>NC_024315.1:9796741-9828979 GCF_000523025.1 Cynoglossus semilaevis | reverse complement strand
CTAGTTGGAGGTCAATCGAGGTCAGAGGGCACAGTAGAGGTCTTCCATTCAGGACATTGGGGCTCCATATGTGATGACCAGTGGGATGACCAGGATGCGGAGGTCGTGTGCCGACAGCTGGGATTCAGGTGAAGGGGTCACATAAACAAACTTTTTTTTGCTTAATAAAGTTAATTTGTTAAAAAAAGACAGAACTAAAAAGTATAGAGCTGAGCTGTGATAATGTAGGAGGGGAGATTTCTCTCTCTCTCTCCCTGTCTGTCTCCGCAGTATGAGAAGTATTCTTTCCATTCAGACACACAGAGAAAAGAGCGAGCAGTTAAGAACATCTGGAGGTCAGACTGTGAATCAGGCTCATTGTTCCAGTTTGAATTCTAGTACAGCACAGATATGCATATTTATCAACTATAAAATGCTGTCCCACAGGCATTTCTGTGTGTTTCCATTTTATACATGTGCATGGGTGTTTAAGTCAAGCAACTGTTTCATTATATTTAATCATATTTTTTTTTCAGTCTAATTTAATTATTTTAACTACTTTTTTGAAGTAAAACAGAGCCCCGTATAGAATTCTCTAAGTGGGTCACTACATGTGTTTTATATCAGTTTTGCTGGAAAACAAGCCTCCTTCTCCTGTGCTGTGTCTTCCCTTTGTAGTGGTCTAGCCAGGGCCTGGAGCCAGGCACATTTTGGGAAGGGTTCAGGCCGTGTGTGGCTGGACGAGGTGCGTTGCACTGGCAATGAGCTCACATTGGAGCAGTGTCCAAAAAGTGCTTGGGGTGAACACAACTGTCTGCACTCCGAAGATGCAGGAGTATCCTGTAACAGTCTCACAGGTCGGCCAACACATCTCAACACTCACTTCTCATATCCACGTAAACCTGCGTCTGAAAGCTTACAGGAAATGCTCCTGTGCATACAGTACAATGTAGTGGCCAGGCCTGGAGATGATGTAGAGCTGAACCATCGATCAGTCTGAGCTCACTGTGGGACACAATCCAGTTTATCACCACACAAAGATTCAAATCATCTGACTAATGTCAGAGGGCAGTTTCAGACTCCAGTTATTGAAAAGGAGACCCAGGTCTGGTCACTCCTGTCAGGATGAATCACACCATTTCAAATACTATGCATATTGCATATTTTACAGACCTGCAGATAGTGGGGGACAAATGGGGGAGATTTAATATTATCTTCTCCCGGGCCCAGGCAAGATTGTCATACACATTTATAATAAAAGAAATTGAATAGAAAAAAAAAAAGTTTACCAAACGTTGTGTGTGTCTCTCTTCTCTAGATGGTACTGCCCGGTTAGCAGGTGGTACAGGGAGCAACGAAGGCCGTTTGGAAGTCTTTTACCATGGTCAGTGGGGAACAGTGTGTGACGATGGTTGGACAGACTATAATACCCAAGTAGTGTGCAGACAACTTGGTTACAGGTAACAGGGTGTACTCATTCTACCAGACCAGGACGTTCTGTACACATAAACCAATCGACATCTAAACGCAGGAGTTCATTTGTATCTTGCAGGTTGGGGGAAACTCTTCCTTCTGAAGGATTAGACATCACACCAGTCCCACGCTTTGGGGTCGGGTCGGGTCCAATTCTTTTGGATGATGTGAGCTGCACAGGAAAGGAGCCGAGCCTGCTGCTCTGCAAGAAGAGGGAGTGGCTCCGTCACGATTGTACACACCATGAGGACGTTAACATGGCATGCAGCGCAGAACGCAGTGGAGAGACTCTTCCCACTAGTAAGAAAAAAATCACACAAAAAAATGACACCAAAGTGTAAAGTTACAGATAGGACTCTTTGATTACATTACTGAGTTATTAAGGTGAAATGTATTTTATTTGAATAGCGTGGATAAATACATTCTCTGTGTCTGTGTTGAAGGGTTTGATGTGAGTTTAAAGTGCAGTTCATGTCGTGCTAGTTGATCCATTAACACTCTTGGAAATGTGTTTTCCATATGGTGCTGGAGATTCCAGGTTAGAAGTCAGTAGGTTCACATGTCGGTGTTTTTTCAAGGGAGTTTTTGAAACAGGTGTTCACCTTACTGAAAAACAACTGCGAATTTGTTGATCAAAATGTTATTTACTCAACAGCGTCGTATACATTTGAATTTGTTGATCAAAATGTTATTTACTGGGTATTTTCTCAATTGAGGACATGATTACATTACTGACTTTCATACTACACTCAGAGTATCTGTTGCACATAAGTACCTACTGTATGTCACTCACCCATGCTAACACAGTAATCAACATCATAATCAAGGACATAAAAACATCAAAAGTCTGACTGACACCTAATGAAGGGAAAAAAAAAAAACAAAAAAAACAACAACAACACTGGGAAAAGAAAAGTCAGGTAGCACAAAAACCAAACATTTTGTTGGCTTCTTTGTGTGTGTGTGTGTGTGTGTCTAACCCTGTTTGTTGTGGCTGACTAAGTTACTGCTCTCTCAACAGAGGATTAGAGGATTAGCTGCTTTGGCCACTTTGAAATGAAGGGACCTTAACGCTGTTGCCTGGTGAGGCAACAGCGTTCGTTTGTGTGTGTGTGTGTGTGTGTGTGTGTGTGTAACAAGGGGATGAAGTTAAACTCTTTTTAAACAGTGGAAACAGAGTAAAGAAGTAAACACTCCCACAATTAACGTATCCCAGTCTCCGCCGCTCCTACAGCTACTGTGTTCACACCATTTGATATTCCACAGCCTCCTGCTTGACTTTATATAACAGTGTCATAATGTGGGTCTCGAAAAACATCTCTCCGTCTATCTTGGTCTAGGCCTGTTAAAGCGAGTTGGTCCAAAAACCAAATGTAATGCTGATTGAGCTGACACTCAGAGGAGTTAACTGATCCACAGACGTCCACATGTGGAGAAGCCATTAGTATGAACTGCACTGATATTAATGTGTGTGTTTGTGTATGTATGTCTGTGTGTGTGTGTGTGTGTGCTGCCTAGTTTAATGTTTGCCTGTGTGGGTATCAAATGATGATAAACTGTTTACACCAAAGACTCAGCCATGCACTCACAATTTCCACTCAAGGGAACTCAAGGGACTGGACCAATAAAAAACAGCATTCCAGCAACTAACTATGGAGAGATTTCAAGAACTGAGACTTCTGGGTAATGTGTGTGTGTGTTCTTCAGGTGTGCCAGTGAGGCTTGTGGGAGGAGAGACCCCGAGGGAAGGCCGGGTGGAATTGTATCTGTCTGGTCAGTGGGGGACCGTGTGCGATGATGGATGGACTGACCGCGATGCTGAGGTGGTGTGCCGGCAGTTGGGTTACAGGTGTGTGTATGTGATCGATGTGATACCAGTTTTCACTTTGACAGATTCCTGGATCAGGAGCTTGTCCATAACTACTGTATAATGGAGTTGGGCTGAGAGTCTACTGAGTGTCTGAAGCTTTTTGATCAATATCTTGGAAGAGTTAAAAAGGTCTAATCGATGTTGCCAGGAAGTAAGCAAACTTATTTAAATGACTTCATTCAAAAGTCCAATGTAATAATATTACTGTAATGGATGGGCCCCGGATATAAAGTCTGTCATCAAGCCTTCCTTCTACCTTCCTCCCTTCTTACTCGTTTTTTAAGAAGTCAGGATGATGGAAATCGTTTGATCACAATTCATTCACTTTAAGGTGGATCCAGATCCAGCCGACTGTTAACTCAGTCAGTGTTTTTCACCTGCCTTTTCTCGGCCTGTCACCATTTTATCTTAGTTTCCACTCTTCTCAGGTAACACATCGTCACACACATCTTGTAAATGACTCTCCATCATTATCAGTGTGTTTTGAATAGAGTTGAAATATTGAATTTGTTCATGCTTACAGTACCTAAATTGACTGTGTTTTTGAGACTGCGTGCACTGCCACATATCTGTGTGCTTTTTTTTTTTTTTAGCTCTGTCCCTTTACAGCTAAGCTAAACAAAAAGCATTTTGTGACAGATGTGTCCAAGTAAAGAAATAAGACTTCATGCAGTCTGTGTCCCATTAGTCTGTCCTCCGGGACATTCTCTCGTCTTCCATAACAATCTCTATGTGATAGCAGGGGTCAAGTGAAAGCATAATTAAATGTTCTTCTTTATCATCTTTCGTCAGTCAGGAATATTTACCCCATGCAGTGACTCAGTTATTTATGACATCTGTTTGAAGACGATCCACATCTGGACAGCATAAGAATGCAGAAAAAAGTGTGAAAGTCTGGGAAGCGTGTAAAAGCCATGTCAGTACCGTTGTTCCGTCTTGTACGTTGGGCGTGGTGAAAGGTCACCGCATACACAGCAGCCCCCCCCTTGAGGTGTACAGAGTGGTGTGATAATGGGGTTATGTCAACACATACACATTCAATTAAAGGAGTCACATAATAAAAGCGCCCTCTCCGACACGGTCTGCAGGGTCATAGCTGAAACAAATTAGCCGTACATAATTATCCATGTTGTCAGGCTAACCCAGGCGGGGCTTCAGATACACAGTCACAGAGATGGACACTGTGTCATATACTGTCAATAATAATAATAATAATGTCAATGAAAATTCAAGGTATTTTAAAAATATATTTTTGTATCCTTCTATAGTGTATATTATAACATTTGGTTTCTCCTTTGTACGTTTGTAGTCACACATGTATTTGCAGAAAAGACACAAACTGCTACCTGTGTCCCTGTGTCTTCTTCACACATGTATTTGCAGAAAACTGCTACCTGTGTCCCTGTGTCTTCTTCAGTGGTTTGGCAAAGGCTCGTGTGATGGCGTATTTCGGTGAGGGCACGGGACCCATCCACGTGGACAACGTGAAGTGCAGCGGCGAGGAGCGTTCCATAGCCGACTGCATCAAACAGGCTCCCGGCACACATAACTGTCGCCACAGTGAGGACGCCGGGGTCATCTGTGACTACGGAGAACCTCAGCCCAGCTATAAAGAAGTCAAAGGTCAGTCGGTTGGGATTGTTTTCTTTTGTTACTCATAAAATAGGTGGAGCTTTTACAACTTACTGGGAGCCCCCAAAGAAGGTCAACGTGTTAAGCAAAGCAGAAAGTAATGTGTGTGTTATTACCTCACTCAGCCATCTGCTTCCAGCACATGTGCTATTATTATTATTATTTCGCTCAGTTAAAGATATGCTCCTCAACCCTGTGCATGGGTTTTATTTCTTTAAAAAAACAGAATAATCTCTACTTTTTCTCTTCTCAATCACTGCGTGTCTTAGCAGATGTGCTGTTATGGTTCTGCTCTGCAGCCGTCTAACTATTTAATGAGACCAACATCTGAGCCTTAATATATGGTTTAACAATCGTCACCCTGCACTGACTCTCACATCTACGCCCAATGGTTTCCCTTGTGCCTCTGTCAGATCCTGTCAACTCAATTTGTGGTCTGCGGCTCGTGCACACTCGCCAGCGCCGGATCATAGGAGGAGAGAACTCTCTGAGGTAGGCTGAGAGGGACGTCGGGGGATAATAACAGCAAAGAGCAAGACTGCCAAACACATAGAAAGAGGAAAGAATTTTCAAGGTTTAGATGAGGAAACTCCACGCAAAGAGAGATAAAAAATTTTGTGCAAATCTCAAAAATATTTTCCATAAGCCTGCATTTAAACTCTACTCCCACTGGGATTATTACTATGATCAGAATGATTTTCTTGTAAATTTTCCGTCTGTTTGCATTACTCCAGGTGGAGTTAGAAGCAGCTCCCTCATGTGTCTGTAGTAACAGTAAAGGAGTCAAACAAGTTAAACGAAAATAATTATCCCACCATGAGGAAATTCATGGTGTGTGTCTTTGCAGCCCACATAGGCTGCCACACAACACAGGGGGCGCCATTGAAAATGTGGTTCCTCTGGTGCTCGAACCCTGGACATTCTGTGCATAAGGCAGATGTGACAACCGCTACACTATGGAACGACTAAATTAGTATTAAAAATAGGATGTGATAAGAGTTAGAGTAATGATTAATTAATAATAGTTCATTAATACGTGTATATTTGTAAATTTATTATTAGTTCATTAATACGTGTATATTTGTAATAGTTACATTTAGAATAAAGGGCTAGGACAGTGTTTTTTGTGTGTGTTTTTGCCTCTGGATGTTTTTATGTCTGTCTATAAATGTATCTCACACAGGGGGGGTTGGCCATGGCAGGCCGCCATTCGTTTACGAGGCTCCCGAGGTGATGGGAGGTTGGTGTGTGGGGCAACGCTCATTGACTCCTGCTGGGTGCTCACCTCGGCCCACTGTTTTAAAAGGTCAAACAGACACCGACACAAACATATCCCTATATTAAATGGTCAATTTATATTTAACTAGCACATCAGGTCATTTACCTTCTGGGAATACTCAGGCCTGACAGTCAAACGTCCTGAGAACTGCAGCAGCGATCAGTGGTGGCAGTGAGTCAGACGGAGCTGCTCTATCTCAGCCACATCTGGTCTGGGGGGCCTCAACATGGCGTCACCTTCTCAAAATCCATCACCTAATGCATACAAGGGAGAGGACAGACTTTAGCAGAAAGTCAAACTATTATGACAGAGGGAGAGATTTAGAATATTTTTGCAGCACAGAAAAAGCACTGAAACTTAAAACCTTGGTGACATCATTGCATCTGCATTTAACATTTACACGCTTTAGGCAAGGTCGTCCGATGGAAGTTGAATACTTCTGAGCATTTCAGCAATTACTAGTTTCTGTGCTTGAGTTTTGTAGATATGTGTACGTGCAGCAAGCTTCAATGGGAAAACTATTCACAATATTCTTTCCATTCCCCGTTTAAAAACAACACAAAAAAAAACATCACCAGGCTTCCCAAACTTTACAGCCTATACTGTTACCTCAGTGATGTCAAGTCTCCTCTCTAAAGTGACACAACAGAGGCACAGAACTGTGCTGCAACTTGAACCGGCTCCAAATGAGGCTGACGTCGTTAAAGCAGACTTTGAACCATGATCACAGCCTGATAGAAACTTTACTTTGACTGTCATGTGCTTCAGCCAGTTCCTCCCTGGTAGTCAACGTCATCACTTTCACCTGGTCAACCAGCTACAGCTACATAGACCCACTGACTTCAGTCTTTGTCCCTCCTTGGTGTTGTTCTTTCTGCCGTACCATCAGGTTCACGGATACAGAAATACTGAAGAAATGACTTGGGTTCAAAGTTTGTAATATTTTCTAATTTATTTACTGAAAGAAAAGCCAAGTTTACACACAAGTAAAAGGTAAAACTAAAGGCAAAAATAATTGAACATACATGTTTTTGTTCAGTAAATGTCACATTGTATGACCTGCTCCACCTGTTTGGCCACATTCACTCTATCACACTGAACATGCTTCAAGACACTAGCTGAACCTTTAAAAGCTTGATTTGTTTTGAGGAGGGGTGAGACCTAAATGGGGAAGTCCAACTTTGTGGTGTCACCTGTCATATGCCAAACCAAAAATAGACACAGGCGGCGAGAAGAAACAGCCATTACGTAGCCGTGATTGTAAGATAATCTTCCACAAAAACATCCGCCGTCAGACGCCATACCTGTACAAGTCAGTGCTGACTGATGACTTAATCACCGTCAAATCATATCATTCTAGCAGTGTGCCGATAACTACCGGAACAAATCATATTCCCGTGTGTATGTTCAATGTATATCTTTAGCTATTCTACTGTCTGCCAGTGCATTGCCAGGAAATATTTGCTATTTCCAGATCAGAAGTTCGTTCCAATAACATTCTGTCAGATGTAACTGGACACACGGATTGGCTCAGGGTCACAGCTTTCTGTCACTCATCTCTTCTCACCTTCTTCCACTTTAGTCTTTTTTTTTGTCACTGGATTATTCCTGTCCTGATTTTCTTTTATTAAACATACCATTGGTATGATTCAGGTAAATTTAGAAACACACAGAGACGCCCTGGGAGATCGGTGAGCAGGCCTTCAGTTTGAATCAGCGCAGACTGTGTACGGAAACTTCATTTATAAAAGCTATAAAAGCTTTGCTGGATTAGAAACAAGAGAGAAGAGTAGAGTCCTTATAGCCTACTATATGCTGACGACTACTAATTGTTACCTGGCATCAGTGTCTCGTCTGTAATATTGTATATGTTGTTTCTCTGTCTGTGTTAATTTACCGTTCAACAAAACCCAGAGGGAAACACCTGAAGTTCCAAATACTTAAAAAATACTTTTTTCCCTTCAGTCAGATGAATTCTGTGTTTTTAGTGTAACTTGTTTGTACTGGTCTGACTGTAAACTGAGATAAACTCAGCTGCTGCTGCTTACAGTTTTATTGCTCATTTCAGCAGAGGGGATTGCTCCAACACACACACACACACGTACACACACCCTTCTTCTACGAATGCTTGACATGAGTCATCTCTTGATTCCTCTCTGCAGATATGGAAACAGCACCAAGCAGTACAAAGTCAGAGTAGGAGACTACCACTCCCTCGTCCCCGAGGAATATGAAGCAGAGTACGGCGTGGACCAAATTGCCTCCCATCCAAACTACCACCATCAAAGTAATGATAATGACCTGGCCCTGGTCCGTCTGTCGCCGGGAGCCGTGGACCAGCTGCCAGGAGAATGCGTGTCATTCAGCCGTCAGGTCCTTCCCGCCTGTCTGCCTGCTAGAAAAGAGAGAGTTCTCAAAGAAGCCAGTAACTGTCACATCACCGGCTGGGGTGACACAGGTGAGGACATGTTGTAACGAGAGGTCTGGGTAAGGAAATGAAAAGGGCCCAAAGACAGTGACACAACTAAATGTGGTCAAATTACAAATTTGACAATATGGATTAAAAACATTTCTGGATAAACAAGGCAATAAATATTATTGACATGAACAAGTAAAACAGGAAGAACTTGAAAAACAAGCCCCAAGAAGAATGTACTCCACAGGGAACTGTGTGTCTGTCAATGTGTGTGTCTGTGTGTGTTTTTGATTGTTTAGGTTACTTTACACAAAAGGCCACATGCTGAGAAACTGATGATTTTTAACACATAAATGTATTACGTAGCACTAACACGTCACATGACAAAAACGTTTTGAATGAACTCTGTGGTTGAATGTTCTGTTCTTGTCGCTCATCGTACCACAGTAATCCAATGAGTCTGTCATTAAAATATTATTGAAGTGTTTGAACACACACATCTGTCAGTGATGTTAATGCTTATGTCAAAATGCCAAGTCTGAGCATCTGTGGCATTAATATGTCTGTGAGTGTGGGTAAGGGTTTGTCTGATTCCTCCTAAAGACTGTTCATGGTTGGTCAACTACAGCTTCTGGTTGAATATAAATGCACTTTATAAATCTGCGTGTGAATTTGACTATACAAATGTAATTGTTTGTTTGTTTAATCAGAAACGTTGTGCTCTCACGTCTTCACCTCCCTCAGGCCGGTCGTACTCCAAGACTCTCCAGCAGGCCCCGCTCTCTATACTCCCTCGCCGTTACTGCCAGCAGTACTTCGAAGGCGCCTTCACCAGTCGAATGCTCTGCGCCGGCAGCGTACAGTCAGAGAGGCGTGTGGACAGTTGTCGTGGCGACAGTGGAGGACCGCTGGTGTGCGAGCGTCCAGGAGGGGGCTGGGTGGTTTACGGTATCACGTCCTGGGGTCATGCGTGCCGAACACAGCGGTCCCCTGGTGTCTACACCAGAGTGTCGGCCTTCAGCTCGTGGATACAGAAGGTGGTCAGAGGTGCTGGGAGGAAGCAGTGGAAGAGAGATATCAAATGACCGACTGTGGGAAAGGGTCGCAAAACAGCTGACAAAACATTAATGTCGGATCCTGATAATGATGTTATTATTAATGTTGGAACTGATTATTTAGTCTTTTCACACTATGTAAAAAAAGGAATAATAAGCACTTGTTTTCATTTTTTTAACTCATGGGCTGCAGGATTTTTGAACAGTATTAAACCTCATTTTCAGAATGTACTTTAATTTATGCATACTTTTTTTTATTTTACACGTTTTTAAACTGTTTTTGTC
This sequence comes from Cynoglossus semilaevis, assembly GCF_000523025.1. Taxonomy (NCBI): domain Eukaryota; kingdom Metazoa; phylum Chordata; class Actinopteri; order Pleuronectiformes; family Cynoglossidae; genus Cynoglossus; species Cynoglossus semilaevis. Next base: position 9,818,990 of record NC_024315.1, on the reverse strand, counting down.
ATCACATTTTACTGTAATTTATAAACTGTATCAGCACAAATGTTCAAAGGGACCACGTACCTACAGTATATAAGCACGCCTTCATGCATTCACAGGTATGAATTTGCAGACTTGCACACTAAACCTCAACAGTACTTACTGCATGATACTCGCCCGTGTTCATTTTGAAATCATGTCATTTTATAGTATGCATGTCTGATTGGGTGACGTTTCCTACGCGTGCTTTTGTTGTCATTTTGTCCAATTAGCAAATTGCTGGTCGTAGTATTCACTCAGGCATTTCTGACTTAAACCTAGCCAGTATTTATTAACTTCTCGGTGCTGCTTGATGTTTGCATGAAAGGTAAAGAACATACCTGTAATTCAAAGTGTAAAACGGTGTTGCTTTGTGACAATTTTGTTTTCCTGACACTGTGATATTTTTTCTTTTTCTCTGATTACACTTAAGGAAGACAATCTAGAACACTTGAAAACCAAAAAAGACACAAACTGTTTACTGGTGTGATGTTTACTGAATATGTTATGACTTGATATTGTACATTTCTCCATAAACTACGTTTTTGTAACAACAACTGCTGAATTTTGTTATTTGATTGCAAACATCAAACACACATGTATTTACACTTGTCTTTCTGTCATTCTCACAAACATTTGTAGTTTTCTTTTAAGCTGGTTGAAGAACAGAGTTCCTTTAGGTTTTATTTCATTCACTACAAACTGTGAGAGTGAGCACAGACTTGTTGAATAATGTACACACACATTCACTCACACACACATACTTGCTGCTATGTCACAACGTTTGCGGCTTAGCGGCCATTTTATGTTCTCCTTTTCATCTGATTTAGAAAAAGTAACCTTTGGGTAAACTTTAATATTTAAAAATAATACAAAAATTGAAAAAATAGAATAAAACATTTCACTGATAATCATTTTTTTAATTTGATTGTCATTTATAAATACCGACACTTAACTCACAACTACTCGTTGTCGAAACCCAAAATTAGTTTAATCTTGACGATTTGTGTATTACAGTTTTATGCAGTTTAAGGGAAATCGGCTGGTTGATTTCGTGAAATAACCTCTCGTCTGTAATATTGTATATGTTGTTTCTCTGTCTGTGTTAATTTACCGTTCAACAAAACCCAGAGGGAAACACCTGAAGTTCCAAATACTTAAAAAATACTTTTTTCCCTTCAGTCAGATGAATTCTGTGTTTTTAGTGTAACTTGTTTGTACTGGTCTGACTGTAAACTGAGATAAACTCAGCTGCTGCTGCTTACAGTTTTATTGCTCATTTCAGCAGAGGGGATTGCTCCAACACACACACACACACGTACACACACCCTTCTTCTACGAATGCTTGACATGAGTCATCTCTTGATTCCTCTCTGCAGATATGGAAACAGCACCAAGCAGTACAAAGTCAGAGTAGGAGACTACCACTCCCTCGTCCCCGAGGAATATGAAGCAGAGTACGGCGTGGACCAAATTGTCTTCCATCCAAACTACCACCATCAAAGCAATGATAATGACCTGGCCCTGGTCCGTCTGTCGCCGGGAGCCGTGGACCAGCTGCCAGGAGAATGCGTGTCATTCAGCCGTCAGGTCCTTCCCGCCTGTCTGCCTGCTAGAAAAGAGAGAGTTCTCAAAGAAGCCAGTAACTGTCACATCACCGGCTGGGGTGACACAGGTGAGGACATGTTGTAACGAGAGGTCTGGGTAAGGAAATGAAAAGGGCCCAAAGACAGTGACACAACTAAATGTGGTCAAATTACAAATTTGACAATATGGATTAAAAACATTTCTGGATAAACAAGGCAATAAATATTATTGACATGAACAAGTAAAACAGGAAGAACTTGAAAAACAAGCCCCAAGAAGAATGTACTCCACAGGGAACTGTGTGTCTGTCAATGTGTGTGTCTGTGTGTGTTTTTGATTGTTTAGGTTACTTTACACAAAAGGCCACATGCTGAGAAACTGATGATTTTTAACACATAAATGTATTACGTAGCACTAACACGTCACATGACAAAAACGTTTTGAATGAACTCTGTGGTTGAATGTTCTGTTCTTGTCGCTCATCGTACCACAGTAATCCAATGAGTCTGTCATTAAAATATTATTGAAGTGTTTGAACACACACATCTGTCAGTGATGTTAATGCTTATGTCAAAATGCCAAGTCTGAGCATCTGTGGCATTAATATGTCTGTGAGTGTGGGTAAGGGTTTGTCTGATTCCTCCTAAAGACTGTTCATGGTTGGTCAACTACAGCTTCTGGTTGAATATAAATGCACTTTATAAATCTGCGTGTGAATTTGACTATACAAATGTAATTGTTTGTTTGTTTAATCAGAAACGTTGTGCTCTCACGTCTTCACCTCCCTCAGGCCGGTCGTACTCCAAGACTCTCCAGCAGGCCCCGCTCTCTATACTCCCTCGCCGTTACTGCCAGCAGTACTTCGAAGGCGCCTTCACCAGTCGAATGCTCTGCGCCGGCAGCGTACAGTCAGAGAGGCGTGTGGACAGTTGTCGTGGCGACAGTGGAGGACCGCTGGTGTGCGAGCGTCCAGGAGGGGGCTGGGTGGTTTACGGTATCACGTCCTGGGGTCATGCGTGCCGAACACAGCGGTCCCCTGGTGTCTACACCAGAGTGTCGGCCTTCAGCTCGTGGATACAGAAGGTGGTCAGAGGTGCTGGGAGGAAGCAGTGGAAGAGAGATATCAAATGACCGACTGTGGGAAAGGGTCGCAAAACAGCTGACAAAACATTAATGTCGGATCCTGATAATGATGTTATTATTAATGTTGGAACTGATTATTTAGTCTTTTCACACTATGTAAAAAAAGGAATAATAAGCACTTGTTTTCATTTTTTTAACTCATGGGCTGCAGGATTTTTGAACAGTATTAAACCTCATTTTCAGAATGTACTTTAATTTATGCATACTTTTTTTTATTTTACACGTTTTTAAACTGTTTTTGTCATCACATTTTACTGTAATTTATAAACTGTATCAGCACAAATGTTCAAAGGGACCACGTACCTACAGTATATAAGCACGCCTTCATGCATTCACAGGTATGAATTTGCAGACTTGCACACTAAACCTCAACAGTACTTACTGCATGATACTCGCCCGTGTTCATTTTGAAATCATGTCATTTTATAGTATGCATGTCTGATTGGGTGACGTTTCCTACGCGTGCTTTTGTTGTCATTTTGTCCAATTAGCAAATTGCTGGTCGTAGTATTCACTCAGGCATTTCTGACTTAAACCTAGCCAGTATTTATTAACTTCTCGGTGCTGCTTGATGTTTGCATGAAAGGTAAAGAACATACCTGTAATTCAAAGTGTAAAACGGTGTTGCTTTGTGACAATTTTGTTTTCCTGACACTGTGATATTTTTTCTTTTTCTCTGATTACACTTAAGGAAGACAATCTAGAACACTTGAAAACCAAAAAAGACACAAACTGTTTACTGGTGTGATGTTTACTGAATATGTTATGACTTGATATTGTACATTTCTCCATAAACTACGTTTTTGTAACAACAACTGCTGAATTTTGTTATTTGATTGCAAACATCAAACACACATGTATTTACACTTGTCTTTCTGTCATTCTCACAAACATTTGTAGTTTTCTTTTAAGCTGGTTGAAGAACAGAGTTCCTTTAGGTTTTATTTCATTCACTACAAACTGTGAGAGTGAGCACAGACTTGTTGAATAATGTACACACACATTCACTCACACACACATACTTGCTGCTATGTCACAACGTTTGCGGCTTAGCGGCCATTTTATGTTCTCCTTTTCATCTGATTTAGAAAAAGTAACCTTTGGGTAAACTTTAATATTTAAAAATAATACAAAAATTGAAAAAATAGAATAAAACATTTCACTGATAATCATTTTTTTAATTTGATTGTCATTTATAAATACCGACACTTAACTCACAACTACTCGTTGTCGAAACCCAAAATTAGTTTAATCTTGACGATTTGTGTATTACAGTTTTATGCAGTTTAAGGGAAATCGGCTGGTTGATTTCGTGAAATAACCTTTTTTTAGTTGTAAATTCTGTAAAGAACGTTCAGCTACAAAATTGCCTCAGAACGACCCCTAGTGGCTATCACTACACATTACCAAACAGACAGAAATTTTCAGTAAGTCTAGGTTAAAATAAATCATAATTTTATAAAGACATGTCACGTTGTGTCAGTAAATTTAATAAATCATGTATTCTATCTAATATTTTAATTATTTTCTTACTGGTATAATTATAACAATTATAACAGTAATATATAAATTTAAGATAATACAAATTACTATTGTTTCACCATAAAATCTTACAAATTACAATAAATTATTCAACATGTAAATGATGTGTATCTATTAATATATATTTGGTTTTTCTTTTGACCCGCTGCTAAATGTAAACAAATGCAGTGAGGTGCAATTTCCCGACTAAATGACCATGGAACAGACTGGTTTGTGTAGTTATTACTTAAGAACGTTTTCCTCAGGATTAAGGAAAACATGTTTGCCCTCTTTTTTAATGCATGGGAAGCCGTAATTTTAAACTAATGTGAACGGCTCTGACTGCATGTTTTAAATTATAAACTGAAAAGCAGGAATTGTGTCATGTGTTTGGCCAGAAAAAAGTGTCAATGTGGCCCTCCAAGGAGCTGGAGGTGGACGCAATGGCCCTCTGCTCATTTAGGTTTAAGACCCCTGATGTAAAAACACTTGAGGTAGTTAATCTGTAGCAGCATGAGGGGGACGGTGACATCATACGGCTGTCAGCTGTTAGGCCACGTATAAACAGAAATGACGTGATGAAGTGTTGAAGTAACAAACTTGAACTGCTAACCAGTGGAGTTTCTCCTTGTTCTGCGTCTAACTCTGGCTCAACATAAATGGTCGGACCAAAGCCTGTCGTCCTGCAGCCATGGCACCGACACCTGTCATTGAGAACAAGGCTGTTAAAGAGGCAGGTGAAGAATCCAAATGTTTTTTCAACCAAAGCATTTCACTTACATTTCACTCAGACATCAAGGGACTGTATTCATTTGGATGAAAATACCAAATGTCCTCCTTAAGCAGGTGTGAACGAATGTCGACTTCATCAATAAACACAAGGACACATCGTCAGTCATATTGATTTAATTTTGGCTTCCGTGTTCGTCACTTGGGGATTTTTATTTGTTTTTTTGCATTCAGTATGAGGCTTAATAACAACATTGTCCAGTGTTAAAAAAAGATTTAGATTTAGAGCTTAACGGTGACAGAATATCAGCAGTTACACTTTTAGCTGCAGTGAATAACTTTTGGATGGTCTTGATATTACCTGTTCTCATATGATTAATGGGAAAAGATCAGTTCTCAGCAGCTTATTCATGTATTAACTTTGGATTAGTTCAACAGTAAACATTAGAACAGTGTCATCAGAATCATTAGAACAGAGATTGGGTTCTGTGAAAAAATCTCCATAAAATTGGTCTGAAAACTATTATTCATCTACAGCAAATATTAAGTGACAGGCAGAATAATTACTCTTTCACTAGATGGCAGCAGATGGTTATAAAAACTTGAAAAAGAACAAGATACTCAGAGATGTTGAAGGGGATGTTTGTGTCTTTCTTAAACTTCTGCATCAGTGTTGTGTTCAACTAAACAGCTGCATCAGTGCTGTGTTCAACTAAACAGACCCAGATTTAAGTAAGTAAATTGTAATTAAAGTGAAACTAGATTATTATTATATTTCATTAATATATACCTTAAGGGACATTTTTTGCTGGTGCACCATGGGATTTTTCTAATGTAAAATACGTCTCTTACTGAGAAGTACCAGCGATATATTTTTTTATAAATCCACGAAACAAACCACCCATTTATGTCAGTAAAGTCTGTGTTTGTATTATTATATTTCAGCAAATGGGAAACATTTTTTTAAATCAATGTTTTGTTTTCAAACCAGTTCTTTTAAAATGTTTGTGGTCATTTTACTTTATTTATCTATTTTTGCTGTTGGGCTGCCTCCTGATCACAGTCTCTACATTCAATTTTACAACCTTTGCAAAAAATGATAATGATGTAAAGGAACACAAATGATCAACAGATCATTAAACTGGGAATTAGGGGCAGAATTGTTGGTTGGATTTGGACGACTTGTTTTTATATTTAAAAGTTATGCACTGCAGCTGGAGAGAATCTTGTGATAAAGAATCATATTGTGATTCTCCTCCAGGGCTCACGGCTGACACCATCAGCGCACATGCTTTGTTAAATGTTGAATAGCTTGAAACTGGAGTCCAATCTGAAAAATGGAGCAGATCTACTGGATAAAAACTTCTACAAATCTGTGACTTTGATAAGGTCTGTGCACTCCTTGTGTTCCGCGTCTCTCTGTGTGGGAAAAAAAAATCTTTAAAAATAAAAACAAACCATCTTTGATGCATTCATCTGTCTGGGAGAAACACAGAAACAGAAATTAGTGCAAAGTCATCTCCAGGGAAACCATGCACAGCTGACCAGCGCTGGTATGGGTCCATAAATTAACAATAAAAATAAACAAATAAAAAGTAAAAATAGGCAACAGAGTCTCTGGAGGTCTGTACGGGAGTTTACTGCAGCTCAGGGCAGGGTTGGGGCATCAAGACTGCCATCTGCTGGTTGGCACGCCAGACGGATCTTTTTATCACCATTTCATCAAAATAAGGTTCTTCCCCGTAGTCCTGCGTCTTCAGAGCCGACTAGATCAATGGCTAACACTCCATCCATCCTTCCAGCCTTGATTACAGATCCAGCACGGCTCCTTCCTTCTTTCACCACTCGCTCTGCTTTTCTCTCCCCCCTTCAGCAGTGTCAGAATTAGAGGGAGACACAAGGCACCCTGTTCTTCGCCCTCACATCAGGCTTCACTAAAAGGCCACAGACAGTGCATCTGAAGGTCATTTGCTCAGGGTCATCCCGTGCTCTCTGACCCTTCGATATTTAACCCCGGTTTTTGGATGCAAAGGTTATCTAACCTTAAGGAAGAGGTGGAGAGAGGAAGGGTAAGGAGTGGGAATCGCAGAGAAGAGGGAAAAGAAAAGGAAAAAGGTCATTTCATTTCATTTAGTTTAACATGAAAAAGCTAAAAATACGAGAATAAAAGAATAAAAACTCATGGCTGTATTTGTTCTTGGGTTTTGTTCATCAGTCTGAAATAAAATGGACCTTTAATGTGTTTACACAAACAAACCAACATTTTCATTAAATTTTAAGCATTTGTTGTTTTTAAGTTGGTTATATTGCCAGTGATGACGGATTTGGGAAAACTCAACGACATTATTTCCTTTTCGCTTTGTCATGAATATTTAAAAATGTTTTAAAACGTGCTTTATTGGCTAGAAAAGTGCTGTTTGGAGACCATACCGTACAGCCACACAGAGTTTAATGCTGCTGACCTTCTGCAGCTCCTCTCTCAGCCAGGAAGGCAGAGGCTGTCCGAGCCGGTGCAGCAGCTTTGACAGCTCCACATTGTGCTCCCTGTAGTATCTGGAGAGGTATGCACGTGCCTGAGGAGAGGAGAAAATGAAGAAGAGAACACAGTCTTCAGTGCAAAAGGACAAGGACATGCCGGACGACAGCAGAGCAGGAATAGAGCCTGAGCAGAGAGGCAGAAGTGAATAGAGTGGTAAAACATTTGGAAGGTGAAAATGTGAATGAGAGCAGTGGACACCAGGGGCCGACCAGAAACAGAAGGAGATTAATGACATGTCACCTTTTTTAGATTTGCCTATTTCTCAATAGTGACCTGGGGGCCACTAAACACAGTGATATTAGAAGATGTAAAAAGAAAGCTCTAGAGCATCTCTATAATCTCCTCTGTCCCCTTCTCGCTTTTTCTACTTCCCTAAGACATTCTTAGACATTCTTATATACTGTATATATATATAAAGAGGGCTATATATATTAGTATCAAATACAGTTCTATCAACTATGTGTCAACAATAGCTGATTGTTTTTTTACTGTTTTTGTTTTTACTGGATGGCTCAACACAACTTCTTCTTCATGTACGATACAATATCGTTATGGAAACAAGTTTCTGCCGACACCGATATCAATTAGATTACTTCTCTTCTCCATGGCGTGAGCTGCCGTTGCTAAGGTGAAGTAAGATAGTGTTCCTGTTTACTGCATGTGGCACAAAGTTAAGTTGAAAATTCACAGTTCTACGGTTGTGTCCGATCGAGCCGTTCGTAGTTTCTACCCTAATGGTCAAATGTTGATACATCTCTAATTCATTACACCAGTGTATTGTTACCACTGAGTCCTCATGACCAGGTCAGATCGGACACGTCACCGTCAGTCAGGTCAGGTGGTTTGGTTTTGTTTTGTCAGTTCATTTTCAAATCCAAAAATTGATATCAATTTCCCTTGTGGCACAAACTATTTAATTTTAAAGTTGACAGCTTCACCTCTGGCTCCATACTAACTAAAACTATTTAAGTTGACAGCTTCACCTCTGGCTCCATTGGTGGGTACTTCCTGCCTTTGCTCTTCCCCAAACATTTGGTCTTTCCTCCCTCCAGGAGCTGGCACCAAAACCCTTTCTGGGGGTCGAACCTGGCAGAACAAAAGAAACAGGTGCAGACTGAGAAAGAGACAAACACCAGAAGCTGAAGTTATTAATTCATTTGTTAATTGAGGGTTGGAGAAACCCAGAGGTCAATCATGTGGTTCTTGACCTGGACGGACTAAAGAGAGTGAAGTGGCATGTAGCAGACCACACCAGAGGGAAAGTCACAGCCCATTCAGCAGCCTCTCTGTCTTCATCTGACTCTACTGCTCTTTAATATCTACAGCGTCTTCATTCATCTCACTTTGTCTCCCTCTATCATCCTCACTCTTCTTACTCTTCTTTGTGCAGCCGCTGTCTCTCTCCTTAACCATTCTTTCAGCAGAGTTTCCCAACTACTGGTCTGCAGACCAGTGTCAGGTCAATGTTAATTATAATAATTGTAAAAAGCGAGGTTTCTTTTCCTATAAATTTATTTTGACTACTAAGAAAAAGGCTCAGTTTTATCTGTCAGTGCTCCAGGTATCAACCTCTGGTTCATGTTTTTCATTTCCTTCTTTAAAAAAAACAAAAAGACATTCAGACTCTTGTTTGTTTAAATACCAATTCTCTGCTGAAAATGTGGAACAGACCTAGGGTTGTTTTTTAATGGTAATATCATGTTGGTATCTGAAGAGTGTGTTTTCAACCTTTTTAAGTGCCATATGCATATTTACCATATATTTCTCATGTAAATAGTTTTATATTTTATAATATTCTTTAAACTAAATACTGTACGAGCTGTTTCCATAGTGTAGCAGTTAGCATGGCTGCCTTGGAAGCAGAGAGTCTTGGGTTCAATTCCCAGAGGAACCACATGCTTGTCGCCTGCCAGGGGCAGCAGATCTGCTGTAAACACGATGTAAAGAACTTCCCAAATATGGAATCAATAAAGATCAAATTATTATTATTATTATTATAACTAGGAGTCTATGGAGTCTATCTTGTATACTTTAAATGTTATATTGGCAGTTCTAAGGGCTCAAGTACAAGAAATGACCAGTAGGTGTCAGGCTTCACAGAGACTTAGGAGGTCGTTACTGCCTGGACTTGGGCTGTCATTTTTATATTAGTGAACATGAGCTGAGAGAGGTGTTTTACCCCTGCACCCCGGGGAGGAGGGAAGACAGCGGAGACTCAGCTACAGTACGGCGCTGTGTGTGTGTGTGTGTGGGTGTGTGAGTGAGAGAGAGCGAGCGAGAGAGAGAGAGACGTCAGAGCCTGGGAGTAGTTGAAATGCGGAGTCACTCCCAGGAACTTTTGAACTTCATCCATCACTGCTGCTGGGTCACTTCTCAGCTGATGGCCATCTATGATCATCACCTGTGCACAGAAACATCAAACTGCTCACTGCATCATCACAGTCAACTTTAAAAACATCCACAAAAGATGACCAAAGAAAAAGCCAACAGCAGACATATTTATTATTATTGTATTATTATATATTGCTATGTATTATTATATTTTTATTATTTGCGGCACAGCACAGGGAAATGTGACCACATGTAGTCCTTGTTATTATACCATTTAAATTGAAATACATGTTTATTTAAAGTATATATGACAGTACTACAGGTTATATATATATATATAATATATATATATTTGTTTAAAGTACAAATCAACATTTTAAATGCCCTATGTTTTCACATGATTAGTCTTCATAATGTGTTACAGACGTTTCTTTATGTTGAACACGATTATTTTCATGCCACTAAAAACACACGTTTGTTACTCTGTCCTTTCACCATTTACCTACAGATGCTTTTTAATTAAAAAACTGTCTTGGTTTTTATTACATTTTTCTTTCTTGAGTAGTGAGTACATCTGTGTATGCGTGCTTTGAAATACCTGGTTAGCAGGGTAATATGTGAGCCACCTCTCCAAGTGAGTGGAATAGAGACCAGGAATAAGACAGCGGTTCTGTAGGGAGCGCAGCTCAGCTGGTGCTCCTGACTTTGCACTAATTACATCATAGAACGTAAACCTCAGGGCTGCCTGGTCCTCGTGGGCTCTTTGATGCTGCAGAGTAGAGAGAGAACAGAATGAACATTGGAAAAAAATGACACAAAATCAAATATTATACCACGGAGTCCCATTTCAGCTAATGATGTTGATGAATAAAAATGTCTTAATCTGGACTCTCGTGGTTGTCAGAAATAACTTTTGTTAAGGCAGTAATGAAGAGATGACACTCCTGCTGACTGGAGCTCTAACCATTAGAAACAATATTGATGATCCATCCATCCTAATGATTCCACTTTTGTAAATTTTGGTCCTATTAGGAACAGACACAACACTGTGACTGACAGCTTGAACCAATCAGAGGCAGTGTGCAGGTAACATCTTCGACTACACAGTAAAGGTGCCGTGTGTGTTTGTCTTTGTACCTGATACCAGCTGTAGGCCCTGTCAGCAGGGTTGATAAGCAGGGTTATGACCTTTGCCTTGGGCAACAGGGCAGCAGCTCGCCTCGGGGAATCCTCAGATGGGAAATAGTTAGCACTTTTCTCAAACAGAAAGTCTGTGCTAACGTTTGATGGTACAGGAAAAAACTCCATATACCTGAGGCAAAAGATACCAGAAAAAAACATAAATACACACAATACATGTGTCCGAGAGAAACCGTTACTGTAAATACACAAGTAGCATATTTAACATAAAGAAAGATATAGCATATACAAATATATATTCATATATACATATGAAAAATATTTTTATATATAAACATTGTTTTTTAATAAACGTACAAGTTTTTAGTTTGTGTACTCGCCAGTACCGAGTGTCATCAACAATAATTGCACTGCTTGCAATAAGTCCTGCACCAGTCTTTGTCCCTGATGTTAAATTACCTCCAAACTGCTGACATTGTGGACCTTCTTAAATAAAGTACCCACGAGGACAATGAGACACTGAACTGCAGTAAGACATAACACGACATTGACCACTTGTGGTCGTCAGGAGACGATCTGCACGCTTTTTATGAATATGAGTGTGTGATTGCAGGCCTGGGCCAATACGGAGGAAAAACACCGTTACCATGTTATACACAGAGCTGAGTAACCACAGTGAGTGAAAACATGTGCACGGAGTTCTTACACAGTGTCCAATTACCATAGTGGGCACAGTGAAAACTGTTAAATATATGCAGGACAATGAAAAATGATTTATTTTGCTATATATATGTATATGTATTTAATTTTAAAAAGTTAATGGATTTATTTTGCTATATATATGTATTTAATTTTAAAAAGTTAATTACTGAGTAACTTTATTTAAACAAATGTTAAAACAAGTGAAATAACTGAGTGTCTGCAGTGTTTTTAAAATACTTTACAGCATGTTACACATCTTTGTCAGCTAAATTCCCTAATTTAGACTGCCATAAGTCTGCTGGCTTCCCTTCCCGGGCTTTAAAGATCATTTTGTAAACGCTGTCTGAACGATTGTGAACTGCTTAATGTGCCATCAACAGCTTTAAGATGTGTGGGAGCCTGTTAGAGGCTGATGCAATAAAAAAAAGAAAATTATTAACAGTGTTTCACTTCAGCATATTTAAAACGTCTGTCTGACCATGTGTTTGTTTATATGTGTGAGTGTGAGTGTGTTCGTGCGCACCAGTCGATCCCTTTGTGGTAGTTGTTGGTGTTGAAGAACTGGACCTCCTCGTACGTCTTTGGACTGGGGAAATTGCTGGAGATGGAAGGATGCATGAGCAGGAAGAGATAGAGGGCTGTAGTTCCTGGGGGAGAAAAGCAGAAATTACAACGGAATTACACTCAGAGAAAAAAAGAGTGTGAAAGTGGGTATATGTGTGTGCATCAGATAGAAGTCAGCAGTGAAGGACCTCCTGCATTGTTCATATAATCACAAGTCAAGTCCAGATAATTTTATTTATATAGCCCAAATTCACAAAACATAGTTGTCTCAATGGACTTTACAGTTTAAAAATCTAAATTTAAATAAAACCTATTTAAAACTATACTCCTAAAAAACATTTAACAGAGAGTATAATATATATAAAAAAAATAAAAAAAATATAAAAAATATGTTTAAAACCCTTAATTTTGTTCAGAATCAGAGTCACTTCTTTATTGATTAAAAATGTCTCGTTGGTGTAAGGTTGTGTGAACTGTTTCAGGTTCTTCAGCTGATGTTGCTCTTTAATAATTATCATAACTCTTACCAGGCCTTCGGAACATCCTGCTAGTTTACCTAAGAGCCTCATAGCAGTACGCTTCCCAAATTAAATGACATTTGAAGTTACAGCCTTGGGTCAGACTCCTATAAAACCAATGGAGTCAGCACTGCTGTGCAGAGCAGTGCTGCCCCAGATGGGGGAATCACACAAGAAGCGTTTTTTATTAGTATGTGCGAGTGCTAAGATTACAGGCTCTCCTATCAAATGATATACCATTTGACAGCAATCAGCACCGACCCTTGCTGCTGCCCTCTACTTCACCCCTGGCAGCTTCTCTTTTGTACCCTGCACTACCATAAATCCATGCCAGACATCTGACGTGCGGGGAAAGGCTTGATAAAATGACATGTATACTGATTTAGCGGTGCGCTGTAATCATTGGTTGGCTGCTGATAATGTTGGTATAATAACCATGATCCAACCATTTAGAAAATAACTGCCTTCTTAATTAACAGCAATATAGACTATTAATCTGTGCACACAGCTCACAGATTGATAATCTTTGAAATCCCCCTTTGTCTGTCTAATTGAACGAGAGTTGATAAAATGACAAAGAGGTAAAAGGTGTGTGCGGAGAATTGCTGTGGCACTAGAGCTGAGAATATGAGCGGTGAAAAGGGAGGTGAGAGGCTTTTCTTCTGTCTCCTTCTGAGAGCACAAAGGCCGACGGGGGTTGAATGAATGGGCTCTGATGTCTGATGTGGAGTGGCGAGACACCTGGGCACACAGAGGTAGTTTCTTTTGTTACCCGTGTGTGTGTGTGTGTGTGTGTGACCCTGAGAAGACCTGCCTTTCACATTCATCCCGAGCACACAATCATTTGACAGCTCTGTACAGGCCTGAAAATGCTCTCCAAATGTATCTTCCAATCCCATCAGAGGAAACACAAACGGAGAGCGTTTTAGGAAGTGTGGAGTCATATTCCTGAGAGTGCATGATTTCTGCACGGATAAGATGTTACCTTCTCAGATGACATGCTCTGAGCGGCCACATTTGTTTTGACACACCGCCATTGACACGTTATTAATAATAATAATAATACTTCACTTGACAGTAATGGAGGTTCAGAGCCCGTGCACACTTTCATCTCATGTGGTCTCAGGAATCACATCCTGCCATATTTCCTGGCAGATGTTCACATGCAACTGGGGCCGAGGCCCTGTGTGTGTGGCTTACCTGTTTTCTGTGGTCCCACCACCATGAACTTGGGAAGTCTGTCGCAGGTTTTCTCCTTAGACCAAATATCTTTGTGTCGCTTGTCATCACATGGGTTCTGAAAAATGATTCAGTTGTTTCTGGTTGATATTCTCTCCTCACATCAATGTTCAAAAAATCAATGTCAGCTAACTCTGAAGACTGCCAAACAATTAAAATGTTTCAAAAACAAAAACTCAAAAACACTAACACTTTAGTGATAAATCTGCATACTGTTATTGTCTTAGACAGACCCAGACAGAGCAACTGTCCATGCAATCTTGTAAATTCTAGTCTATATCCTGATACAGTGCAAAGCTGAGGTTGCTAATCTGAAAAAGTTCACCTTTCTGAACAAAAACTCATCTGATATATATATGTATATGTATATGTGTATATATATACTTTCATTACTTCCCACTCTAATATATGCCTTGATTTTCTTTTAAACCTGTTGAACATTTTGCTATATCATCTGCATTTTGAAGTGCAAACTAAAATGTGTCCCTGCGTGCAGCGACATGCAGGTTCAGTACATACAGGAGAGCAGACGCCCTTTCAAACACACCTGCCAGAGAGGGTTCCTTTGTTCTGGGAAAAGCTGGAAGTATTTGTGTGCGAGCTGCATCGGTGGGAGAGTGTGGAGTTTCAGGTTGGTCCACGACCGCAGGAAGGAGACCAGGTGGACGAACGTGTAAAGACCCAGTCGATCATTGCCGTAGTTGGACAAGTGGGTCATGAATACACTGATCTGGAGTCGGAAAAAAAACCCACAAAACCACAGACAAAGAGACAAAGACGAAAGGAAAAGATGAAAAAAAGAGAAAAGGGAAATTCCCATTTCTTGATATACCATGTGTCAAGCCTCAATTTTCTGCGAAAACTCAGATGATCTTAAGTCAAGCAGCAAACTACCAGGAATTAGTGTTTGTTTTCACCAGAATGAGACACTAGTGTGTCTGTGAACTCTATCAATGAATTAGTGAGAGAAATGGAGGGGCTGAACTGACGACTTCACTACTTCTCAAAAGTAAACTGCAGCAGGCAGCACCGTTCTCAACGCAAACAGATGATGTGAGCGATGCTGCTGTGCTGTAACTGTGAGGATTGGAGTGTGTTCCTAAATAGTTCATGTGTGTGAGGGAGAAGCAGCGCCTCAACCAACCAGCGTTGGCGTGTTGGTCCTGGCTCTCACTGCACGCCTCAGTGCCTTCAAGGGCTGATTTACAGTAGGAGAGGCTTATGTAGCTGTCACTGATAAATGTATACACACACACACGCACACACACACACAGAGGAAAGTTTGTGTGACAGGAGAGTAATTAGAGATTTGTGTCTGAATTAAATGGCAACGCTATGATATAAGATATTTAATGTACGTTAGCATTGTTAGGATTACACGCACACACACGAACGTCTGGTTAAATGGAAGGTGTTGCTGCTCTTTGTTAATGCTGAAGGCTGCTGTAGAAACGGTAACACACACAGTGTCAGGGCTTAATCTGTACTGTATGTATCCATTCAGAATACTGATGATGACAGCCCAAGTGTATGTGCACATGTATGTGTGTGTGTGTGTGTGTGTTTTCCACGTTGTTAAAGGAAGCAGAAGAAACAGACAGGTACAGGCGGTGAAGGGAAAAGAAACATGAGGAGCAGGGACTCTACATGTCACGGTCATTTTCACGTGGCTGCGCCTGTGCTTGTCAGAGTGATTGTTTATCCATGTTTGGCTTTTGTTTTTATGCCAGAGACGTCGGTGCATCTGCCGCTGCCTTTTTCTATCTCGTTCTCATTCGGAGCAAGTCAGCCGAGCGTCACGCGGCCTTGCCTGCTTTACATTTGTCAAGCTGATGTTGTAGCACAACTGTAAAACCGCTGTCAAACCGCTGCATCAACCGGCACTCAGACAGTGAGACAGTGGGCCTGGAGACACCAGGCAAAAACATGAACTTTCCCCTGTGAAGTCTGAACGGTACATTTGAACCACAGCATGAATCTCTTGTGGTTGTGCAGTTAATTTCAAGAGACGGATTTGTTCATCTTCAGGGTGAGGTGATGAGGTTTGGCGTGTGTGACTCGACGATACTGTTGCATATATGCATATACAAAAAGTAAGGTCTTCTTCAGTGTAACATTTTAGTCTGGTAATAATAAAACATTTCCAACAAACTGCACTCGACTCAGCACCCCTCTTTAGTTCAGCAACTTTCAAAATAAAGTGCTTGGTGTCTGTGATGAGGTAGTAAATAAAAATGAGCTCCTGTGCACCCAACCTTCTGAGAAATAAAGGTTATGCTATAGTTCTGCACAACCAGTGTTCTTCCACTGAGTGGGTAAACTCAGTGTAGATCAAGTACTTTAGAGTACGGGAGCTGATTGGCTGGTTGTCAGTTAAGGACAGTTATACTGAAAATTTGGCAGATTCCAATCCCTGGCTGGGGGTGTACCACAGTGTGGGTATAGCGACAGCTACCCCGGCTGAGAGGAAAAGGCTACACGGGTCGTCAAAACTGCAGACTCCATAATCTTCTTCATGGACACCTGGTACTACCAGAAGAACACAGAGCACCCAGCTCATGCTCTGCTCCAGTGGGTAGACTCAGGAGACAACCCAAAACATCACAACCAGAGAGTATCAGTAGTCACGAGGCTCACTTTTATAATAGCCGTTTTTGCCACCAACTTTGAGGCTGGGGTCAAGAGACATTAAGGAGGGAAACAAGTGCTTTTTTTTATTATTATTTTTATAATAAATAACATAAATTGATGTTCAATCCAATTTTATCCACATCCCATACAGATGCAATATTAACTTTCTCTCATGAGCAACGCTGACTAAAGGTACGAGTTATTTTTAATCTGTAAATTGCCCTAACATCTCACCATATATTTACACCGTTCATGTTCTCGCTATTCATATTCTTACGTGCACCTGTGTTCCTACCCTTTTGTGCACTTTGTCTATGTATGTATTATTAGAAAAGAATGTTGAAAAACACACCTTAAATGTACCTGCATGTACCAGCACCTCTTGTCTGTACTTGCAAATGACAATAAAGCCTACAGTCAGAGAGACGACCAATCAACAAATCACTTCACCTGACTCCGCCCATCTGTTTTTTTCCTCCATGGGACTCAGAAGCAGGGCATTACGATTCCCATATGACCAGGATTTTGAGATATAATACAATACCCTGTGTTTAATGCTAACGTGCAGCGTCTCCTACAATCCTTTGTGATTTAGCCTGCTAACTGACACGTGCGTTTACAGAACCGTACTATTACAGAAGTATGTTTTTTTTGTATTGAATATATATTCAGTCTAGTAACTGTCGTCAGCACCAGCAGGTTCTCACTGTCATCAAGGTCAGGGAGTGAAGACACTGATGGAGGTCTGGCACACACAGATTAATTACAAATCCACAACCAGCCTACACACGTTCGCTTACAGTACACTGAAGTATTTTTTTTTTCCTGTTTGTGTTTTTTTCGGTGTGGTTTTCATCCACAGCTATGCCTGAAAAATAATAATTCAGAGGGAAAAAAACACTATTGTATTATTTGTGGATGTACAGAGTATATCCACTCTTCCAAGTGTTTTTCACATCATTAATACTCAGGGCTGAATAAAGTTAAGTGAAAGATCTGATTAAACGCTACACTTTTGGCTGCAAAATCAAACAGAGGGGGCCCGGAAGATAATGTTGGATTTTAAAAAACCTGGAAGCTTGGTCAAAGAGAAGACACTAAAGAATGTGTTCAAAATATCAAATAATTGAACCAAATTAAGCTTTCATTACCGTCGAGTCCCACGTCTCTCTTTTTTCAATTTCAGACTCCTTTCAGTGCCTTAGAAGCCTTTGAAGAGTAGCACAGCACAAATAATTAAACAGGAGAATTGGACTCAAATCATACTTTAACAACCCTGGGAGAGACATGAGAGGAGTGGTCTGAAACTCACAGCCCCTTATCAGTTCCTCTTGTTAATCTTGTGCAGTGTCATTTTATATTTCTCTTTCTGTTTTAATGACTCATTTTCAGTCACTTTTCTTAGAAAAAAAAGCAACTCCTTAAGGCCTTCTTAAGGATCCTCCGAACCATTTCTTTCTCCTTTACTCTCGTCCTCGTTCTCTACGCCTTTCTCTTCTACCCTACTCGTACAAACTGTCTCTCTCACCAGCGGATAATTGAAGGTTGAACGTCAACACAGCGAAATACGTTTATTCAGTTATATTGCCGGCTCCAGACAATGTCCACTGCCGCTGTCACATTTGTGTTTTTCTATGCGTGTGGATGTGTGTGTGTAAGAGAGAGAGTGAAAGAGAATAGGAGTAAAACAAAAATCACGAGAAAAGTGAACAGGAGAGACGTGACAAAAATATCTGTGAAATTGCTCACAAAAAAAAAAAAATGGTGCTGATGTTTGTTGTTTGTCTAATAAGCTTAGTGGCCGAGCAATGCACTAAATGTCAGCTCTGATATATGTCTACAGCGCTGCCTTTGTCAGCTTAACACACACAGTTATGCATACAGTATACACACACACACACACACACACACAGATATCCTGATTCTGGGATGCTGAAACACAAACATGCACAGGTTTGTGTGTGTGTGTGTGTGTGTTTTCCGTGTGTCGAAGGAAGAGGTCTGTATGTGCATCACTTCCTTTCAAATGTGTGTCTGGATTCTCAAGTGACACAAGATGCCGTGACCTGAAAATTAACTCCCATTCTGTCTGTGGCGTTCTCCCCCACATCTCAGTGTCTCCCCCAGCTCGCTCACACCATTTACTGAGGAACGACTCGTGCCCTATTGGCTGTTTGCAGTGCTAGGTCGTCCAATCGATCGTTGAGCGTATAAAAGATGGGGTTCTCACTAATTGCTGATGGCGCTCAGGATGATGCAAAGTATCCAAACATATACACGTACCCACAGAGAGAGGTACATGCAACTCATTCGCTACGTTAACTGTTGCCAGAGGCCAAATATGATTTAAAGTCACTGAGAAGGAAGTGACAGCATTACTACTGTGCAGATCGCAGATCATCAAACAACAGAAAATGCCTGGAGGACTACAGCAGAGAGCAACAAAAAATATTGATTACGCTCGCCGAGTGTTCACACTAATGAAAGCTGGTGCGTCTGCAGATGGAACAGGCAGAGGCAGAAATGAATCATCTGTCTGTAGCTACAACATACATTTCCTAGAAAAGTGTGTACGTCTAATAAGGATGCTAAAAAAATCCTGCAACCTCCAAAGTAAAACACAAAGTACAACAGCAAAGGTCGATTATGTAATAATTTGAAGGTCTAGAGTGGTACAAAGACGGCAGGTCTGGGAATTGATTGAAATGAATGTAACAATTCTGGTATCATCATTTTCGATTCTCATTGGGTTAAGATTTAAGATTTTATGTAACAGCCTTTGGTAACGGGTTGTTTTACAGCTTGTGTGGAAACATCGCTAAGTTCTCTGGTAAGAACTAAAAGAGGACGGTAATGTGCTTTTTTCCTCAGAACCTCACCGTTTCATCGAGATAAACACATGTCAGACCTGAAGGAAACACTGTCATCAATAAAAGCTTCAAAGGCCACAGTCGATGATATATTGGTGCTGCATTTGAAGCCAAAGCTTTGAGCATATTTGTAAAATGACATTTGACGACCAGCTAATATATGGCTTAGAACAGTGCTTCTTAATTATTTTCTGTCACACCCCCGCCCTTGGGGACAGAAATGTTTTCATGCCCCCCGTGCCCTCCCGACCCACACCCCCGCGAATTGAGATAATATTGAGAACCTAATAACATGTATATTTTTAATCTGTACAAACCACTGTGTGAGTTGCTGCCACCTAGTGACTGGAGGCTCATTCATGCATTACAGCAGTGGTACACTTATGTCCCCCCCCCCGGCACCTCACAGTGCCAGCCCAGAGGGGCTACTATTTGAGTTCTGGCTTAGAAAGACATGTGGTCCAGTGAAGGTAAAGGTTTTCAGGGTAATATATTCTTTCTTCAATACGACTATGTCAGACCTCTTTCTGGGTCAACAACAAAAGTGTGGTTTTCAAGAAAGGAATATTTGCACCATTGCAGAAGCTCAATACATTATTATAAGACGACACCAACATATTGATGACCAGTAACGTTTGAGAAACAAGAAATATTTAAAGAGCAAGAATGAAAAGGAAACAACACTAGCCAAGCTCTAACCTATTTTTTAAATGTCCTGGGGATACAGCTTTAAAATGACTTAATGTTTCCCTTCAATTATATTGACCAATTATCTTATTATGACTATGACTATTCATATTGTTCATGTCCAAAATTATTATGTGCGAGTTTCTGCATGTGAGTGTTAATATACACAGCAGACAGATGTTTTATCCAACCATTCATTAAGAGTTAACACAAAATAAATGGACAAAATGTCACTAATGGCAGAGAGAGAGAGAGAGAGAGAGAGAGAGAGAGAGAGAGATGCTGGACAGAGATTGACATTGTATTCACACCATGTTTCTGTCCAGCAGGACACATTTCAAAGCCTGGTCTAATGAGTCCACATAGCCGACTGCCTCTCATTACACGGCGGCTAAAAGGAAAACTGATGAAACAACAGGTGACATTTCAAAGCTTTACTGTTTAATGTGCCATAACTCATGCTTTAATTAACTTTAAAACTTAATTTCAGATTCATGCTGTACAGTATATACCCAGAACTGCCTTGAAACATTGGCAAGGACATTTATTATGACGTTTTTTTTTTTTTCATACACTATTTCAGTTAAAGTTGCAGAGAAGTTAAACATTTGACTGAACACTGTAGGACGTGGGTTTGAAGCCTTTTTAAATATAAATAAAAGTAATTCGCTTCAGACTACAGGTCGGCTCTTTGCCAGACTAAATTATGAGAATAATGATGTGTGAATGAGAAAAGTAAAAAACAGGAACCATACTGTATCTCAGAACCTCAGCTCCATGAAAGAAGACAACAGAGATTTGAGATCCATTCACCTGACGACTGTTCTATTCTCCAGATCCTCGCTTAACAATCAAATATGGAACGTTCAGGAACTTCAAATTTCCAAGTAGAACATCTGCATTTACAGATATAAACACGGCCCATGTTTACTACTTATTTTAAGAAGGAGTAACTATTAAAGATAAATGGCACAGCCTCCAAACCTTACTCAGTTCAAGTCACCAAGCTCTGGCCTATTATTAGAAAATCATTGTTGTTGCTAGGGGGACACGAGAAAGACACTGTGTGGATCAAAGGGACTCGCTGCGCAACCTCGACCACAGATCTCAGGAGGAGCCAAAGAGTGCATGTAAGATGTTAACATTGTTGGTAATGATAATATGAACTGACTGTAGTTGTGTCAGATCATCTGTAAAGAACAACAAGTACGTCTTTGCAAAAGTGGTATGTAATTAGGATTTAAAAAATGGGATATACCCTCACTGAGAGAAACAAAGAACTAAATACAATATTAATGGATGAAAAAAATACTTCAAACACTGCAACAGAATACAAACCCAAAAAACAAAAGAAAGTCAGTCGGGGACGGAGTGCTGCAGAAGGAGAAGAAAGGGCTGGATGGGCTTGTTGTGTGAAGCAGCACTCGACTCTGTGATGTTCCCTGTGTTCTGACAGCTCCTCTAGTTCAGCACTCCTCCACCTGACACTCCAGCACAGCCGACTCCTGCTCCTCCGGCATCAACGCATGTGCACATTCAGGATAATTGTTGTGAATTTTTATGCTTTTTGTGCTTAACAGTAGGGCGCGCTACATGACGAGCGTCTTAAATGCCACTAAGACCCAGTTCTGGTAATCCAAAGTAGAACGAGCTGACATACGCAGCAAAGGCAAGTGTGAGGGGGAGGGTGCTTGGTGTGAGTGTGTGTGGGGGTGGGTGGAGGAGAGGTGAAGGAGAGGGAGCGAAAGATAGAAAGAGAGAGAGAGAGAGAGAGAGAGAGCAAGCCCCCTGTGGTGAGACCTAATTTAAAGCACAGCTCCAGCTCATCTGAGAAGAAGCCTGTGACAGGCACAGAGACATGCACATCCTCTCACACATCTCATGGAATAATATTTGTGTGAGAAGTTAGGTTAAAGTGGGGAAAGGGAAGCCTGGTAGCTCCCATTAAAAGGTGTAAAACTTTGTAAACCTCTCCCTCGGTTTAACACTTTTTTTATTTCCTTTTGTAAAAACGTGCAGGTCCGACTCACCGG
>NC_024315.1:9754613-9796710 GCF_000523025.1 Cynoglossus semilaevis | reverse complement strand
TCCACGGATGCTTTTGTCCAGTTCTTTAGGTCCGCCGGGGTACTCTTTGTAGTAGATGGTGTGAGTAAACAAACCACATGTCTGACGAGGCAGCACCTGTACACACACACACACACACACACACACGCAGACTCAGTAACATATCTCATGATGACGGTCAACAGATTAAAGGGTTAAAGTCTTTGACAACAGGCCATTTTATGGAAACAAATGAGTTTTCAGTGACCCATTAAACAGCGCTTCACTGATCTATTACAGTGATGTATTTTACACGTCCCTGAGCTCAACCTCCAACAGCCTTAATAAATACTTTTTCTCACAGTTTGTTTCCTGATTTCAACTCTCAAAGGGCGTTCAACACACCTAAATATGTACAACCGACAGAGTGAACATTTTAAACCACCTGAATATAAATACATCACATAAAAAGAAGAAGAAGTAAAACACCTGGTTTATGGAAAAGAGTTTATCACTCACTGGTGTACTGAATATAAAACAGAATGTGGACATAAATTGACTGGAAAAAATAGAAACACAATTTAATCCAAGGCATCAAAGCCTGTTCTGATACAGTTGGAGCCACAATGATTTGAGAGTCAAAGGAAATAATGCAGAGCAAATTTCTGGCCACCCCAGAGACAGTTGTTTTTCTCCTAAAGTTAGTTTTTGATCATGTTTGTTATACCATGTTGCAGATACAGAGTGACCAGATTTGTTTATTTAGCATTAGCACAAAGTGACATTTTATTTTCCTGATCACACGTTCAGTTAGGCGAGCTTGTCTTGTGATCAGAGCCTTCAAACAAGATGTGCCACCTCAGATATTTTTATATGTTGCATTTATTTGAACTCTATATTCATTTACTCCAAGTGAAAGAATATAGCTGCTTAAGACCATGTGTGGTGTTTTTAGTTATAATTTTAAAAATAATAATAATTAGTGGGAAGAAAAGTTTGACCAGTAATTCCTTTTTATCAATTACCAGACATTTCAAGAGACCCCGTTTAAATTCCAGGTGAACCCAGAAGGGGTCGCTACCCCTAGGTTTAAAAAACATCGATTTAAATGATCTCTGGATCTGTGGGGTGTAGGCAGTATTCTTCGGACATGCAGTATTAAAAAGTTGCTATCCAACACAGTTGAAGGTAAAAGTTATAGTTTCTTTAAACATGAACAAAAGCACATCTAACAGAGATTCAACCAACTGAATGCTGACCCTGTGACCTCTGAAAGGATAAAACAGATGTTTCTGACTTGTTTAAAAGCTAGTGCCCCACTGACTGTTTCTCAGTGGGACACAGATTATAATTAAAATTATTATTACGAGAGTGGTGCAGTGGTGCAGTGGTATGGTTCCTGCCTGCCGTGCAGAAGGTGATGACCAGACGACCGCTGTGGGAGGCCCTGATGATGTTAAAAGTCACTCTGTTGTATTTCTACTCTAAATGGTGGGTCAACATTTATGTAAAAAGTACCTTTATGACTGTATTACAGTTTGCCAAGGACATATCTCTGCTGCCTACAGGCTGCTTCAGGTCAGTCCTCAGGCTGTGTCCATCTGAGAGTTCTATCACTGCAGCAACAGAGAGCCTGTTTCTGTGCAGGTGTCTGGGACAATGCTCTCATTTGGGCTGGTGAAGTTGTACCTTAAAAATGTGTGTGTGTGTGTGTGTGTGTGTTTTCACTCTCCTCCACCTGTTTAGTGAATGTTAACAATAGCAGGAGCAATTTTAATTGGTTAATCCCATCACGATCAGGGGCCCTGTCAACCTTTGGCCTACAAAATACTACAGGGAGCAAAGTGACAAAGATGTTATTAAAATATATTGTAATTACCTTAATATTCCCAACTCTTAAGATAGATTTAACTATTTTTTTCACATTCTTCTATCAGTACTGGGTGTCTCCATTAGTGCCAATTATTATCTTTTAACATCAGTGACCTTGGTTGCTTTTAGCTAACACAGAGCTGTCAGGTCAGGCAGGAAAATAAAAAAAAAACTTAAATAAAATGATAAAAGGATTAAAAGGTCCGCCTTGTGTTTTGGCAGCCCCTAAATAAATCACTGGATTGGGGACAAAAGAGAAGAAAGTACAAAAGAGAATAAAATACAAAGAAGAGGGCAGGGGAAGAGAGGAGAGGAGACGAGGGGAGAAGAGAGGAGAGATCTTCATTGTGAAATCCGTGCGGAACACTCCTCTGTGTGAACTACAAAGTAAAGTCTACAACCGTAGACATTGGTTTATCTATAAAACGCTCCTGACTCATTCACACTTCTACATATACACGGACTAGTGGTGGTTAAGAGGTGAAAGAGACACACACACAGAGAATAAAAGAGAGTGAGAGAGCGATCGCTCCACCACAGCCATAGACACTCAGCACTATTTCACCAAACCAATTATCCACAGAGCTATAGCTCAAAGTGATATAGTACATTTTAAAAAGACACACACATACACACACACACACACACATGACTCTCCTATATCTCAGTCTGATTTGTTCCAATACTCTGAGTCCGGTGGGTGGCTCTCAATCTGCTGACAGAGACACACAAACAACAATTTTACTGCCTTAAGACAACGTCTTGTCCTCCTCTGAGCAAACAAAGATGGAGAGAGAGCCAGAGAAGAAAGAGATTAATGGACAGAAATTGCAACAGAAATTGGGGAGAGAAAGAATGTTTCTGGGACGTGAAAAGAAATTTCATTGTAACTCTTTAAGGTCTCAGGCCTGAACTCACAGATTGGTCGATGGCAATGGTTTTTAAATTTGAAACAAGACAGCAAGGTCTGCAGCTGTATGTGGTATTTAGTCAGCACAGTAATATCTCCATGCAAAACAGTGATACATTTTTATGTTTCAATAAATCTGAAACATAAGCTCCTCGCTGCTACATGGACCATACAGCAAAGGAAGAATAGGTGGAAAAGTGTATTGTTGCCACGTGAAAAGAAGTCGATAGTTTCATTTCAAAAAGATTTGGAACAAAGTCTTCCAAAGCAGTGGGTCGTCCATCAGTGGGATTGTGTTTAGCTTGACAGTAAGTCTTGTCTAAGTTCAGCTTCTACTTGCTTTTCTCATGTAAAAACTTTCCCACCGCTTTGTTTTCTTCTGACAGTTTTTTTTATTGTTGCCTCAATATGCCTCACTTTTTATGACATGTTGCAGAGAACTAAATCCATCCTGTTTATCTGTTGTTTGTTCTATGACTTGTTATTTGCCTCGGTGAGTCACGGGAGGGGGGCTTTTGTAATGCGTCGTTAATGGAAATTTATTTTACATTATACCCTGTCAAGCTGTCAACGTGGCATTGTACATAAAAAGAAATCTGAATTAGGGGTCTCTTCAATAACGACGTGACAAAATGACAAGAAATAAAAACAGACTTTGGGGACTTATTAGGAAACGCACATCAGTGTTTGAGCAGAGACCGAAATACAGCAAAAACAACATGGAGTTGTAATTTTAGTGTCAAACGTGATCGCTGCCTTTGTCAGTGAGAGCGCAGTCGTGCTCGCCGACAAAGAGCCTCGGTGACATCTGAATGGAAGGGAGGAGGAGGAGGACAGTTAGAGGCAAGGATGAAGACGAGGTGTTTGGTGAAGGGAAATGAAAAGAGTTTTATTCTATTACTGTCTCAAACAGCAGCTAATGATTCATTTATGTGAGCTTTAACACCTAAAATGTGAATTCTGCACATATACATATACACATAAAAATACATATATACATATAAATGCATGCTCACACATACAAACAACACTTGCCGTTACCTCTAGGAGCCATTAAATATTGAATCAACATAAACCTGAGCAGGCTGTGTGGAAACAAGGTCAAAGCAATCCTGTCTTATGCTCAGAAACGTGTGCAAATACTGTACAGAGAGGTTTTCCACCACACAGCATCATTGATTTTTAATCAGACAATCAGCACACAATTTATTATTCAGCAAACACTTACTTGCAAAAGAGATGCAGCAGATAAAAGTTGTTTTTCAAAGTTTGATAAAAGAACAGACACCCGACCGGTCTCCGGTGACTAAATGATTCTGCATTTAGGCTCGCCTGCGTTTCATCCCTCATGCGATTTATAATTCATTATTTTAATTTCAGTCGGGTGATTTAAGCAAATCATTTTTCATCCTCGTGGGCAAGGGCACGTCTTAATGTGCTCTGGAGTTCGGTTTGATTTACGATCCGTGCGAGATTAGGGTGAGCGAAACATGTGGGGTAACTTCACGAGTGCACACGGCTGTGATATTAATCACATTTCTTTGACCAACCGACTCAGCTAATTTTATCAAACCAAACTCTCATCTGTCCTCCATCTGTCAGGCCGGATTAATCTTAAGTAACCATTTTAGGATAAAAGATGTGTTCTGTGAAACCTACATTCCTGTTCTTTACTTAGTGGGACAGAAAAAAACAACGTGCAGCAGGATTTTCACAAAAATGACTTCAGCTCACCATGATGTTGTTGTGGATGAATCCTTTGCGATAACGTGCAGGTTTGAGGTGGGGATACTCTTCGGTGCTGGTGACCCGTATGTTCCACACACGCCTCCAGGCCTCATAGAGCTGCATGTGCACCGGGTACACACCTGAGTGGTGAGGGGCCACAGCGTAGCCCATGTCCACTGGGATGCTGTGTTCCTGTGTGGAGGCAGGAGGGTTATATACATAAACAAAAAGTTATAGTACATTTATAACTCTGGCAAAGGGCACGAGAGCACATAAACACACCAAAGCCGACAGTCTGACCTTGTAGAAGAAGTGCGCTGTTTGTGTTGTGTTTGTTACGATACTGGCCTTCAGGCTACAAATTAAAAAAATATATAGTTTGTGTGAGATGTGTATGTGTACGAGTGCGAGGGTGTTTGCTTGCAGTGTACATCTCGGAGACTGATGGTGTTGTCCTTGGCTCTGGCACACACCTACACATACTGTCGACGCTAAGCACCAGTGGCCAGGGGATGAGGGAGTGGCACATACACACGTGTGTGTACAACAGAGGTGAGGGGTCGCACTTTATGAGAGTGTTCACCTTCAACAAAATGGACAAACTTACCTCGATGTAATGCATGTGTGAAATGATACGGTCATTCAAACCGCAGTTAAGTATGAGTGCGCGCACACACACACCCACAGTGGGTTCTTCATTTTTCAGTCCTACACATAAACATAATGGATTCCCAGCCCCTTACCCTAACCTTTACCATTATATGTACCTACTATTAATCTTTAACTTAGTCTGACCCTTATTTAAATACTAACTTCAAGATTTACACTGCAGGCAAATGTGGAACAAATAAGGTCTTTCTGACCCAGGTGTGATCAATATCTGATTTTTTTAAACTTTTTTTTTCAACTGTAAACCAGAGTTCCACAAATGTTCCATGCCAAAGTAATGTGTGGACTCTGGAGGCAGCAGAGGACTTAAGGGGAGGAGCCAAAACGGTGAAGAAATAAAGGTGGGTGTCATGGGCGAGCAAAAACCAAAAGTTTGAAAAAAATAAATAAATAAAGTTCAAACCAAACAAAATAAAAATGCAGCAGCAATAAAGCCAGGGTTTGTTTTTTTTTTTAAATTTGCAGAACATAAAATTACATTTACTCCTAGTGAAAAAAACAGATTAGAACAGGAAACAGAACTGACCTCCACTACAGATTAACATTTACTCCCACTACCCATTCTTCATCAACTGTAAAAAGACTTATTTTCTGTGGTGGAACAGCACAGCTAACTTACATGAGACTGATTCATATTTCACATTCACAGTGAGAAAATAAAAGAAAAAAAAGAAAAACAGTGGCGCTGTGAAAATAATTATTGATTTAATTATGTGTTTCGTTGACTGGTGCGAGAATGTTTTTGGCAATGTATTTAATTAAGAATAAAACACATATCATGGTTAATTTATGAAATCGGAACACTCAAATATTAATACTTGTTAAAACAATTTGTATCTGTTCGCATGTTTCATACATGCGCAAGATGTGTGTGGCTTTTGGGGAAAGGCAGTGACTGAGAATGTGTTACTGCAATTTGGTTTCAGAATATTTGTCATATCCCATGTATTTAGACGAACTACAGTATTCCAAGAGTACACCACACACCAGATGATTCATTAGCTTATGAGGAGCAATCTCAAAAAAGGAAAAAGATGAACAACAGTGTTGGGGATTTTGATGGTACTACCAGTGTTGCATTCATTTGTCTTGACAGTGTAAATTTGTCAAACTTACAACACATCTGCTGTTGTAGAATATATGAAAGAGCCATTGATGTGCACTTGAAAAATCCAGCATCGCAAAGATTGATGTGTAGTGTGTACTGTGAATACTACCTACTTTATTATCAGCAGAGTGTAAAACACAGGTCTTTTTTTACTCACAGCATAAAAAAAGGGCACGAAAAAGAAAATGGTGGATATTGAACTATTTTTATTATTTTATTTAATTGTTTCTTAAGTCAGGAATGTCTGGGATGTCATTTAATGTCAAGGACGTGTCAATATAAAGCAGTGTTTGTCCAGGACAAACTGTTTCCTGTTAGCCATTAGTGAAAGGAAAGACATCTGTGTTGTGTTGGCCTCCAGTCACTGTAGCTGCCTCCACAGCTTCCCAGCAGCAGCATAGACAAGTGACGAGGAAACCTCTTTCTCTCTAGACCTCATGCAGTAAAATCATGTATTTTACCAATTAATATTCTGTATACCTAATATATAATATGAATATTAAAGGTGTGTACATTTTGACAAGTTAATCAATTTGTCCCTAATTGGATCAGTGAAACAAATACCCTAGAATCCCGGCACAAATTGATAACTCCCTTGTGAATGTGATTTTCCTAATGTCGTGTATTGTACGATTTTAAACAGGCCACGTACCAAACATAAATGTCGTTTGAGCGAATGTCATGTCTGCAATTTAACCGTAAAAAAAGAAACAACCATTCCAACAACAGAGCAGCTACAAAAGACCTTGAAGTCAATGCACTCAAGGAGAGCAAGAGCGATTAAGAGAGCACGCAAAAGAGGACAATAACAAGGGAATAAAGTAGCTGCAACTAATGTGTGCACATGCATGCATGCACATCCATCTCACCAGAGCAAACTCCTTGTTGAGGACCATCTGCTCCAGCAGGGAGGACTCATTGTGGAAAAGGTGAGGCTGCATGTGGCTCCACATGTGGGGGAACCACCAGAACTCATCCACGTACTTCAACAATAAATCGTCTCCCTCGTCCTCCTCCGCCGTGCCTGCACACATCATTACACACATGCACGGAGAGAGGACAAAAGGTCTTCAAAATGTGCGGACGCATGAATTCCGTTACACTCAGCTCCGTGCAGGTATCATGTTAAGAGTGTACAGTATCTGGGTTGTCTGAGGTTGTGTTGCTAAATCAGGTTGCCTGGGTCTGATGCCATGGTGATGAAGAGCAAAGTCATGACAGGAACAGATGCTGTGATAATGTGGTTCTTTCTGTCTCAGATTCCATCTAATAAAAATCAGGTTCACTCTCCCGCCGCTATCCTTCTCTTCTAGTGGCTCCAGTTTCGTGATGCTTCTGCTGAATATTTAGACACTTTAAACAAAATCAATGAGATTCGATCGAAAAGCAACAAAGGAATTTAACAAAGATGCAGCGGCGGACAAATAGAAACCATAACATGCCTGCATTCATTTTAGGCCGGCTTCAAATTCTGACAATGTTTTATGATTATTATATATTGTTATAAAAACAAGGAGATATAAAAGTAGTATAGCAGCAGTTGTAATAGTACTAGTAGTAGTGGTTATGTTATATTCATCACCTCATTTTTAACCTCTTAACTATCTCCAGCTGTCTGTTTCTGTAAAATTCAATGTACAACAATTTAGCATCAACAATTCAGTTATATAAAAGAAACAGCAGAAGAAACATGAATTCCAATGCAATACTGTGATGTACTGTATGTAACAAATGTCTGAGTGATAAAACGATGACTTAATGATATACTTCATCTTGTACTCACCTGTGTGGTAGAACTTTCCAGAGAAGCCTAGATTGAAGGTGAAGTTGGAGATCTGTGAACGCAGCTGTTTCTGAATATCAAGGAGAGCCTGTAAAAAATAATAATAATAATGAGAGAATGGTTAAGAACATTCAGATTCAAATGTACTTTATTTAACCATAAAGCAAAATATTTAAGGCTCATCTCACCCCAAAACACCAACACCAGCTCTTTGTGATTCAGACTTTTATTCTTTATCTCGTCTTTAAAAATAAAAGTAAATTTTCCACACCACAGACCTAACTTCCATCAATGTGATTTTATTTTAAGTTTTTGATTTTCTTTAGAGTACCTGCTGTGACTGAGTGGAATGTTGTTGATGATGTCTTTTTTTTTATGCTGTTAAAGGTGTTGGCACAAGCTAAATTGTTGACTCCACCTGTTTCCTTGAGTAAACTGAATTTTTCCTCAAATCTTTCTCCTAATATATTCATTTACAGCGGGGTTGCACGTGATGCGAATATAGAGGATGTGTTGAAAATTCAGTGCTAAATTATTCACCATTTTTATGCAGCCATTAATGTTCAAAGACCATAACTCTGATGTCAGCAGCCAGAAATACCACTGATATATGGAGCATTATTGTTGAATCTGGTGCTTCATTGTTTTTTCCTGTGTTCCAGCGGCCGTTTCCAACCGAAAAGTTAAACTCACTCTCTGGTTTCAATAGTTAATTGAGGATTTCCTTCCTTAGTAAATGACTTCATTAATTTACCGGCCTTTAAACAAAGACTCCGTAATGAGCGTTAACTAAGGAGAGTCGCACAGTCGCACACGCGACGACATTAATGTGTGTTAATGAAGGTCAGTGCATTAGTAGCCTCTGGAGGGTGAACTAATCACCCCCCCACACACACATGCCCTAACACACACACACTCCTCCCTTCTCATCATTCTCTCCATCCATCCCTAACATTAACAAGTGAAACCCTGTACTCCCCCNTTTCAATTCACACTCCACTCTTCCATCTTACTACCACTAGGAACCTGCAGCTGCCTCTCTGCCCCTCTTCCCCATTTGTCTTCCACTCCCTCTCTCTTTTCTCTACCTCCATCTCTCTCTCTCTCTCTCTCTCTCTCTTGTCTGCTCCGTGAAAATGTCACATTCTCAGGAGACGGGGACTGCTCTAATTTGAAAGGAAGGCTGAAGCAGAAAAATTGCTCCCTTTCTGTCGACAACTCTACCCCAGCCACCTCCTCTGCACTGCCTGTCTTATCAATGCACTCTATTGATTTGCCCCTCCCCAAAAATATCAGAACTATGATGATCTCTGCACATTTAAATTTGCTACTTTCTAACAACGTGATGCATTTTAACAGAGTTATTGTGCTGTTAGTTTTACTTTAAACTTTACATTACGTACAAAAAACCCAGCTCATGTCAGAAACCTTTCCTCCATTCTGTCTCTCTCTCTCCCTCTTCTTCTGTCTCTTTTTTCCCCTTTACACATTTTTCCACCTCTACACACGTCTCTCTAACTAACAAATATACAGACACGGGCACAGAGTGTCTTCATTATCTTTAATCTAATGGTGTTGAAGATGGCTGCATGCTGACAGATGTGCACAGCTCACTAATCTGATTCCCTGTCTCTTCTCCTATGACAACCTCTACATCTTACACACACACACACACACACACACACACACACACACACATTCAACACACAGACACTGTGAAGTTGTCCCTTTTGGCACAGAAGTAAACATGTAGATACAAAGCCTAAGGAATCCAAATTAAGTTTACAGCTGAGTGCTTTGCATTGTAACTCGATATAAGCCCCTTCTGCAACTGGTTGAAATGCATTATTAACGTGAGAGTTGGTATCTGTGAGAGTTGGCATAGATGTGTGTCCAAGTGTGCAGTGCATTGGCTTAAACCACTCATTTGTATTCCGCTGCCTAAGATTCAAAGCTGAGCACAGAAGGAGAAGAAGAAGGAGACGATGAAGAAGAAGAAGGAGAAGAAGAGGAGGGAAATGAAATTAAGGAGTATAAGAAAAAGAAAAACAAAAGAATAAGGAGCTGATGAAGAAGAACACAGAGGGTATAGATATATTAAAAAATATATATATAAAAGAAAAGAAGTCAGATGAAGACAGAAATCAGCAGAAAATTACTACGTTGACGAGAAACGATAAAAGTCACGATACAAAATTGTTGGGTGACAGCCTCATCATCATTACAGTCCCCGGTTCTGACCAGTAACAATGACGTGAGGAAAGAACTCAACTAAATTGATGATGATTTTTATCGCTCCAATAATACAATTCATGTTGATAAATTGAGCATTAAAATACACTGTTGTTTCTACTCGCACTGAGCAGACAGCCTCCTGTCTCCTCGTGCTCCTGGCTCCATACAGCAGAACCATTAGCATATGGGGCTAAAAAAAAAAAGAATGCTAATGTGAGCTAACACAACTTTCACACAGAACACAATCTTTTTCAGTCCAAATGTTCTTACCGTGTCGGAGAAAGACATAATGCCATCAATTTGGCAACGGTCTACTAGTTTTCAACGCAACAAATTGGCCCTTTTATGTCTGTTATCACAAAGAAGCTGTAGTGAGTGAGCTAGCACCAAGGCTTTAATTAAACAGTGCTCAATGTTTACAAGGGATTGTAAAAACAAGACAGAGAGATTACTAAGTGAATATGAAGCCAATTACTTAATTTCTGGAAAGTAATTTCTGGAGTTATATTGTTGAAAAAAAAACATAAGGAACGTCACTTCAGTAGAAAAAGATAAAGGCAAAGAGTTTAGTGGCAGCATCTTTTAGAATCTTTTATCTTTAACAGCTACTGTTTAAAATAGATAGATGTGAAGTGAGAAAAAATATTTAGACTCAGGAATGTATTCTAAAGTGAAGTGAGAAAAATATTTAGACTCAGGAATGTATTCCTAATGTTTCCTTTTAACACTTTTTCCCCAAGACCTTCGATCACAAGTGACAATTATAAATGACAATGGCAAATATCACCACAGGAAGTCACATGCAATGTTTGGGTAACACCTAACTGAACAGTGACTGCACTGACACTGAGCCACCATATGTCCTGTGAACGGCACTTCGCTGTCAGCAACCCTGAGGTCTGAGCTATGAACCCACTGCTATAGATCATCATCAGGAGAGAGGAATGGGAGGCATCTGGGATGGAAACACATCTCACAAACTGTGTCCATTGCTCTGAGGGGCAACACAGTCTTCCTGTGCTGGTGTTACTGAGAGTAGCAGCCACTGATCTGGAGGGTCTTTAAAGTCAGGAGTCAAACTGCACGCTGGACACTGAGCTAGAAGTTTCTCTTACAAAATGGGTCAGACGTGTTTCTTCAAAGAGTAAAATTGGATTAGGATTGGCAGGAAGTGGGACTGTGTGTAGCAGACACACAGGTCTTAAAAATCCCAGCGATTTAACATATGCTGTAAGAAGCTGTAAGTGATGGCCCATATTTCTGTGCCCAATTCACCACGGTTGCCCAGTGTCAGAAGTAATGCCAATTTGTTTCTGTGTATGTGAAAGCGACAGTATGTGTGTTTATATTTGTGTGTCCCTGTGTGTGTGTGTGTCAGGGTAAGAATTGGAAGATGTGCCAGCAAGTTGCTGGGGCTCAAACAAACGTAAGACAGGCATCTGGACAGCTGGCATTTCACAAACTCCTTACACCAACAACCTCTTCTCCATATCCCCATTCTGTCATTTTTGCCGCTGCACTGTTTGTTTTCTTTTCTTTGCACAGCATTAACTGGGCTTGTGGAACCTAAAATAACAAATAGGTTTTAGAAAGATCCTGTTTGTGCAAAGTCTTGTTCAGATTGGTCTATGTACTGGAGATTTACAGCGACTCCCTATTGGATGGAGATATTTGGAAACAAAAAGCAGTATCTTAGAAGTCAGAGTTTAACTTTGATCAAAAATATAATTGAAGCACTCACACAAAAATCGCACAAAAAGTGACTTACTTTCTGATTTAGAATATGCGTTTAATCGTTTTTGGGTTTTTTTTTTTGCTTCCTTTGATCTGAACCTCAGTTCTACCAACACCGGGAGTGCTGTTGAGCTATTAAGTCAACAACCCCAAGCACCACATTTTTGTGACTTTCATTTCTATATTTCTTTGTGTTACCTAATATATTTTATTATATTATAATACAATATTTTATTCAACACCTAACAATTGTGTTTTGTCACGTTGACAGAACAATATTTTATTCAACACTTAACAATTGTGTTTTGTCACGTTGACAGATGTGTCAAATAATTCAAAGGCCTGAATGTGCTTTACATTCGTTTTTGCCTTAACGGTGGCATCTATAATTACATTTAGTCCTGTCCGTGAGCCTTTACTGGCATCTTCTCTGTCTCTCACTCTTCAGTTTTTCCTCTTACTGACCAGTTTTAGTTGAAAATGTCCACTACCAAAATAGAGTTCTCTGCAGTTTAGATGATAGACGGGTACCACAAAACATAACTGGGGCAGTGCCTCGCTGTAAAAACCCTGGTTCTAGTGTTCTACTGGACAATACAAATAAAATAACAAGACCAGTAGATTACACTAAAACCACGTTAATTCCCCAAAAACCAATCTTTGTGTTTATTTCTACAAATGCCTCCGTGGATTCATGGCCACTAGACGGGAAAATAGAAATACTAGTCAAACGTATACTTTCCTAAAGTCCTTGTCCCATTTCCATTGTTTACATTTTAGTTTCCATTATTTCAAAGAATAATT
The DNA here is from genome assembly GCF_000523025.1 of Cynoglossus semilaevis. Lineage (NCBI taxonomy): Eukaryota > Metazoa > Chordata > Actinopteri > Pleuronectiformes > Cynoglossidae > Cynoglossus > Cynoglossus semilaevis. The sequence continues at coordinate 9,783,909 of NC_024315.1, read as the reverse complement.
TTGTCATTTTGCTATACTCCGACTTAATTCTGCTTGGCAGTCCCTCCAGGGTTATGAGTTTCAGCACTTGCTGTGACAACAAAACATGTCGTATTGTGTTTAAAAATGCATGGTGCTAAGCTACATCCTCAGATTGAAGTCAAGACACTCCGACACATTTTCTTCCAGCTATTCATTACAATAATGATAAAATGTTTTCTCTTATATTTTTGACAAAACTTAACATAGCTTAGATGAGCACATATTTGCCTAAATTAAATTAAATTTTGGGGTTTTTTTTGTTTTGTTTTTTGTTTTTTTAAGAAAGTAGCCTGCTCAATTCCTTAAAATAAATGGGATGATGTCGTCCAGAAAAAACAACCAAATACAAAATATCAACTATTTAATTACTAGTTATTTTCCAATCAGGTCAAAATTTTAAGAGCCTCTTTCAAATGTTTTTTCATGTACCCATTAGAGATTAACACATGGAGCGTGACCTTAAATTATGTCATGTGACTGAGGGGTTATGACCACTAAAGCTAATACACAGCTTACTCATTAAGGCTGATTAAAGCACCTACGACTCTTGTTGTAGACGAGGCGTGACACCATCCTTTACTGAAGAAACGGAGACAATTAAATGGAGAAGCCTGCATAGCCCTTTTGTAAAAAAGCCAAAAACAGTTTCCTTTTTCCAATTTATTTTTTGTCTCTTTTTTGGCTTTCAAATCTGTACTCGGCTCCTTTCATCCTTTCTTCATTAATTTTGTAATACCATTTGGCAAAGTTATAAACGGATATAGACTGAGCTCAGTTCCACTGACTTAATAAGCATTATAGTAAATTAGGAATAAAGATTACAGTAATTCTAAGCAGCACAATAAATTACAGGACACCATGACAGAAAACCTCCAGTGATGTCAGAATCCTGGCTGTACTGTATTTTGCTTATTTCTTCTTTTTTTTTCTAAGGTAATTTCTAAATCAGACAATGTGATCCAAATGTGATCACCATCTCATTCCAGAGCTTTTTTGCAATTATATTTTTAAAAGTACTTACCCTATTCTATGTATAATTCAATGGAAATCCATTGAGAAAATCTCAATGTAAAGTAATGAGCTCCTGGGCTAATGTGTTATTAGGCAGGCATTCTTTTCCTTCTAAAGGCTAAATTGCACTTTAAAGCTTATTAGGCCACTTTATTGCAGCAATTATTTGACCTGCCAAGTTAAACAAAGAAAGGAAATTGCAAAAAAGGCTGCACCGCTTAATCTGGGAAATTTTTTAACCAAGCATACATAATTATTATAGGGATATGAAGGAGAGTTGACAAAGTTGCAAATCTTAAAAAAAAAATCATTAACATTATAACAAATGTTAATGGGATTAAAATATACAGAAGTCGAGTTGAGTTTTTTAAACCAACTTTTTTCTGAAGTTTTGAAGTCAGTGATACAACAGGTGAAACAGGAGTCGCAGCCAGTTTTACTAAGATGTATGTGAGGGCCGCATTGCCCCAAATTATAGCAAGGTCTAATGTAATCTGGTCAATAAAGTGAGTCCCAATACAACTCTGACAACAGCTGCATGAGCGCTCTGTCAACTGAGATGACACTGCCTTGGGAGCCACCGTGGAAAAATGTGAGAAAATGTGTGTGGTGAGAGAGGTTTGGGGAGGAATACAAATAGGTTATAGATAGTGATCAATGATTCAGACGTGGAAGGGGGCAATGAGCAGGGGAGGAGGTGGCAGACAGAAGGAGAAAGGAGATCAAGAGTGATCTGAAGATGAGAATCAGACACCTCCCTAATGACCACTCCGAGGTGGGGAAAAGACTCAGACCTACATGCCTGGATTTAAAAACACGAGCTCTGACACGAGTACGTCATCGATCGAAGCTTTTTGACCAGCGACATCTTTCATTTAGAAAAATGTCATCTGCTGGGTGCCTCCCTGTGAGTCATTTTAATAGCGGAAATACAGCTGTGTGTGTGTGCGTCTGAGAAAGATGGGGCGTAGGTATTGTTTGTCACCACATGAACTCACGGGGTGAGCCTAATGAAGAGAGCAGAGAGAGGGAGGGTGGCATTTTAATTGGCCTCACTTGCTGCCTCCCTCTCTCTGCCCCCCCACCCCCACCCCACCCCCCCTCCCACTTGTCTTCTCCTCTAAGGGAGAACAGGAGATTGAATGCTGGCTTTACCAAAGTAAGAGGGGATTTATAACAATGGCACTGAAGAATGCCTTGTCCTACTAATTGGTCAATAACACATCTTGTGACATACTTTGATGCTGTGTTACACAGGAGCTGTTTGAGAAGCAAGAGAGGGACGAGGGAGGATTTCCAACTTTACATAATTAATCTCTGCCTCTAATCTGTAATGTCATCATATGTCAGATTTATCCACGAGACGTTCGGATAAGCATTACTGTGTTTGAGGTTTCCAGGCTGTCATTAAGTTAAGAACTATTCACAGCTGGGATATTATACATCTCTCTGTTTCTGTTTGTTTTGTAATTTGGCAGTTTTTAAAATCCCACCAAGCGACATGTGTTCAACTGTCTCTCTCAGCAGCAGTCTGCCATCTTCTTCCACACATTTACCGTGAGTCACGTTGTTATAACACCATGTTGCTCTGGGGGAATGCCTTAAATTTATAATTTTTTTTCCAACAAACAAATTGTGCACTCTGTCACAGACAGATGTCATCAGTGACAGAGGGCAGGTTGATGCTCACGTGTGATTCCCAGCTGCATGAACGCTAATACAAAAGGTTCTCTTCCACAACATAGCACAATTAGAGCTCGTGCCTCACAACAAGAAAGTCACAGCTTCGATCCCCAATTGAACAGCTGCAAAGGGTTATTTTTTCAAAACAAATCTGATTTCAACAGAGAAGTTAATTCAGTTCATTTCACTAAAATTGTGGTGTGAGGCATCTATGGTTTGTTTGTCTCTTTATTTAGCCCTACAACAGAGGGGCAAACTGTCAAGGTTGAACCGTGCCCTTGTCGCCAGAAATGGATTAAGCAGTAGAAGATTAATGAAGATTTAACCACATGATGGCATGACAATCCTACACCTGCACGACACCCAACGGCTTCATCATCTCCCTTCTGTTTCATTGCACAGTAATCAAAAAAGCTTGTTCTTTTATCAAATTGCTATTATCAACCTCCTTCCACTCTGGGACCGAAGGACAAACCAGGAGTAAAAATGTGATTTAGGTTGGACTCCATCTACTAAATTGTCCCTCCGTCTGTAACTCCTATAGTTTATGGTGTTTGTTGATGTAGTTTAGTTGTGGCAAGGTTTACGCCATTCCTCACAATTTACAATAGTTTCATATTGATGATTGATGTTATTCTTAAGATAAGGCAGCCGGTTTGTAATCAACTGGAAAAAAAATGATATGGTCCAGCTGTATTTTTGGAACCAATCAACATTTTTCTAACGTGTTGCTCGATTGCACACAACTCCAAAAATACTTTCACAATAGTACATAATAATAATAATTATAATCATAAATAAAATAGGAGACCATTTTGTCATGTTAACTTCCCTGACACATTTTAGGCCTGTAAACGTTTGCAAAAATGCCATAAAGCTTGCTCAAAAAAGGCCAATTTTCTTTTTTTCTGTCCACATTTTTGTCCTTCAGCTGTTGCTCTGTCTAACCCGTACGTACTGTAAATGCATGTACTGAAGCAGTAAAGCAACAATGATTAAAATAAATGTCAATAAAACTAGTGGACAGACATGAGCTCAGCTACTGCAGATTTGACTATTTGTCCATGTGAGAGTGAAGATCCACTGCATGTGTGACCAGGCATTTCATATGCAGGAATTAAATTCCTCTCCACTTGACCACACACTGCAATCCTGTTTTCTCCGCTTTGCTTTTCCCCCTAAACTCATCTGCCAGTTTATACCGTGGACAGGTGGCTCATCTCCTTTTACAGTGTCTCAGGGGACGAATGTCTGCCACTGGTGAAAAGTGACATTCTTATTTAAAATGACGAAAAAAAATTAAGCAAAATCCACACCCAGGTTTTCCTGTCATGTCAACGCACAGTGAGATGGGCACATGCCTCTGGTGCCATAAAAATCACTACACAAACACACATAAATATAACTTAAATAAGTAAAATTAAAATAATGTTAAGAAACCAATATTTTTGCAACACTACCGTCTTATTTAAGGCAGTATAATCACCGACTGGCCTTCGCCTTGTGGCAAATAAACTTGAATGATGGTACCGACATGAAAAACGTATATATTAAATTAATTATAAAAAATATTAACGGTATTAAATGCCAATCACATAAATAAGACAGATAAAGGTTATGGTCATTTTTAACTTTTTTCTTTAGTGTCTTGTGTCTCCTCCTAAGACAATCCAATAGGCCACGTCCGCTTTATACAAGACGCCTTCTGAGAATTTTTTTTTCTTGTATTCCTGAGACAAGTTCAGGGTTTTGAGGTGCGTCAATGGTAAAATGTTAATTATCAAAAATAAAATCTATTTTACACTGATATCCAATACAATTTATTCCATTTATGCTGCCCATAACTAATTAACCTACGACCTGGTCCTGGGGTTCTGTGGTTCTTGACATATGGTGCATATGCTCCTCTGATTATTTGCATTCCTGGTGTATATTAGATATGTGTGTGTGCGCACGTGTGTGTGTTGTTAAGTACGTGTGAGTGTTTGCTCATGGAAGTGTGTGTTGAATCAGGGAAGTCTTCAGAGGCACGCTGCATGGCCGACTGTCCTTTAGAGTGTCAAAGAGGAGGAACGTGGGAAAACAGGATTTAAGTGCCATTCATCTTTTCACTGGCTCACTCGCTACCTTTCTTTCTCTCCTTCACTTCGCTCTCTTTGCTCCCTCAAATGGCCTCTTTACTTCTGGCTAAAGCTCCATTTTAAGTTAATGCCCTCTCCCACTGTATCACAACACACAAACACTTGATGCGCGTGTTACACAAAAACAGTAAACACAGAGACTGAATCTTTCAAAAACACCCCTTCAGTCATGCCCTGGTTACCATCCATTGAAATGAGGTGTTTAAATATTTTTGGAGACTTTTCTGTACATTGTAGTCCATTATTTTTTACCAGCATTGATCCTGATCTGTACAGAAAAAAAAATGTCCTTACAGTATTAATTTAATTATACTTATTATGGTACAAACAATAATATTTAAATATGAATATTGTCTAACTTTTTAGTCATTTGTGTCTGCTCTACTGTACATAATGTATGAACCATCCATTTGTGACCTGTTTGCTTACTGGACTAATCTTTGATGCTCTAGATTATTTAAATTTCCTATTTAAAAAATGGCCAGTCCCATTACCACCATCACCACAACTGACCAAATACAAAACTGTAGTTTATAATGTTGTCAAACTGCATTCTCGTAAGTATTTGATTTTTAAAAAGTCTCAGTACCACGTACACGAGGCTAACACCAAAGTGCACTGCTTGGATCAAACCACTGCTGAAAGTCTCATTTTCTTGTCTTTGATAGTAATTGTTATCATGTATTTCTGTGACCCGTTATTGTCCTTCCCACACTTTCTATCTCACAACCTTAACTCTGTACCTTAACATCCTTGGCCTTCATGCGCGTTCCTTCTTTCCCGACAAAAATGTCATCTATATCCACCAGTATGTGCCGGTCCAGACCCAGAGTAAGCTTCCTGTCAGTGAGGTAAGAGATGGCATCTACAAGGATGAGTTTGTGCAGCCAGTAGCCAAGTCCTTGGCCGAATAATATCCGCCGTACTCCATCAAACAGTCCCATGTCCTGTACAACAGTAGCTTGGAGGCTTGCACCGAAGCCAAGACCTGGATTATCACCACTGCCTGCCCCTGCTCCTTCTTTGGGCCTTGCATGCAGAACAGCCTGATAGGTGGAGTGATTGGAAGAGAAGGTCGTCCAGTCTTCACCAGGTAAGGCCCCGCGATCAGTGCCGGGCTTGGTCAGGTGGAGAAGGGGCGAGCTAGACGCTACGCAGCAGTCCCACAGTGCCTGATTGGTCCGTAACACCAGCGGGAGGCCTCTGAGTTTGAGGTAAGGGGGGGAGTTTTCAGTGGCGCGGTAGAACCCTATAACACCCACTCTGAACTCAGTACAATATTGATGCAACAGCTGCCTGTTCCATGTGTCTGCATGTGCATATTTTAACAGGTTCTCATAAATGATTAGCGAATATCTTCCACGACCCTTTTCTGTCAGCGGTGGAAGGTCGCCCTTCCCTGAGGCAATCTCCATGCGGAACTGGAAGTGTGCCGACTCCAATATCGCCACAATGTCCTGACCCAACTGTGAGTACTGGGATTCCACCATTACCAGCACTACGGGGTCAGTTTGAACATGTGTGTGGGGCGGGTTGGGCGGGTAAGGGTATGGTAGTTGGCGATAGGGAGTCATGGACAGAGAGTGGGAGCAGGCGGGTTCAGGAGATTGTCCTATCTGCATGGGAGGAGAGGAGTTCGTAAAAAGAAAGTAGGCAGAGAGGAGAAGGGAGAGGAGACAACAGGAGGCCAGCAGGAGCAGGAGCCGGCGTAAATGACGACGTAATCGCACAGCTACCGTCATTGCAAAGTGGTGCTTTTTTTTCTTTTTTCAGCTTGATGGATCGTCCGGAGGATGTCTGCACAGGTTCAGGAAGTTGAGCCCAAGAGAAAGCAGCAAAGCCATTCAGGAGTGCGTCATGTCACCATGGCAGATGTAAAAGGGAGCGGCACCGGATGTCTGATCTCAAAGATCTCCGCTGAGAAAATGCAGTCATTGTCTTTTCACGATTCACATATAGAAATCACTGGAAGATTTCAAAATGAATGTCTGCAAAAAAAAAAGAGAAGGAACAAACATGAAGGAGTGAACCTGTTGAAAAGGATGGAACAGTACACATTACAGCCCTGCCTGTGTGCCTCTGTGTGTGCATGAGCCCAGGTTGTACAACCCTAGGGAATGAGAGGGCACAGCTGGTAACTACGAAGCTGATTGAAAACAACTTGTATTCTTGGGGCAAATCCAAAACGCACACACACAAACACACACCCCATACACAAGTACATATCACAGTTAAAAGAGCAAACAAGAAAAAGAATCAAGTCTCAAAATAAACAACTGTTTGGTTGTGCATTAATATTTAAGTAGCACGGAGTGAACAATAGCTCCGATAATTTCATGATGCCCTACTGAGAATTCCTCTGATTGTGCTGTACTCTGAGCATTCATGTCCTATTTCTGAACCTAATCATCTGGAATTCCACAAAATGAGACTTTAAATTCCCTTTGCCAGGAGCACTTATCTAGAGGGAGCCGGTGACAGTTCAGTGAAAATGGCAAGCCAAAAAAAGTCTGAGATTGTAAGAGACAAAGAGAAAGAGCAGAGAGGGACAAAATGCAATGAATTATAGAAAGAGACAAAAAAGAGCAGGATTAGCATCCTAATGTGTGTGCCGGGAGCCAAGGAAGAAAAAAATATCCCACAGCACCTCTCTCTCTCTGTGTATCACCTACCCATACTCCTGTTTACCTCTACCTTATCTCCAAACGCTCTCATCTTCTCTTTTCTCTTTTTAAACATGAATTTCTATGCTCTTTTTATTTACCTGTTTGCTTGTTATTTGTCTTTAAAGACTCCACACACAGAGAGAATGGAATCGGATAAAACTTAAATATACAATTTAATTACAGGCAAATGACAAGCCATTGAATTTTCTTTTTATTCTATATAGTCTATATATTTTATTATATAAAGAAAAAACAAAGTGCAGTAAAAAAAAAACAATTCATGTGGATATAATCGTTATTGTTTCCTTCACGTTAGAAATGTGCTGTTAATTGTCTCACTGGTTTTGAATGTAAACAAGTTGTGATGAGTTATTAATACGAGCCAGCGAGTTTGCTATTAAGGTAAACTTGCAAAGAGTTGAATACATGTCTAGGTTTGTTGGGTTTACGCCACAGGAGGGCGCTGACATCAGCTTAACATCGGATTTCACGTTAAAGTTTTTTCAGGCTACAAATACTTTATAATGTATGAAATAAAAATGACGGTAATTATTTAAACTACAGTATATGACACAATATAGTTTTTTATATGTGTTTTTCGGTTAATTATAGCTAAAAGATAGAAAAAGTTACATGTAAATTGTAAGTTTAACTATCAAAGTTATTTTTGTTACAATGATAACTGATGTCTTAAGTTACATTTTCTGTGGTTAGAATGTACATATTTAAATATATACGCTAATTAAAATAAAAGATTCGACTCGAGTGTACTGAGGTCTATTTGTTTTCCTGTGAAAACGCAAACTACCAGCAGGTGATTCACAGAGTCTTGCTTCTCACGCTGCGGAAGTTTACGTTTATTTAGATTCACGGAATCCCCACTTACCTCTAAACCCGCCTGGGTCGCTTTCGTGGCCGTAGGAGCCGGTGACGCATGTGCGGTGAGAGTGATGTTGCTTCGGGTGGGTCCAGGGTTCCGCTCTCGGTGGTGCGCCACTCCCGTGTGTTTTGGATGCTGAAGCTCTGTGCCATTTCTTCTCCTCCTCCCTCCCTCTCCCCCCGCTCTCTCTCTATCCTCCACTAGAGTAGCAGGGGCAGCCCGGGCGAAAACCCGCCTGGGTCGCTTTCGTGGCCGTAGGAGCCGGTGACGCATGTGCGGTGAGAGTGATGTTGCTTCGGGTGGGTCCAGGGTTCCGCTCTCGGTGGTGCGCCACTCCCGTGTGTTTTGGATGCTGAAGCTCTGTGCCATTTCTTCTCCTCCTCCCTCCCTCTCTCTCTCTATCCTCCACTAGAGTAGCAGGGGCAGCCAGGCGGAATGATCCGCTCTCCTCCCCCCGCCACCATTCCTCTCTTTTTCTCACCCTCCCCTTCCCTCTTATACCCACTCTGCCACCTCGTGAAAGTGGAGATTAAGCGACGAGAGAAGCACCGGTATCCGGCTGCCAGTTAACGACTGATTGCCGTGCGTAAACCATACGATTCACAAGTGGAGCGGATGAAGCCAGTGTGAGGAGGAGACCGAGAGAGGAAGGAGGGGAGGTGTTACGGTTTGATTGACACTAACAGCGTTTTCCCCCGGCATCAGCGGATCACGGTCCGGTAAAGGCTCGTGGACCTTTAGCCTAGTGAGGGACGACACATGGACACGAACCAGTGCGAGTTAATGGTCCGTGTATTGTGACACGGGTAAAAAGATGGGAACTAAAGCAGCGGCAGTCCTAGGCTGTTTGGCGCCTTTGGCCAATCCCCGCGAACCCCCTTCTTTGTCCCCCTCACTACCATGACAAATAACTTATATTTAAGAAAAAAAGCACATATAGCAGTTCAAATGCAATATATACAATACATCTAATGAAACCTGATAAGTTAGAAACGTTTAAAATTAAACATACACAGTAATTAACATAAACTATCAGACTAAAGGCAAATAAATATTAGTATAAATATAAACCTAACCTAAGGAATCCTTGACGGGATGCCATGAAAGGAGAAGGACTGAAGTGTAGTACTGGTACTGGACTGTTGAAAATACAACACATTTGGAAGTGTTCTAATTACAACATCCTTCAGTACACACATTAACACAGCCCGTTGTCATGCACTCACGTCAGTCGGCCCAGCACGGGCTGCCAATCATACAGTGTTTAACTTAATTACGTCTTCTGTTTCCCTCCCCAATAGTTCATCAATCTTACTAACCTATTTGTCCTCGCACACACGTTCAAATCAGGAAGGAGCTGGTTTCCGCCTCTTTTACATCACAATGGCCTCACAAAAGAGATTAGTGTGTGTGTATATATATATATACGTATATAGAACATGTATATACATTGTGTGTGTGTTTGTGCCAGAGACCAACATAAGGTGAAACCAGCCTCAAATGTTCATCTTTACTTATAAAGATTTACTACTTTACAAGTGTGCTTGTTAAAAATAAAGAAAAGACAAAGGAAAGGCACAGGTGATCGTCCGTACATTTGGACACTGACTGTGACTGAGAGCTAAAATGTCCAGTAGGAACCTGATGTGAAGATGTTAAGATGTGGCTGAGTCGGGGTGATTCCCTGTACGCTTGCCGACAGTTTTAAAAACAACTATTTTAAAAGGGGATGCTTTGCTTGGCCAATGAACTGGCAACCCAGAGCTTCTCACTGTGATGGAGCTCACACTCCGAGGCTGCATCCAGTGGGAAGCAGAAGTGATGTTACCAGCTGCACCCTGGCGTATTTATGTTCAGTTACCACATTATGCAACTACTGTAGATCGCTTCAGACTGTAGCATAAATTTGTACCAGTCTTCACACTTTTGGGGGGAAATAGACAACGTACTCAGGGCCACACTCAGAGACAGAAACAGTCTATGGCAAATGGTAAATTTAGAGTGGTCCACTAACCTAATCAAGCATGTTTTTGGACTGTAGAAGAAAACCTGGATATCTGGTGAGAACCTATGCATGAGAACGAGCAAACTCCATAGAAACAGGAAGGCTAACGTTACCATAGAAATTTACATCATGTTCACCACCCAGCAATGTCTGACAACTGAAGGCTGCCGTTCAAATAAATAAACAATTAAAATAAAGTAAATAAGGTCATATAAAATAATAATAGTAAAACAAAAACAAATGTACAACTAAACACACTAAAACAAATAAGAATATCATGGGGAAAATATAATTGTTAAAAACTATAAAATACTCTAAAGCTGCAGTCTATACATTTATATAGATATCTGTTCATTTTACTGAATTATTTCCATAACCAACACTTGCTTTTTTTCTGTTCCTCCTGTGGCTACTACACCCTAAAATATTACATCTTTAACTTTTTCATGGTTTTAGTATTTCTACCTATGATTTAGAACCTGAAGTACAAAATATATAATTCCATGCTGTTTTGCTCTTTTTTTTTTACTGAGGCTGCACTTAGTCTAAAAAATACAAAAACCCACGGAACATATTCATATATTGAATGAAACTCCACAGCCAGATATCATGCTCAGAATGAAATCCAGAGGTAATGAAGGTTTGGGCTGGAGTGTGATTGTGTTTGTATGTAAATTAGTGTCAGTGGGTGAAGGGTAATTAGAGAGGCTGTTCCCCATTCTCTCCAAATTACAAGCCAGAAAAGGCTTCTGCTATGGAGGTAGTTTGAGACAATAAGCTGAAAATGAAAGCCAGACAGCTGCACCTGGGATACAGGCAGCAGTGAGTATGCATCAGTAGAGTGTGCCAACTGCAAAGGTAATTTTAAAGAAACTCGTTACAACACAATGGGAAACAACAGCTTGTGAAAAAGTTTGGATGGTGGTTTTCACACACACACACACACAGGTAGAGGCAAGTGGTCATAACACTTGAAAAGAACACATTAGCGGGCCAGTTTACAGACACAGGACGCCTGTGTTTGTTTGACAGGATACACACATGCACAACACGAGGATAAACACAACAAAGGACATAAGATGTAAAAGGTGTCAGAGCTGCCATGTTCTACTATCACCGTGAGCGCTAAATAGAAAAAAGCATGAGACAAACGAGAGCGTCGGGGATAGAGAGAGAGAGAGAGAGAGAGTGGGACAAAGGCAGAGAGAGGGGAGAACGCTTGTTGTCTCCATCAGAGGCTTTTGTTAAGTGAAAGATAAGAGAGGAGGAGCGACAGATTCCTCTTTTTCCTCTCTCCCCGCTGCGATCTGAATGGTGGCTGTGTGAGTCTAGAGGCCTGATGAGAGCAAATGGAGCTGGAGTGTATAAACAGGAAAAGACATTATCATCACAATGTATTGTACAGCCCAGCAGTTAGGGGAGGCAGTGTGAAGTTCACACAGTAACCCCACTAATTAAAAGCCAAACAAAACATTGAGCAGATTGGAGCATACTTGCCCTAAACACATACTAGAGGAAAGGCATCCCACTAATAATGACACTCCTCTCCTGGCTGTTTCCACAAAGTGCGGGATCTATTGCTCGAACCAGCAGCTTACGAGATGTTTCGGCTGTTAGCCTCCCACAGTGTAAACAACAACATGATGCGTGCTTCGCCGAGGTGTAAAGGCTGCCTGGTGCTGTTGCTATTTTAACGATTCCTGCTCCTGCCCACTCCTGACCTCGCCTCATGCCTGGAAATGTTGATAGATAGACGTTCTCTTAGGAGCGTGGAGGCTAAGTGAAAGCTGTCGTGGCCGGCCTAGCCTCAACCCCTCCTCTACTTTTCATTCCCAAGCACATTAGTGGAGATATCTTTTAGCCAATCAATACCACGCTAACAGATTGATAAGACGGAGCACAGATGCATCGCAGTATACATACACTTAAACAGAGAGCAAGGGGGAGAGGGAGGGAGAGGATCGCTTTGATTTACATCTTCGAGTGAAGCGTACAAAATTATGGGCCAAAAAAAACAACATTTTACTAAAAGGTCAACAGATCCTGGTTACCACAGCAATTCGCTGCAAACAACGTATCTATTTTTTTTATTTAAGCATTTAAAAAAAAAAGTAAAATACCACTCTTACTCATCGTCCAAAGTATTTTTCTTTGTCAGGACAATATTGTGCTATCTTTGTCAAACACAAGTCCTCGTGACCTCCTTTATTTGAAATACTTAGACAATAATTCTGTGCAGGTACCTCATGATGTTCCATTAGGCATCATGAGTGTATGTTTTTATGTGTGACTCATGCAGAGAGAGGATGTGGTGTGCCAGTGAGAACATACAATAGTTCTCGTCACAGCGGAGAACAGGGCTGCCTCCAAACAAACACAAACTCACATCAATCTACACACACACATACACACAAACGCCCACAAGTTCATCCTTATCACTCACACACATGAGTAAACAACACCACACGCCCACACCTTTCAAAAAAACCACAAACACCAGCAGGCCTGCAGTGCACCTTGAATGTATTATAATATTTACGATGTATAAAGTCTCAGAAGTGATAAGGAGAAGCCGCCTTTCAAAGAATGAGAAAGGCAAAACCTGTGAGGAAAAAAAAAGTCACCATGGACGGAGGGGAGTTGAAGAAGCTGCCTGGCTGTGTTTGGAGGTTTCTGCATCCTGTGGTCATACTAGATTTTTGAGGCAGAGGACAGGAGTGAGAGGGGGAGAGAAAGGACAGAGGGGGATGTCAGAGAGCACAACAGGGATCAGATCACACAGCACTCAGGGAAGGAGGGGTAAAGTGATCTATCTGCGTCTGTCTCTGACCTTGTTCCCTCTCGCCGAAATCGGACTTACAACCCCAAACTGAATATGATACCGTTTCTCTGTCTCCCCCCACTCTGTATCCCCTGGCTTTCTCTCTGTGTCTTGTAATAAATCGTGCTGTAATTACCAGGCTGGATCGATAACAGTCACATCACTCCTCTTCTCTGCTCGTCTGAAACTGACACTAACGTGTTCATCCCTCGCTGCGTGCCACTCTTATGGATCCGTGAGTGATAGATCAAATTCTTTTTCTACTGTAAATAGGTGGGAAAATGAAACCAATACACACTGTTCATGCAAATGCACGGATGAAATGAGCGACATGACCAAACGCATGAGCTTGAAAGCAAAGGGAAAAAGCTGTGGGTCCAATTTAGTCCTGGACATATTTCTTTAGCTGGACATAGTGTTACATCCCTCCCAGAATAGCCCACTCTTTGTCTCACAAAACGCAGCACAAGGATGAGCATCACATGAGGAGTGACACAGTGGGAACGGTGGGTATTTTTTGCTTCGGCAATAAGAGACAGCGCTGTGTGTGTGTTTTTATTTTTTATTTTGGAGTGTGAAAACCGGTGTGTTGGGTGTGTGTGCATTAGTTTGGTTTCCTGACAAAATCCTGCAGCGATGATGTCTAACAAGGAGTTGAAGATATCTCTGAGAGCTATAAAAAAAAAAAATGACACCATAAACTTGCTGACTTTTAACATTCCCTGATGACAGAGAGAGAGAACGCATCAACACACAACACGTCTACGTGACAGTTCAGCTTCTGCTTACAGCTGGGCGTGTGATGCACAGTGTAAACAGAGAGGCATATTTTAGTATGAAGCATTGGCACCAAACTATAACACTTACTTTGGGTCACTGTTTTTATATAATATCTCAGCAGTACAATATAATGTGAACATTTTATCTGAAAACAAATCAAATTTTGCAAATGTTGCAGGGAAGTAAAAGAGTCTATAGTAAAGTGGTGGTAAAAGTATAGATATTATTCTCATAAATGCATTAAAAATGATACATATTTTTCTAATGGACATCGATAACTAATGTGCTCCAACCCCCACCACCCCCGACTGAAATGACAGTGCCAGCAGTTAATCAGATGAACCCAGACCACTTGGACTGTGGTCAAGCAATTAATGGATGCAAAACAGGCCTGTTCCTAAATCTCCATCTGAGACCAAAGCAGAGGTAGATAGAATCTGTAGCAATATTTATTACTACAACCAACCATTGACTGCACTTGATGTCTGCAGGCTGTATACTTGGAATAATGGGCGACTTGCAGCCGAACTTGAATGTAATTCACCGTAATAAAGCCCTTGTCTGGTGAATTATCCGTTTTTCATTTTGTATTCCATATCTTTAAAAGTTGTTATTATTTCTTTTTTGTTTCTGATTCTGTGCCGGCAGACAGTGGTCTGAAAAGGCCAAGGAGAAGAAGAGGAGTAAACAGGCTGAGAGAAACCGTTTTTTGCAACAGTTTTGTAGTTTCTCAAATTAAAATAAAGCATAAGTCCAAATTGTTCACACTTCACTTGCTGCGATATTTTCCAAGTCTTGTAAAAACTCTTTTCAAAGAAAGAAGGCTTTTGTGCAACTTGGCAGAGAAAGTGGTAGATATTTACAACAGACAAATGTGCAAGTGAAATGAGCCTTTTCAAATTTTGATCTGTTTTTTATGGATCTAAAAAAGAAAAATTAAATTAATTTAATAGAACAAACACCACACTTTCTTATAGTTTTCTATTCCTATTTTTTGTATAGCTCATATTATTATTATTGTTGTTGTTATTATTATTAACAATGCATATAAAAATATTATTAAATCACAGAGTTCAAAGATGGAAAAAGCTCATATGCTTGAGAATATGATACATTAAAAAAACTAAATAAATTTGAGGTAGAAGAGACACTTTACTGTAGGTCTTCTCACCTCCTGAATGAACATGAACATTCACTAAAAGATGTGCACACACACGGACACACAACTGTGGGACGAGACCTGTGGAGAGTGTATGATTAACTGTTCTGTCAAAATTGAGAAATCTCAGGGGCAGGAGCGGCAGAGAAGTGGGAGGAACAGAGAGGAGAGGAGGAGGAATTGGACAGGGATGGAGGAGCAGTAGGAGATGGGCTGAGGTCTCGGGGTCTCCGGGGGGTTGAGGAGGGAGAGCTGGGGCCAACTGTTGCTCCTTGAATGGTTCTGTGTGCTTTGGACATTGTGTGTGTGTGCATTGTTCCTTCTCCTTTGATACTTTTACCCATGATTCCTTGCAGGCATTGTTTCTTAAGACCTATACTTTGAGCAGGTTGTGTGTACTGTGTGTACGTTTGTACGTAACTGATATATATCTATAACTGTGGGGGACAAGTACTGCTGCTGTAGGGACAACTTGTCCTCGTGGGGACATTTTGGGAGTCCCTACTGACAGTAATTAGGCTCAGATTATAGGTGGGATGACGAGTGAGATTATGCATATGTTTGTAGTGGTTAGAGTGGGGCTCACAAAACAGAAAGATCTGTGTGTGTGTGTGTGTGTGTGTGTGTGTGTGTGTGTGTGAATTCGCCTCTTATCGCAACAGTGCAGTGTAGGAAAGCCAGGATGGTTCACTGAATGTTCCTTATTCTCAACACATCAGTATCACAGACTATCTCAGACCAACACACACACACACACACACACACACACACACACAGGTCCCTATTTTGTGTCATTTGTCACAGGACTTGTTGGTTTACTTCCATGGATAGGTTTAAATTTAGGGTCTCTTGCCTCTGTGTGTGTGTGTGTGTGTGTGTGTGTGTGTGTGTGTGTGTGTGTGTACTGAGGCAAGGCAGAATCTAGAAGTGTACAGATGATATAAAAACCACTTCGAAGCACTTAGATATACAGCTTCATGTTACAAAGATGAGGATGCTATCATTGCTTTTCAATTCTTTTTTATGAAGTCAAGGTAAGGTAATAATTCAACTCATACCAGAGCAACAACCACAGAAGTGACACGACTGTTAGTTTAAAGGGACCAAAAAGAGTTTGTGAGTAACGTTTTGTGTGATGATCTCATTAGTGCTGTGAGTAACAACGTTTTGTGTGATGATCTCATTAGTGTCTAAAACAGACCTGATAAAAGCCTGTTTTCCAGAACTGAAGTACTAAGTACCGAGCCCTTGTATTCATCCTATTTTTATCTGGGTCAGGGTGATGGGAGAAGCAGTCTCAGCAAAAAGGGGCCACACTTGAAGACAGCCTCCTTCAGCTAACTCCTCCTGTAAAGAAAGAAAGGTATCAGCAGGCCAGTCTAGATACTGAAATCTGCAGCATGTCCGAGCCTAAAACACACTCCTGCAGTGGTGTCCGAAAAACACCGTCCTCAGAAGGCTGTAACTACTGAATGGCCTGTTCTTGATACAAAAGGACAAAGGCTGAGTGTGGAAACTTTTTAACCTCTCTCTGAGGTAAAGCCCTGCCACCCTCGTGGACCGCTTCTATATGCTGCTAAAAAATGTAGAACCCTGTCCTCAGGATCCTGGCTGTTTAATACTACAATCATTTACTCATTCAGTCATCGTAACCCTGAAGACACAGCAGGATCGTGTCCCTCCGTCTCTGTCTGCACTCTACATTTCCCCAAGACCACGAGAGTCCAAACTTCCTCCAAAACCTACAGTGAACATTTGATCCATTTGGGTGAAAAGAGTATGATTTTCACTTTTGACTCACAGACACCACAGAGACAAACAAACAGCCTCTAGGAGGGCGCCACCTACTCGATGCCATGGTAAATCGTTGGTTCAGGGCCCCAGAACCATTCTTCTTCTTGAAAGGAAACAATGTCCTCTCCAGACGGGTGAATAACTTTGAACTTCCGACTGTTATTTTATCCTTCATCCTCCCCATATGTTACTTTTTAAATCCTTAGAAAACCGAAAGAAGTTCAGTAAATAGTAGTAAAATCCCCGTTTAAATTAAGAACAGGATTTAAATATACTTTCAGTTCTGCATTTTTGTTTCTGTTTAAGGTAAGGTTTTGTTCACATCTCGTCGTATCATTGCACGTTTGTGTGTGTGTGTGTCTTTTTCACATCTTTTTGTGAAGGTGCACTGCACATCCAGTACAAACACAACACACGCTGCTATTGTTGTTGTGAAAAGGTAAATGAAATAATATTTAAATGTGTCCATGTGTGTTTTTAATTGACTGATTTCTCAGACGTTTCTGTCCTCGCTGAGATTCCTAATCCACACATTGCTGTGAATAAACCAATAAGAGTGTTTCACACAGCGGCATTATGAAAAAATATGAGAATTTGAATTTGTGCTACTCACACTGACTACAGATGAATGTAATGTGCCACTTTACCGTTGTGGCAGAAAAGAAAACAAACCGATGGACTACCTATTAATAAAAAGACATGACACCGTATCTCCCCACCATATCTTAGTTTTGTTCCAAGTCTCTGAGCTCAGCATCTATCTTTTTATTTCTCCTCCTTCTTTCTCTGTAAGTGCAGAACTACAGACTTCCAAAGCACCTCTCCTCTCTTCAGCACAATCGTACAAGTTTCCTGCTGGATGTTTCTTATGAAAGGCTATTGTTTGCCTACTTCAGCTGATAGAGCCTCGGAGCTGTAAATCACCAGCTACTACTTAGCTTACTAACACTCCATTCAGCAGCGGGACACAATGGGTTCACAACACGTTCATTCATCCCGACTCCCACTCCCACCCTTCTGCTATTCAACTTTCCTCTCCTCCAGCGTTTGCCCTCCGACTCCCTCTTCCCTCCTGCTAGGCTAAGCTGTTTTCTCGCTTTCCCTTTCTTTCTCTCTTTTCTTTTCTCACCCATCAATTCCACCACTCCAGTTCCTGATGTGGTTTTGTCTGTTATAGGGGCCAACACTTTCCCATGCACCTGCCTAGTTGTAGATCATCAGAAGACACACACGCACACACCCAGACATAAAAACACACAATCTTTAGCGTGAAAAGTACAGCTCAGCATCTGGGGGTCTGTTACACCCGTTAGCTGAATCAACTGAGTGTCGGTATGTGAAAACATCCTCCAAGAGAAGCATCACTTCAGATTGGTCCTGACATTTCAACAATTTCTTCTGATTGGCTCTGGCATTTTCTGACTAAGCACTTTGACTTCTTATCTGTTTGTTGTCAAAAACATGCAAATGTACAGAAGCTCATTCGACCAAAGAACATAGGCCGCAGAGTCAGGTGCCATCACGTTAAAGTACACATATTAGGAATGAGCAAAACAGGAATGAAGAAGACAGGAGGG
The DNA here is from genome assembly GCF_000523025.1 of Cynoglossus semilaevis. Lineage (NCBI taxonomy): Eukaryota > Metazoa > Chordata > Actinopteri > Pleuronectiformes > Cynoglossidae > Cynoglossus > Cynoglossus semilaevis. The sequence goes on along the minus strand of NC_024315.1, from coordinate 9,765,371 downwards.
AGATAGAGAGATGGAAAGAGAGAGTGTGTGTGAAACAGAGAGAGAGAGAGAGAGAGAGAGAGATGCCAAGCAGTGATTTATGGCCTGAAAAGACAGATTAACTCCACTGGCTGCCTAAGTGGCCCTGAAACAAGCTGAATTACAGCCCAGACCAGGAGGGAAGAAGCAGTAGAGAAACAAAGTAAGAATGGAACTCAAAGGTCAGTGGTATGACAAAACTGAGTGTACGACGGAGATGGAGGAGCAGATTGGTCTGGAGGTGATAAAATATGAAAAGGTCAGAGGTGAAGAGGAAAAGATAGATTGAAGACCGTAGGGGGAAACAGAGGGTGGCTACAGCCCAAAAGGACAGGATGTTAATTTTTTTTTGTATGTACGACCTAGTGAACTCTATCGCCCTGTGAAGAATCTCAGACCAGATCCCATTCGACGAACTGAGTTTCTACTGCTTGAAGCAAAAGCCCAAACATTTTCTCTCTTCACTTGTCTGACCCCTCCTGGTTATAGGAGACAGAAGTCTTGTTATAAGTTCTCCGTTCAGAAGTTCTGAAATCTCAAGTTGCAGATGCTCTGCCCCCTTTTGTCCAATCCTCAGACTGTGAAACTAACAGCAACCAGCAGGGAGACGCTGGCAGGTTAAAGATAAAACTATTCTCCTCCAGCCAGTGTTTAATGACTGAAGGTTTCTAATGACGAAACCAAAGTGGGTAAAAAAAAAAAAAACTGACCGTGTGAAACTGAACTCTGACAAATGATTGGTTTGTGCTGCTAAGAAACAAGACTTGTGGACAGTAAAGGTAGGGCAGTTTGGCGACAAAGTTAGAGAGGTGAGGTTGAGTTGGTTTGGACTTAAATACAGGACAAAGGATGTTGGAGATGGAGATTCCAGGCAAGAAAAGAAGAAGAAGACCTCAGAGGAGATGTGTGGAAGTCATGAGAGAGGACATGGAGAACGTTAGTGTCAAAGATGTAGATGATCTGCTGCAGCGACACCTGAAGGGAACAGCAACCGAAAGAAAAAAGAAGAAGTTCAGGAATTAGTAACTCTATTGTGCAGTGATATAAAAATCTTATATCCAGTTCTGAAATTTTGTTTCTGTTTAAGGTATGGGTTTTTACCAGGTTTGTTTTCTTCACATCTCGTTGTAGGCTACTGAAAATTCTTCACATTATTTTTTGTATATTTAAAGTCACTGCAGTTAATCCTTCTAAGAGGAAGATTAACGAGGAAGAGTTTGATTTTTCTTTGGGATTTGCATTGATGCAGGCATAAAGGCATAAAGAATTTGAAGACTGACACGGCTACATTAACCCTTTTGCTGCAAAGTGGCTACAGTGCAACGACAAACCTCACGGAAGAAGAATGAATAAAAGAACGAATGAACAAGTGAAAAGAAGACGAGTTATAATCTGGATAAACATCCACAAACAGAATAAATACAGTTAGATACAGTTCCATTTAATCACCAGCACAAAGCCTGATAATGGCCATGCAGCTCTCACACTTATTTTTTTTTTCCCCTTGAGAGTCTATAACCCAAATGCCAGCAGACTTATGCAGGTGCCTGAAATATTTTAATGAAATCTTGGAGTCTATTTTTTTTTTCTGTTTCGCCCGAGAACTACGAGCAATCAAAAAGAAGACTGTGAAAAGGTTATGATTAATTTTAGACAGCCAGCAAGTCTGCCATACCCACAGAATTTAATCAGACATGAGGAAGTAATATGAGAGCAGACTCATACTCTACTGGCTGAGGAGCAGAGAACAGCTGTGAAGTTTTGCTCATTTCTTCTCAACATTTACTCTCAGGGTCTCAGTTCTGTGACCCCTCATGATGAGGTAAACAGTACTCGCCACAATAACCTGGTGAATTACACTGCCAATGTTTGGGAATTGTAAAATAAAATAAAAAAAACACATAAAAACCCACACAGGCAGTAATAGCCATTCCTTGTTTTTTTTTTTCAGACAGAAGAAAAGTGGACATTGACACACTGCCTTAATATTGAGTGTATTGATCGTAAGGGGTCAAATAAAAACCCTCAGACGTCATCGTGTAGAAGGTGAGAGGACACTTTCTTACATTTGAGAATGGAACTCCATTAAAGGTCACACCGGCTTCGCTATAAATATAGATTTTCTATTTAAAGCGAGTGGGTAAATTGTTACACTTTCTTACTTGGACTTTTTAGAGCCCACGCCCCTCTTCCTCATGTTAACTAAAGTAGCACCAACAAATGATAGCGACGTAGCCATGAATATAAACAGCTACCTCAAAGCATTCAATAAGAGCTGCTGACAAATGAAATAGCTGTTTACCAATTGCCCCAGGTCTTGTTAATGTCTTTCAAGTTTATTAACTTAGTGTTTTTATGGTGGGCCTCTGCTGAATTTCTGCACATACACACACACACACACACACACGTCGTGTTCCATTAAGCATGGCTGTGTTTGTGTGAACCTGTGTGTGTGTGTGTGTGAGTTATGTGACCAGTTGCTAATTGCAGACAAATTGCTTTGCCGCACACAATCATTCCTGTTTTTTTGATGTTTAATTTCACCAGTTGATTACCGGCGGAGTTTAGCGTCACCATTCCTCTTCCTTCGCCACCAGTACGTCTCATCCGTCTTCTCACACACTCGCTGTTGTGCATACAGAATGAGCTTACTCTGACAAATCGGGGGATGGATTCCATAAATCATGCTCTTGTTTGTGGCAGCTTTTCTTTCTCTTTACCTGTCTCTCTTTACCTTGCAATTGAAAAAGCATAAACCATTCTAAATGAGTGGAGCGCCGGCCAAGTCAATTAATTCTTTTAATTTAATTTGATTTTTTTTTTTAATTTTGAAGATCCCGTGTTTATTTGCTGATGATAATCCTCTCTCTGTCGATTGTTACTCTCCGCGTACAGAGTGTATTAACTGACATTTGTTTACATTCCCATAGCATTGCCATAAAACTGTACAAATAGAGTGCAGCAGGACAGCGGCAGTACAGCTTAATACATCCTTTAGATTTGTGCTGGTGGGTGTCATTGTTAAATGACACACAGTGGGCCCCTGCCGTGTATTTGTTGTGACACTGTATGTCTGCTGAATAGAGACTCACACTCGCAAAATAGTCTCTTTTGCTTAGGAAGGACAAATGCACTCACACACACACACACACACACACACACACACACACAGGCTGTATGCACATAAATGAAAACTGCAAGCGAAGCTAAGCGTTGGTTTAATACAGTTTTTATTACTCGCTGCTCTCTGTGATCGCAAAATAAATCTGACAACTAAATTGATTTATTTGTTTTTATCACTTGCTCAGGAGCCCACCGCCCCCCCGCACCACAGATTGGCTCCTCACATAAACCTGCGAGATACACATTTTACAACACAATTTTAAGATGTGCAGAAAATGGCAGGGAGGCAGTAGGGGGTAGTAGAGGGAGGGAGGGGGGGTGTTAGTGTATTCAATTTAGGCTTAATTTTCTTTTGTGGCGTGCTGTTTATGCACTCTACTGTTTGCCACCTCTTTGGAACTCTGGACGCAGAGCAACGTCAGACCAGGTAAAGTGTCTTTTGTGACCCCGACATTAGATCAACTTTGGTGGTGGTTTATCCAGGAGGTAACAGACGCTAACTGATAGTGTTTACACTTACACCTTATTTACATTTTACACTTGAGATGAGGAATATTTGGACTGTTAATTGACTGTAGGTTCGGTATGAGTGCCAATGATTGTGTCTCTGCTGTAGTGAAAATGATTTAATGATTTGAAAATAAATTCATGTCAGGCGTCTGCACTGCATTCAGTGTTTTTGGTCTTTGGTTACACCAATAACTGGGCTTTCAATAGTTTGTAAAAAAAAAAATATCCTGACACCTTTTCCTGACACCTGTCAGCTGCAACAGGAAGTTGTTCATTACCTCATTTAACTTCGTGGCCGTCTCTCAGACCTAAAGGTCCCACGTGACGCTGTATGAGCAAAGAAGCCATTAGCCCAGAAGTGTTAGCGTCCACCATCTGAGCCCAACTACTTTCGCGTTCATTGCCATTGTTTAAAGTAATAGCATTGTCCCTTTTACTATACTACGCGCCCTGGGCCTAACCAGTTGATGCGCACTGTGTGTTAGTGTGCCTGTGTGCCGTGGCAGGAAATACACAGACTAAGTGGCTGAGCTTCTGTGCAAGCACACGTCTTCATTCTTAGTTCCAAATGATTTGGTAAGCTCGCCCTTGGCAATGAGGAAATTGGTGTTCGATCTTTAGCGAGGCCAGCGTGCCTTTAGGCTAGCTATTAGCAACGTGCTAAGCTAAAAACAATGCAAATACAAGCCCAGGGTCAAGCAGAGGCTCATTAACGGGCACTCAGCCTCTTCAATTATACAACAGGTGATGTATGGTTACATTAAGGGATTGCTGACATCAATTGCTTCTCAATAAAGCTCCAGTGACAGGCTCACTTAGCAAGAAAGTGTTCGGGGGTGACGGAGAATACCGTGCCGAGGATAGTCAGAGGACTGACACCACAGGCTACTGTTATTATAAAACGCTGTTCTGTGTAGGATGCTCCCATTTTAGACGGAGAGATGTTTCAGGGAAATCGAAAAGACTGAGAGAGCCTCATCTAATTACAGCGTATAACATTAGAGCTTATATAAGTGGCATAATGCATGGTGTCACTTTCGATAAAGGCTTATCCATCAACAACATCTATGTCTCACCCTCGGGCAGTGCGTCCAGATTTGTCTCTTTTCTCAGATACAGTTTGAATACTGAAGTGAGAGTGAACTCCTTGTCATTGTGACACAGCTCACCACCAAATGTGACCTCTGCTTTTAACCCATCACGTAGTAAACCGTGGGCAGCTTTAAGCACCCGGGGAGCGGTGTGGTTGGACGGTGCCACGCTCAGAGCACCTCAGTGGTAACTTGGCAGCTGGTGGACTCGAACCTTCCTTAACCACCGAGCCACCATTGCCCTATATATTGAGCCTTTCCCCTCTGCCCTCACATTGGGACATTCAGCTTTGCTTCACCTGTAACCCGTGTCATTATCTCTTACGAAACAACAACAACAAAATTTCAAACCCATCAAACCACCGTCTAATTCAACAACAACAACAACAAAATTTCAAACCCATGCATTTACCCACTGTGCGACAGACGAAGAAACTTGTGAACTGGAAATTAGTTTGCCTCGTATGCCCCCACTGAAGTAGCTCATGGCCGCCGAGGGGGCCCACCCCCCACCTTGGGAACCACCGCCTCAGGAAGACTAACAATCAAGACAGAGGTTGGTATCCTTCCATTACGAATGGGAACAAAATAATTCCAACGTTCACCACTGCAACACAAACAGGAGCTCGTGGTAAATAAGGGCATCTGCAGCGCTGAAGCTTGTGGCCACAGATATTAATTCATCTTGACCGTGTGTGTGGTGAACATTAATAGACTGTGGCTGGAAGCTCCGTGTGCAGCTGTGGCTCTGTGTGAGTCTTGGTCAACTTTACACATTTTCATTAAACTATTTCAGTTTTATAAACCCTTTTATTTTCTCTATCATTGTGTTTTTGTGACTGTGTACGTGTGTGTGTGTGTGTGTGTGTGTGTGTATGGGTTTGCGCCAGTGAACAGTTAGAGCTGGTTGTTCCAGCGATTCTCTTTTTGCTGACAGGAATGAACACAATATATGACTGAGAGTGCAGCGAGCCGAGACTGTAGACGAAAAGAGAGGAAGAGAGGGAGAAAAAGAACGACAGGAGAGGAGAAGCGCATTGGACACCACCTATTTATCAACCTGACTGCTTCTGTCCACTGCCAGGGAGAGATGGAGAGGTGGGCCACAAGAAGTCAGCATGGAAAAGCAGGAGAAATGAAAGGGTACAAAAAAAAAAAAAAAAAGCAAACAATTGCCCACCTCCTCTCGTCCTAAATCTACACCACAGCTGATTTGGTACAGCAGCAGAGGATGAAAAAGAAGGGGCTTCTCACATAGAAAGCCACTGTTTCCAAGGAGAGAGAGAAAGAATGTGTATTTCAACTGATCCCCAGATGCTGAATTTTACATTTACTTCCATATCAATTGCACTTTTCACACTACATTTGTGTGTGTGTCTGTGTGTGTGTGTGTGTGTGTTTGTGCTCATGCACCGTAGGGCAGGCACAATTGGGTTTTTATGCTCACAAACCAATTTAGGCCCTGAAATGAGATCTTAAGAACCAAATAATCAGGCTCTCATAATTAATTTTGAGAGACTAAAATAATGATATCTAAGCCGAGATATCGATAAATGGGATTTATTTCTGACAGCTGGCTCCGAGCCATGAAAAACTTTTGATTATTGAGTCAGAAAGAACAAAAGCTGGAGAATTTCCATGGTTACTCGGCACACTGTGACTTTTTGTGTTTGGTTAAAGTATATTTGCTGCTATTCTGAGTGTGTAGATAATAGGCCAACGAGCATGAGAAGAGGAATCAAAGAGTGAGAATGCAGCACAGCAATAATAGTGAACAATTATTCACTTTTAAGACTTTGTTTGGACTGATTGGTTTGGAGCCTGTGGGTCGTTCAGGCAAGGAGACGGAACGACGAGGGAATTTTTTAATGGACATTTGGACGACGCTAAAGGTCTCTACCAGCAGTGGGGTGATAAATTGCATGTCTAAAAAGAAGGGACACCTGTCAGCCACTCCCTTACCACAGCAATACAACGAGAGAACAGGAAACACATGTGTACTCACACGAATGCCCCGCAGACAAAGACACACAAATCCTCTACCCAGTTAACACATCACAGAGTCGAACACTGTGTTGATTAAAAGACGCTGTCACCTTCAAATGTCAGGTTCTTCATCCTGAACCTGCACTGACTTGTCAGTTTATTGTTATGATCCTTAAAGTCTACGTGTGTGAAGCATGTGTGAAGCATGAAGATTTAGGTGAAAACTATATTTAGTGATTGAAGGTGGTGACAATCTGGAACCACAGGGGGCAGCCTACCACCGGGGGGTTAACCAGTAATGACACCTCTTACTTTGTGTGAGTACATAAGTGCATGCACAAACATATTAGACAAATATTTGTTTACTTGTTTTACGTATAAACACTAGTTGTAGCTGCTTGATGTTTTTCACCCCCTCCTTTCAGAACAGAACCAGTGGTGGGTTCCTGTTCCTGCCACATCTGAACAGTAAACATGTGAGACTTTTACGTCAGCTTTAGTTTAACCTCGTTCTCTGAACTTTTGCACCAGGTCGTGCTTCATGCATGATTTAACTACGTTACTTGGTCCGAATTAAAGGCTGGACCATTTTTTACTTCATCGGTGAAAAATACAGTACCGTAGAATGTGCACCTCTGCTACCTAACTTAATACTTTAGAAGGCTTTCTTGGTTATTTTTTTGTCTTTCCAGTTATTTTTTGTTTGGATGAGGGACTCATCAACCTGTCCTACAACAACAGAAGACGATTTTTATTAGCTTGGTTTTAGTTTTTAAAGTTCATTTCAACTAACCATCTTAGTTGACTGAATTGATAAGTCAAACTAAATCAGTACGTTATGTTTGTCCTGATTTCACAGACTAAAAATGCATCACAGTCCAAACTGTGTCTCTTGGACAGAGACGTGGACCGTAGCCGTTCATTTGCAATCAAACACACAAATCAGATAAGACATAAACGCCTGTGTGATGTTTACTACAGTACTTCCCACAGCTGCTGGGTATCAGAAGTACTGCAGTTTGGTGCCATGCTTAATGCTATGAACAGCAGGCAGCACCTGATAAATTAGGGTCCTCTGACTGAAGCAGAGAGAACGCTGCGTGACGTTTGTGATATCGCCACCATATAAGGGAAAGCAATTAGGTAAAATGTGTTTGAAGAAGACACTTAAACCACTAATTTTTCATGCTCCGTGGAGCCCACATATGTGGAAGAATTGTTACTATCAACATTCACTTAATTTATGGCCACACACTGTACAACCCACAGGCAGCCACTCACGGCAGAGAACCTGGTTGTGTGTTTTTTTTTCCCCTCTACTCAGTATGAATTATCAGGCCCAAGATGGGAACTCCAGATTGGGTTTATGGAAAGTCAAAAAAAAAACCAAAACAATTAAGCAAATTGTCATTAATGTGCAAATTAAATATTCACTGGATTGAACAAAAGTTAAAGCACAGAATGGCTACATGTGAGAAGAACTGAGCTATTTGGAACAACCAGAGATAAGACTAAAACACCTCACCCCCCCCCCCCACCCCCCCACCATCCCCTAATTGGGAGGGGTGAAAGACGACAAAAGTAAAAGTAGAACAGGAGTTTTTTAAACAAACAAAAAAGTGTCAGGAGCGTCTTGAATTATGAAAGCCAGCACCTCCTAGTGGGCCTCAATTTACTAAATGTGTACCACACACAGACGGCACTGTTTCTATTTTAACTTATTGGTTTTCCTGCTCTGGCAGGTGGCCTGACTTTGCAATGCATGTGAAAAATGTTTGTTGGAACAAGACTACAAGACACTGGTAAAAATATCCTTGTTAAAGAGAAACTTTTAAAGTAGACTGTAAAAAGAGGAAAAACAAAAAAACTACTGGAAGACAGGCAAGTCAAATGGCACCTATTTTGTAGCAGCACTAACATTAGAATGTTCGCACAAATTAACACTTAACAACACCAGACTTTTACAATTCCACAAAGCACACAGAAATGTCTTGTATTTCCTTTTCTAATTGGTGCCTAAAACGTTTCTATTTGGAGCTCACAACACACAGTTCTGAGGAGAAGCCAGGAGAAGCTGGATGCTAACATGCTAACATGCTGTACTGTTGAGGTGCGTTTGAGAAGTATTTAACCAGACAAGTCAGTTCTGAAGGAGGAAACTGCAACACTCTCCTCAGCATGGCTTTTAATTAAAAAAAAAAAGAATATATTTTCAAATGCTAAATGTTAATGCATTTTTTTAAAATAAAAAAAACAAACCTCAACACTTACCTCAACATGACAAAACAATAGAAATAATTAACTTGATTGATAACAGAACTAAAATTGATATACATTCTAATATCTAAAAAAATATATTATATAATAATAAATTAAAAAAATGATCATTCTTATCAATTACCATCTATAATTAACAGTCAAAACATTTAAGTTTGTTGAATTAGTAACTGTATCAGGTGACACAGGATGAGTTTTATTTTATCTCCTTGACCCATTTGAAAACAAACAAACAAACAAACTACCAAGTCCTGAGGAATAACAACAAACGTCTCCCCCTCTGGGTGAGTGTGTGTATCATAGAGAAAGATATTCTTGTCATTGGTTTTCAATTTATCTTGATTAATAATTCAAATGAAAACTGTTTTACATTCTCATCCCTCGCCCTGCACTGTATATTTATTTTCCATTTAATATTTTATCTCTTCATTTTCTCGATTCCTACAAACTCGACCGCAAGTCTGCAGTCAATATCACAACCAATAATATTTAGTTACCACCAACGGAACACTTCCTACTTCTTTTGGTATAAATCTATAATAAAGTGCATAAGGTTTGATTAAAAAATGATTTTTGGAAATCTCTAAACAACCACAGGATTTGGAGCCACAGCCTTTTAAGCGCGCAAAGTATTTAAGTGTTTACACAAACAGGAAGTTAAAGCAAAGAGCCCACTGTGACATTAAAGTCATACACGTGAGTGTTTAAGTATATTACAGATGGTATTTGTGGGTATGGGTTTGCCGCCTCCTCATGAATACTGCATGACTGATGGACAAATACAGTCCACATCTCAGCCATATTGAACGTCTTTAATGTCTCCTAATGGATTCTTTTCTTGGACCAGCCTCTCGTTAATGTAGAGACAGGCAAAGAATAAAATCAATATATGTTGTAACAAGGTTTTGTGTTTGGTGATATGTGTTTTTTTTTTTCAATAAATGTATGTAAAAGGCATATAAATTTGTTTTCAAAATAACATTAGTCCTATAAATCCATATTTGCTAAAGCCTTAGCTAACAAGATGGCAAATATTATCGCATAGCAGGAAGCAAACAAAAAGGCATTAACTATGTCAGTTTTCAGAAATGTATGCCCAACAACAACAAGCCGCTGAATGTAACTTAAAGGGTCTACTGTATAATAAAGTTGGACATTTTGACTGATATAAGACTGAGGACCACACAAGATGAGTAACAGTAAAATCAACTAAGCAACAGTAAAATGCACTGCTTGTGAAACATGATGAGGACAGGAAGCCAAGATCTCAATGATACGTCAAGGTCGTACTGAGAATCTGTAACAGTCTTTATTTGATGTAGGCAGGAAGTGGGATTGTATTGATGCGTCTATAAACACGAGACTCAAGACGGAGCAGATGCTCATGTACCCAACAGGAAGTTTTCAGATGACAAAAAAAACAAAAAAAAACAAAACGTAAAGTGTAATCTCACATTTCCATGTCTGGTTTAAACAAACAGAGTTAAATCACTACAAGTAAAACAAAAAACAAATCTCAGTTTAATTCAGTTTAATTAAGTTGTGATGTTAATTAGTCACGGAAAACAACAAGAAAAAAACATATTTGTTTATATATATATATATATATAAGGTCCATTAATGATCAACTCTGAAGTTGAAGGTTTGGATATGAGGCAGAGTCAGAGGACTTCTGTACTGCCCACACACTTTATTCTCCATGACTTATACCATAATATGCTGGGATGTGTTTGGTAACTTCCCAAAAGTTGAC
>NC_024315.1:9673464-9754560 GCF_000523025.1 Cynoglossus semilaevis | reverse complement strand
ATGGTTAAAAGCAAAAATTATATTTATGACTGTACACACATCATTCCAAAACTCATTATTCTAAAGCCTGTCTTGGCAAGATTAATTTAAGGCCTTACAGTGTGTGTGTGTGTGTGCGCGCGCGCGTGTGTGTGTGTTCTGCAGTAGTTTATTGAAGCCTGATTGATTAGATAAAAATGAAAGCCATTGATTCTGTCACGAATTTACAGCACCTCATTTACATAATTCTGAAAGCTGAGTTGCATCTTAGTGCTGACATTAGAGGAACCGCTGCTGCTGCGCACACACACACACACACACACAATCACACAAGCATAGGCACAAGATACAGGTTAAATGTATAAAGACCAAACATACAGTACATACACATACACCACTTATGTTGATCTGTGTATGTGTATTTTGTTGGGATGTATGATATTCATTTATTGCCAATATCTGATATTCAATCAAAATCTTCCATCTTTCCTTTGCCTTTCATTTATCTTATTTATATACAATTAATACATTTTACTGTATGTAGCTGCAATGGTAAAGAAAAAAAGTGTTTGTCGGATTGATGAGGACCCTAGCCTCACCTGTTAATTCCCTCATCCAGAGTAATGTGCATACACAGTCAAATACACACACACACACACACACATGCACAAGTTATTAGTACTTGTTGCCATGGCACTGAGTGGGATTTAAGAGTCTGACTCTGTCAACACACCTGTGTGATCTTCTAGTTCTTCCACCGACATCAATTCCATCTATAACAAATGAAGTTCAAATCTATTCTGAGACTTTATATTTCTGATCAAAACCAAACCACATATATCTTTGCATATATATATACAAACGTGGATCTGACTGAACCTCAAGTTGGTTTACAGTTTAAAGTTGTGCATGAATTGGTTTGAAGCAAAGATACAGTACATGTGACAGGATTCTTCCATCTAAACACCACAGGTACAGACTGAACACAATCCACAAAAGCAGCAGAAGAACAACAGCGAGTGAGGGAGTGGGAGAGAGAGAGAGAGAGAGAGAGAGAGAGGCAGAGTTGGTGGTAGAGTGAGTGACAGATGAATGAGTGATGCTGTGAAGCCCTTAATTGGAGCTGAATGAGCCTCAGTACCTCAGACAATACTGCAGTGAGAGGGGACTGTTACCCACCTATAGGGGCAGTGGTGGGCTGGTCGTTAAGGAAGCGGACTTGTTGCAGGTTTGAATCCCTGGTGCTCAGCCCACTGCTCACCGAGGTGATGGGTTAAAGATTACGTGACAAATCTCTATCTAGTCATTTACATCTGGGAGTGATCCATTAATAACTTAATTATACTGCTTGCAAGAAAATATCACCTGTTATTTTATGGTTTATAAAACGTATTAGAATGAGTTATTTTTGTGATAACAACCCCATCGTTTATCACGCGTGTATCCTGAAGGCTTTTCCGAATGTCATTCTGTCAGTTCTGTTTCTATTGTGACACATTGGCATTTTCATTCATTCATTTAATATGTTTCCCTCTTCACTGGGTATTTTTGTGGCCTGCACACCTGGCATGGCTTCTACAGTGGGAGGGAACGTTGTAAATACAATGGGATCCATGCAAATGAAGTAGGCTACACAAAGAAAGGTGTTGGAATTTAATTGTGAATTGAATCACGGCGTCACAGGACCCATCAACACTGACTCTGCTGACAGAGTTATTCTACCAATGAACAACTACAAAATAAAAAAACAAAATAAAAAATAAATGGGTCACTGGACTGAAAGGGTAATCAACTAAAGACAGAGTGAGAAGCTCAGTTACAGTGCAGCTGTTGACCCCCTGATGGCGGTAATGCATGAGTCAGGTATTTACTCTAAATACTGCTAGCGTTAGCATAAATAATGCAATGTTTTTAGAACGAGTAAATGATGACGAATGTCGTGCAGACCTGCCAAAACAGAAAAGTTTTTTCCCATTTTGTAAATGAAAGTAGCATTAAGTAAGTGGGGTTGATTTATTATTAAAAACAAATCAAACCGTGACTCAGGTCAATTAAACCCCTAGTGTGCTAATATTTAATGTCCCCCGCAACCACTTTAAATTAATTATTAAAAATAGGGCCTTAGGGTCAACAAGGTGAAGAACTTTCAGTTCTGTTTTAAAATGAAGGTGTGAAATATGAAAATACTGCAGTATTTCTGAGCTGTGTAACTGTAGACTTGGGTGTTTCAGTGGTTACTTACTACTAAAGTACAAACACCTGACAAATCGCATGACGCAGACACTACAGTCTAGACCAATCCTACAAGAAAAGTCAAGTTAGGAAAAAAAAGGTGAAATCTACTGATACTGAATGTTTCAGAGCTTTATTAAATATATAATTATAACCCCGTCCTCTGTTTCACCCCACAATGACTGATGATCAAATTAGTTACAGCTAACATACAGCTGACATGTTGACTGGAACCTCTGAACGTCTGTTTCTGATGCAAAAAATAAATAAATAAACAAAATAAATTACTTAAATTTAAAAAAGTTCATATTTGCATCTTTGGCCAAAACAGGGAGTAAGAGAAAGAGCGTGGACGTCAGAATTGGAGTCTGGAGGAAATCAAGTCCTTAGAAAAGCATTGTCCCTAAAAATGAAGTTGTTTTTTTAGCCCCTGTTGCTCTTACGTACCCTGGGAAATAGGTGACAGAGTAATGGATCACCACTTGTACCAAACAAAAACACACTCACTCTCCCTCCCACTCATTCTCTCTCTCCTCTCCCTCGTACACCCACTGGCACACCAAAACCATCGGCCGTTTCACCGCCTCTGGGTTTTCCACTGTTTGATGTGTGTGTGTGTGCACGACTGTTTGCGCCCTCTCATATATGTAAACGCACAACGGCTTCTAATGAGTCAGTCGTCAAAGTCCAGCACTTCTTACACTGGCGAGACGGTGACAAAAGCACATATGGTTGGAAAAGAGTGAGTGCAGAAAAGCTGCACAGCGGTTGCTGTCTGTCTGGATGAAGACACTTGGCCTTCCAACATCACTAAATGGATGTGATGGAGTTTCAAAGCACCTTAAAGCTACTGTGTCAACCCCCTGAGGTGCAGCCTGAGGTGTGGAGCTGCAGACTTCGATCCCTCTCCGCACGATCCCTGTCTCTGCAGACTCATACGAATTGTCTTTAAATTGGAGATTATACGTGAGCAGATTCTGTAGCTCGGCAGAGTCAGCTCGCAGCAAGGTTTGAAACACAGCTTTCGTTTCATGTGTGTGTGTGTGTGTGAGGTTTGTATGTTTACACACTGAAAACATCACGCTGTGCTGATTTGAATTTGCTGCTGCTGTAGCTTTCAGTTTATCTGTTTGAATTAGCCTGCAGTGTAAACAGGACTGTCGGAGGTGTTTTTCCGCCTTCTTGAGAATTGGCTCAAGAGCCCCGGTGACCTTTAGAATGAATAAAACACTATGCAAAAATGATTGTTGCCTTGGACGGACTGTCGGGATGAACAGCTCTGGGCTGCGCTGTAATTGTTCACTCTGTGCTGTTGCTCTGTGTGGATACTTTTGACCTATTAGAAGGCCGGCAGCAAATATAGAACATACTGTAACTTTCTAAACAATGATAGCTGCTCACGGGCAAGATGTTTTCCTGTCTCTTTCACAGAGTTTCAGCTTTTACTACTTTAAAACAAGAGTGTTGTATTGTGCGTGTAACAAAACTTTTATATCCAAGTATCTAGTTGTATCCATTTAGTTTGAAAGCATAAACAAAAGGATATTTAAAAATTAGATTTTTACATATTTTCTAATATCAGAGTGCCTTCATGTTATGACAATTATTTATTGTCATTTTTTAAAAACATTTCTGTTGGTAAATCTCATTACACATGCAATGCAACAGTAGATGAACGTCTGTAGATCCACCTTATATTAATGAAGCACAACAACTGATATATGATATCATTTTGTGCATTTTCAATGTATGTTAAAATAACATCATGACCAAGTATTTTCTGTTGCTAAAGGTAAAAATGAATGATAATCATTTTTGACATGAGAATCTGACTGGTGATCATTGTGTAAGATTCCAATTTTTGTTTTGTATGTGTTGATATGTTCTACTTAATGATAATGATAAATAATGTAACACTTAATGTTAATTAATGTTTATGTTACGTAGGGCCCCAGAAATCCTGGCTCTTAAACCATAAAACCATCCAGTCCAAATAGAGATGGTCATGGTACACAATAGTTCCAGTTCCAGTCAGGCCACTGTGAAAAACTGATATGTTGGTGGTACACAATATTTCCAGTCAGGCCACTGTGAAAAACTGAAATTTGATTAAGATGATTAACATTAAGACGACGGTGAGGGGAAGAAATAAAAACAGTTGAGATGAAACAGAGCTAAAAATACCAACATAATGGAAATGTGCTTTGCTGCTTGATTGCTCGCATTATGTATATTTGATGTTGGGAAATCTAAGGCTGCTGTGGTATACCATTTGTTTCCTGATATGCTTTTATATCCATTGATACAGCAGCGGCGTTAACCACTATGCAATTAGTATAAGCTGGATGAAGTGGCTATTTATTCCATACGTCAGTGATTGATCTTTGAAAAAGTAAAAAACACCACAGAGAGCCATTTTTACTGGCCATATTTATCACGACGGTTTCTGGAAATAATTAATCCGAGGAAATAGGCTAAATTGGCAGCCGTGGTTGAAGAGTCATCCGTTAAAGTGAAAGTAATGTTGCCGACTGCAGCCGAGTCAGTGAATTCAATAAGATTAGTGTGTTTTATTTGAGTAAGAAAGTTGGCGATGAACCTCCTGCATCCTCGTGCAGACGTTAGTTTGTCCTCATTGCAGGGCCCGGCTAATACAACCCAGAGAATTGAGTCTTTTCAGCTCGGAGTGTCTGTGGGTTGTCAGCTACGTTTGCTGAGTGGGAGGGAGCAGCCACATATAGACAGCAACCAGAATACAGCATGTAACTGACTCAGACGTATCCATAGCAGTATGTGAAAGTGACACCATTTACTGCATCTGGTCGCTCTGAGTATTAAACCAACAATCACAGCACCGCTCCTCAGGCTGACATGTGTTAATACACAAATATCAACAGGATGATTCCTTGAAATGAACACCCTGATCTCTGGGTCTTTAAATATGATGGACAGGAAATCCAAAATGAGGAATGGGGATTGGCATTTAAATTTAAAGACACATCACCAAGAATGTTCCATACAGACTGCAGCCTGAGCTGAAGATGCTGGAGGCAGGAGGCACTCACCCACCTGCCTGCTGTGGACATTTGGACAAATGTTCCTGCTCAGATGTTCTGTGTATGTCCAGAAGAGAAGGCTGGCGTAAAAACATGCAGATTTCTACAGACCAGACAGATCTCATGGACCGAGGTTTTTATGAAACTGTCTGGACCAACATTTGTGTCTGAATCACAGGTGGAGTCTGTATAAAAGACGATTGTTCCCAAATGAGTTTGTCCACAGTTTAGATTGGGAACCAGCAGGTGTTGCAGTGCGTTGTGACTAGGTTTTAAATTGGTCCAAAGTAGTCGAGTCACATTAGTGTAAAGTGGTGAGAGAATGGTCCTTAAATGTGGCTCATTGAGAGACTCTGATATTCATGGAAGACCAACCTGTGTGTCTTCAAGAAGGACAAGACCTGACTTTAAAGACAGACAGAAAAAGTGAACAACGTGAGTTCCAACTAAGTTTTTCTCCACTGTGTGTCCGACGTTCAATACTGTGAACATCTGATATACAGTCAGTGGGTTGTGAGGAGACAGTTGATCGGTTAATATTGTCGAGGACAACAGCTTCACTGATGTTCTGAAAGGAACAGTCATGAAATTTAATTTTGGGTTTTCTAGGCATTTTTCCATTTTTCATCATTTGGATTGTTGATTGACCTAGAAAAATTATGACGCATAGGATTTTGCATATATATAAATATATATTTATATATTTATATATTTATGTACAGGAACCCCTGTATATAGTGCATAAACATACTGTATGTGTACATGCATATGAAAATGATTTGATAACACACACCATACCGGACAGAATGATGTAAAACACTGAAGCACAGAAGGACACAACAACCTGGACTCAGAAACCGAAGAGAGGGCAACAGAGAAGTGAACTGTGTATGTTCAGTCCAACCAACAGATGGACCAAGTTATAACAGGCGGACAGCTAAACACATGGTGCCTCTATTAGGGAAAGTGGTTTCAGGGAGATGGAATAGCATACTATCAGTCTGTCAGACAGAAGTGCAGCCGCTCTGGAGGGAGGCTGTACACAGGCACAGTCCTGACAGACTGATGGGGAAATGAGGCCGTGTGAGGAGAGGCTGTTGTATCTTTTAAGACCATCTACTGTATATCTGAAAGGTTACATCTTTCATGTGTGGGCGCTCATACACACACACACACACTCTCCCCCTCTGTGTGTGTGTGTGTGTGTGTTTTGTTTCTTTTTTCCTGTGTGTACTCTCTCTCTTATAGTGTTGCCATTACAGCAGCGCTGAATAAATGTAGTGAACACCAAGACCAAGACAAGGTGCTAAAAGAGTTAAAACAGCTAATGGAAAGGGATTCACTTACAAACATACACACGAATCACGTGCGTTTCCAACACAAACACTCACACAGCAGAGGGACGACTGGGACACCTGCCCGCCACTTTTAGTTTCTATCCAGCAGAATGCTGGAAACGGCGACGCTTTCCAAACGTTTTGCTGCTGAAATATCTCACCTGTTCACCGAGGAAATCTATAAAAGATGACAACACGCTGGTTTGTAACTTATTTATATACCGCCGCGGTATAAGCGTACACATGAAAACGGCGCTAAACGTATAACGAGTTTGTCTTCAGGGCAGAAATACGTTCACTCGTGACCTTGTGCATAAACATCCTTTTTAAAGAGAACGTTAGAGCTAAGTACGGTGTGTGGTGTGTTTCATGCAGGTGTGTGTGTGTGTGTGTGTGTGTGTGTGTGTGTGCCGTGCACCCCCCCACAGGCCCTTAAGTGGTGTGTATTTATAGAGAGTGTGTCTCTTCCAGTCCCAGCGGCTGGTTATATGAGCTTCTTCTAATGGCTAAGAGGAGAAGGAACATCTAAAGCCATGTTCCCAGCGAGCAGACACACGTGCGTGCACATGCACGGACGTCAACACAAATACTCAGGTATTAGAGGAGGAAATTGGAAGTGATGTCTCACTGTTCTCCCAGATAAACTTTACTCTCTGAGAGCTTAGCTCAGACCTTCTGATAGGATGAAAAATGCAAGCAGACAGGACAGGTCTGTGCGGCACAAAGATGCATCCGCAGCACACCGCGCAGCTGATAAGATGTAGAATTTAATTTAATATTATAATTTAATCGTGGACATTCTTTCCTCATCCAGAGCAGCCGGCATCAGGGAGGAAGTGGCTTTGAAAAGCAGGGGAGCAGTGGACTGGGTTGACTTCCTGCGTGCTGGCTCGCCATTTCTGAAAAGTCTTCACTTTTGAAGACAATAACAGTCTCCAGGTTTACGATCTGCTGACTTCTTCCTGTCACTCTTGTGACAATAGTTTTGTGTTTTCTGCCGTTTCATCCTGGTTCATTTTTAGCTGATGAACTCTCTCTTCATTCGGTCTTTGCAGACATTGGCTGGGGTTAAAATATTTTAAAAGTAATTCCAACAAAGTTGTAGTGGAACTGACACACACAGAGAGAGAGGAGCTTCGAGCACGTGTCAAACTCAGCTACAAGCATCCAAACATCTTTGGGGGTCCACAGAAACGAAGGCTCTGGGATTTTCACAGTGAGTAACCAAGATGGAAGGATGAGAAATGAGCAGATTTGGAGCAGATGTTGGAGGTAGAGTTAATCAGACAGGAGGAGACAAGGACGACCCCAGAGAAGATTTGTGGATTTTGAGAGAGGACATGGAGATAATTGGTGCAAAAGCGGCTGAGGAAAGGGTGAGATGGAGGCAGGTGATTCCATGAAAAACAGGAAGAAGAAGAATGAGGATAATGCCACTATGGAATTCCTGTACAAAAACAAATTATTGGCAGGGAGTGGACAGAGTTTTCTGTCTCGGCTGTAATAATGTCTGGGTGAAGGATTCAGTATTTTAGTAGCATGAAAGTATAAAGCTGCATACTGTAACCAAATTAAATCTGATTGGAAAACAGAAGAGGACTCACTCGGTTCTGACAAAACTGTTCTCGTTTCTCAGGACATGATACATCAGTAAACACAGAGCTCCACCCAGGGGAGAGCTGTTCCATCAGACACGTGGCTTTGTCTGGATCAGAAATGAAAGCATCGGAGATCCTGCCCCGACGTGGAACCACAGACGGAGGGAGAAATAAACGGCTGCAGCGTGGACCTCAGCTGGAGGCCAGGATTTGTAGCTTTGCAGCAGCTTCATAGGTAACAGTAAGTATTCAAACTACACACAGAAAAACACACAAACTCTTCTTAATGTCCCTCTCCAAGTGTGCAGACGTGTGTGTATGTAAATGAACGACGTGATGATCAGCACACTGACCGGAGAAAACTTACAGGGAAATACTCTTCAACTGTGTGTGTGTGTGTGTGTGTGTGTGTTTATAGTGTGTGCACATGCGCGCAAGGGTAGAGACATTCTGTGGGATTCAGCAATCTGGGTGATTTATGTTGTGAATACTGCAGTGTTTTAGGTGGGATCTCAGGGAATTCACAGCCATATGTCCTCATTTCCCATCCTCTCTCTTTTACACACACGTAAAGTCTCTCTTAAAAAATGCACTGACATTCACACTCACGCGCACACGCTACTATTTTCAGCTATAAAGGGCAAGGGCAAAAAAAGGGTTGTGAGCACATTTGGGAGTGCAAGGTAAGGGGGGAGAGAGGGCTGTAAGGCAAACAGTTTGAATTTTCTGCTCCATTTACAGTGAAATTCTCGGCCTCTGCTTTGGAAGTCAATGAACAAGTGGGTTGATGAAAGAGTGGAACACAGCATAATGGACCTGGTGGAGTGGCAGCAAAGTAGCCTGGCTACAGCTGTATGTACATGGATATGGAACTCTAGCTACAGCTGCAGCTACACCTAAAAATACAATAATAGACAATTGTACTTTGAAATGTGTTGTTTAGTACTTTCGGAGTAGTATTATTAAAACCCATTTGTACAGTTTTTATGTTTATATACAGACTTAATATTAAAAAGAAGTTATGTGAATAAAAGTGTTTGTTTGTTAACACTATTACCATATTGTAACAATGTTGTATTGAACAGTCAGCAGTGTCTCTTGGTGTGGGTGTGAGCTGACTGGAAATAAATAAAAAAAAAACTTATTACAGATTAACATTTATTCAATTCAAAATAATTAAATGATCCAAAAATTAGCACTAGGATTTTTTTCTTCTAATGCGATCTTGTGTTTTCTCAGCAGTGAAGGGTCTTTCTCTCCCACAGACAGACTGAGGTCTGTCTTCATCTAACGCCTCTCTCTGTCACAGTTCTCCTCATGCTCTCAGCAGTCAATGCCATCAAAACTATGGAAATTCCGCTCTCACATAACATTACATATTTAATGACATCCCTGTACTGTATTGTAATTTCCTCGTAGAGGAAACGAGGCAGCCATTAAGAAAATGGTTAGAAATAATAAGGTCTGTTTAATGTTGCAGTTGAAAGTTTTATTCGAAGCTTTATTAAAGTATTATTTTTGCCTCTGTTTTACTTTTAAGGAGTTCAAAGTAAATCTACACATATTGATAGAAACATGTTAGAGTACCAAAAGTTTTTACAGTTTACACTGAGTTACCGCAACAATCCCTTATGTCAGGGATTTCCAACTTTTTCCACAGCATGGAGTGACTTTTAAATTCTTAATACCAGTTTAGGACGAGTCAGGTCAAAGTTTATAGCTGATATATATAGTTAACTCCAGCAAACTAATATACCGTATTTCCCGGACTATAACTTTTTCACTTCTTTTGCTGGGTTTGCGACTTATATATTAAAATATATAATTTCACATGTTAGTCATTTTCACACTGACAGCCTTTAGATGGCAGTCTAGGCTTGTGTACCAGTATCTGCTAGTTTTTTACCACTGAAAATTTACGTTTGTTATTTTTACACTGACAGCCACTAGAGGGCACTCTAGCTGGCTGGTGCGACATACTCCAGATCGACTTATCCGGTAAATACAGTATTTTCAATTATTATATTTAAAACTGTTACTTATTGACTTTCCTTTGTGACATTCAGTTTTTCATTTACAAATCTGCAACACAGTACACACCTGTCTCCTCTGAACTGATACAAAGTCTCCAGACCTCGCCCACGGTGACAGCAAGCAAGGACTCAGCAGCGATGGGTCATAAAATGATTGCATTCCCAGCCGTGAGCGTCTTTATCTAAATTCTAAAATGTGTTGAAAACGATAGGTGACACGTTGTGTGAGTGTCTTGAGAGCAGAAAGATGGATTAGTCCCTCTTTTAACACATCCACAGCCAGAACACAACATGACAGAGGAAGAGCTTCCAGGTCAAATCCCATTACTGGTACTCCATCCTATTTTATTGAAACTGTATCTATGTCTGAGACCTATCATCTTCCATCTCCATCTCTTATTCTCTCTCATTCCCTCAGCCCTTTTGTTCTCTCTGAGTGCCATCTGGGTGCTGACAGAAAAAAATTAATCGCTGGATGTTGACAAGGATAAGGAAAGACGAGGACTTGGAGGCGCCGGAACAGGAGAGTGAGAAATAAAAATAAATAACACAGACGTAGATGTGTTTCTGCCCATCTATCTTTTTGTATTCCCCTCCTTTGGAGTTGGTTCCACTTCCTCCTGCCTCTTTACTTCTTAGGTCTGAAATCCCAAAGGAAGCTCTCTGGTAAGAACTAATTAATATGCTACCACCGCCACCACGGTTAAACACATCGTCATTAATCTGCTGCTGTCAATTTTATGAGACAATCTGGACCAGTTTATACATAAATATATATGTATATTCCAAAGACGTATTCACTACGATTACCATCATCCTGACCTCATATGTATTTAAATCACAGAGACTGTACAGCAGTTCTACTGTATTTGCCTCATTTGCTACAACAAACTACAGCCTGAGACTAATGTGTTATTTTAATTTGCCTAACAAACTAAGTGAGACGACTCTTCATGCACAGAGACAAATATAAATCTCACTGAGCAGGACTTTTTTTTCCCTCAGTTACAATTTGCATTTACTTTAACAAACTTGTATAACGCTCACACACATGCACGCTCCATACACAAACGAATCAGAGAAACAATGAATTGTAATTGCAGACTGTTCAGTTCAAGTGCAGTTACAGGTGATGAAGTCAGGAGGGCGCAGCAGAGAAGGTGAAAGTCTTTCATTTTCCATTGTCTAAATCTTCACAACTGTGTTGCAGCAGTGAAATTATTACAGTGGAATTTCATCAGTAGAATAATACACTGGTGCTGTGACTTAATGACTGAATCACTGCTGTGTTTTTTCACATCAGACACATGCATTTATGATAAAGGCTGCATTAAAAGTTAATAGTATGTTTTATGGGATATTAATGCCACCAGGGTCTGTTAACAATATCTTTAGTTTAGAAACAAAAGTCTGGTTTAGGTTTTAGGTGGTGATGAAAATATATTTAATATATATAATATATATTTAAAACACATTTAAAGAAGTTAATCAAGAGGCAATATGGTCCAATAAATGAGGCTGAAGTGGGAAGAGGTAAAGACTGAGATCTGCAGCAGCAAACATCCATCCATCCATCCATCCATCCATCCATCCATCCCCACCAATAATACATCCATCCACACCAATAATACATCCATCCAACCCTCAAATCGATCAATCCAACCACCGTCAAATCTACCCAACCATCAGTCCATTAGGCAATCATTCTATCCATCCATCCATCTTAATTTGTGAGTTTAAAGAATGGGGGAAGAGAAAAACAAACCAAAAGTTAATGAATGGATGTATGATTGGTACTAATTTTATTTTTGATCAAACCCCTCAGTGTATCAGTGTATCAGATTCACCTGTACGACGTCCTTTAACCACTGGTTCTTCATCCAGCAAAGACAGCTGGAAGGAGTTAAGTGTTTCCTGTCACATCATAAGATCAGGAGGAAGAAGAAGAAAAAGAAGATTTTGATAGATTTTTAAATTAAGACTTTATTATCAGTAGGTGTAAAAAGCCTACATTTACATAATCAAGAGACAATCAACAAATGAATTTAGGAGCTGTGCAAATTGTACTCCGTTGCCAGTCACCTGGCACAGTAGAAGATTAATACCAGTCACCTGGCACAGTAGAAGATTTGATTTTTTACAGTTGGTGTAAAACACACAGTTACAATCAACAAATTATTGTAGAAGAAGAAGAGGGAGGAGGAGGAGGAGGGAGAGGATTTGAACCATCACCTACTGCTTCAGACTGCATACATCTGCCTTTTGGTTTAAGCCAATAAAACCCGATACCAAAGATACTTTATGAATTTAAAATGATATATTATTAGTAAATGATTCCAGCTCAGGTTTTTTTATTTCCCATTTCTTGTTGCCTATGAAGCATTTCAAGTCAACAATGTATTGTTTCTTGATTTAAATATATACAATGTAGAGTAAACTGTAGTTAAACACATGGATACACCAAATAAACTGTGGTAAACACATTAAGTTGGCCTGTATCATCTTTGCTCACGAGATCATTTAGATTCTATTATCTCGTTACTGATGCCGTCGCATTTACTCCACGCTGAGAACGATACAACGGGGACCACCGTAGTCTATGGGCCGAACAGTCTGAAACAGCCCACAGCGTTACAGCTGCTGATGCTCTTTGTTTGTGTGCGTGTGCCTGTGTCTCTTGCACGCATGCAGCTGTAGGGCCAGAAATATTATTATCGCGGGAACATTACGTCCTCGTGGGGACATTTTGCACAACTCCCCACAGTCAGACGGAATTTCGAAGATTTACTGTAGTTTGGAGCTAGGATTAAAAACAAGGCCTGAATAGAGTTAGGATGAAGATTAGTCACACATTTGTAATACTCCAGGTTAGGCTAAGCGTACGCATTCAGACTTTGTACGAGTTTTCACAACACATGTTGCCCAGCACCTGGTACACACCATGGTCATCTCCTGCTTCCACTACTGCAACAGATGCAAATCACTAATATACAGTAAGCCTTCAAGTACTTAACAGGTCCTACCTACTTAAGTAAGAAAGATATCCATATAATTTACACACATGGGTCCTACCTACTTAAGTACTTTGAAAGATATCCATATAATTTACACACATATACACATATATGTACATATATGTGTATATGTATATACATGTGTATATATGTATATGGGTGTTAATTATATGCATATATTTTAGAGTACTTTATATAAATATATTTATATATCTATATGTGTATATATATGTATATATATATGGAGCATGTACAGTACCTATCAAACGTCTGCATCTATAGTTCTGTCTATAATTA
Source organism: Cynoglossus semilaevis (assembly GCF_000523025.1). NCBI lineage: Eukaryota > Metazoa > Chordata > Actinopteri > Pleuronectiformes > Cynoglossidae > Cynoglossus > Cynoglossus semilaevis. The sequence continues at coordinate 9,741,014 of NC_024315.1, read as the reverse complement.
AAAGGAAAAATCTCAAGAAGGAATGTGACAAATTAACTTAGCAGCAGACTGCATCAACAACCACGGTGGCGAGACTCCAGGGTCGGAACAGCAGAAAGAAAACCTCGTGTCTCTGTGTCGTCCTGTCCTTTACAGTCACTGTCACTACAACAGCAGTGAGAGACTAATTAAACCAGTCAATCGCAGCCGCGCTGTGGAGACGGCTCTTCTTCAAGGTCGCCGTTGTTTAGTTGATCACTCTGACAAATCACTCTTTTACCACTCAGGTTCTCGGTGCTGGAGTGTAATCTACAGTTTGTCTCAATCGTTAGATTTTACTCCTTGTTAAAGTACTGTGGTGTTTTATTTTATCATTTGTCAAGTTTCCTTTCCTTGATTCTGAACATCAACTCACGAAGCTGCTGCGGGCCGTCTGAGTGAGACAGCAGTCAATACAGCCAGGCACGTGTGTGTGTGTGTGTGTGTGTGTGTGTGTGTGTCACAGAGGTGATTTACATTGTTGAACAGTGTTGAACTGAGAACGAAGGAGCGCCAAAATCAACAGCAACACTTTTAGTACACACAGATAAAACAGAAATAGTCAAGGATACACACACACACACACACAAACACACACACCCAACCACAGTATTCAATAAATATATGCATTTTATTTAAAAAAATAAATGTGCTCAGATCTCTAGGGACTTTCTAAGGTTTAAGACAAAGTTTACATAAAGGTGAATAAAGGGATTAATAACGTTCCATCTATCATGTCCCTTCAGTTAAGTATGTAAAATGACTATGTCACAGCAATTAAAAAATGTTTTTAACCTCGGAATTTTGCTCTTTGTATATAGTATAACATTATGTATGTAAGTATGTGAATATGTATTAAAGTTATAATTAGTTCAGAAAGTGTCGTGCACACGTGTTAATTAACGGTTGCATTTTGTACAATCCCATCAGGAAAAGTGAATAAATAAAGATAATAATAATGAAGACTTTTAGTCCAAGTCTAAAGCTTGTCCTCTGAGCTCTTTCCATGTCCCCCCAACCCCCTTCCTTCGTGGTGGTTGTTGACTTGTTTGCCGTTTGCGTGCAAATGTGAGTGTAGGTGTCTGTGGAGCAGACAGACTGATGTTGATAACTTATTGTATTTGGCATTTTGACAGTGATAAAGGACATTTGTTGCCTCAAGCAAAAAAAGAAAAAAAAAAAGGAAACACACATTGGCATAGAAACAGATTTCAGGACTCGACGTACAGCAGGCTTCAGCTGATAGCATCAGCATATATGTAAATAAAACTGAAAATCAACAAATGGTTTAAAATGCCACTTTACTTTGTCCACGGTTTATTAAAATCAGGTTTGGGAAGACTTTGACTAAACAGACACCAGAGTGAGTCCTCTCTCCGTTTGCGTTGAGCTTTGACACGCACACATGCACACAAACACAAGTCACCAATATGGATGTGCCCAAACACTTCATGTGGTAGCACGCATAATCGTCACCTCCTCGGGGCACCAGAACAATTAAACACGAAGGGAAGCTTCGTAGATCACATCTGCTCCTGCAGGGCAGCAGGGATGGATGGAAATAAGGCTCGCAGCGTCAACAGTGCACGCTCGAATGTATGTGCAGTCGGTGGACATATTTGAATGCCACCGTGTGCAACAAGGAATTAATAACTAGTGGAAGAAGCAGAGCAGAGATCCCAGCGCTCCGTGGTGAAAACAGCACCACGAGCGACGGAGAACCTGCAGTCGCAGCCCACACATTCACTGTATGTTTAACCTGAAGCACCTACGAATAATGAAGGAGGAAAATGCAAATCAGAAATACAGAGGAATGGACTGGAAAGAGGGCAAATCAACGTGTAGGTGTAATTTGTTTTAATGCCATGTTTGTGTAAGCAAAATATATTTTTCATCTTTACTTTACTTCCTCGTTATTGCTTTTGCCTGCCCAGCTTTGATCGGTGTTCACAGGCGTCCTGACACCAGCGTTCAGCCTCTTGTACAGTCATTCTATCTCCATAAAATCTATTTAGGAATTCACTGTGGAGGAATTTCAGGGTGTGCGGTTGTCTTTTTTGCCCTTTCAGTGCTGGTGTGTCTGTGTGGTCCTCTTATCCACATCCGTGTTGATTCTGATCTGGGATGAACCCTTATCTGATTGGATCTTTCTTGCTCCCAGAGGTAAGAGTCTGGAAATAGGCTTATCCTCTGATTGGATCGTTTGCCCCTGAGGGAAGGATACAAGGGAGGTCAAAAAGAAAAGCGTGTCATCCTTTAGTTGGGGGAAAGAAATAAATAAATAAATCGGGGGTCCTGCATTTACATACACACATCCAGATACGTGCGCACAGATCCTCAACACACCACAGTCTCCGGGGAGGTGTTGACTTCACCAAGAGAGCAGCAGAAGCATTAATGTGAGATATCTTACTAAGACAACAACATCTACCGTATACCAATCAGCTGACTGATGGCCAAAATAAAGGAACAGTTGTAATCACGCTATGTATGAAAAGAAAGAGAAAAACACCTAGGGAACGAGATGTGCATGCACCAAAGAATGATGGTCCGGCCAGGAGCAGGACAGATGAAACCGCAACTATTTCTTGATATCAGAAATCTAGCTGTTGATGGGACTTCAGTAGAAACATTTGGTTTTCCACTCATTATTAGATTAGATTCATTACCAGATTAAAAAAGCCTAACGGACCGTATCCGGCCCCCGGACCGTAGCTTGCCTATACTTGCTCTTGGGGAATTTAGAATTAAATAAAGCACATTGAGGAGAAGACACTTCTTAGCATCAAAAGTTGTATTTTTGTGTTTCTACGGTTCAACCGATTCAAAAAACCAGCTCCAGCACCATGTTCACATCATCACTTTAATGGAATGCAGTCTGCACTGGATCTATTTACAGATATGTTGGGATGTTAAAACCAAGATTTTTTCAGCTAAAAATTCACCATTGGTGTCTTCATGTCAAGGACAAGCTGTCAAGTCACCATTATCAGAATCATCGTCTCCAAACAGGCTGTTGGTGTGTATGTAACACTTGTCAGTGAGTAGACAGAAATAGATCAAGCTGCCAGATTTCATAGCAGGAGTCGGCCATAATGACAGAAGGTGTTAGGGGTGGAGGAGACAGAGTGAAGAAAAGTGGAGAAAGTTAAAGCAGAAATGGTTTGGAAAACGTAGAATAAAGGGGGAAAGAGGAAGAGGGAACGTGTGGGAGAGGGACTGGGGTGTAGAACCAGAGATGACGCCAAGAAACGATGGTGAGAACGAGGTCTCGTCTGCAGGAAGTGAAAAGACAAGGAGCTATAAGAGAGACAAATATATATAAATATATCTACAGCCCCAAAAATAGTGGCATACATTTTCAAACTAGAAATAACACTTTTTTACTGATATATTTTGGCAGGTTTGAGCGGGGGGGGAAAAAGTAATAAATCACCAGACTAGTAGAGGAGGGATAAGCTGTTGTGAATAACAAATGATCAACATTTACACAAGGCCAACTCTTTGACTTCTGAATTATGTGAACTGTACTTTCACTCTTGGGAAACCCTTTAAATGTTCCCATTTATTTATATATCGATATCTGAATCAATACAATATATACATATACAGTACATGCATATATAACTATATATATACATATATATTTATAATAATATGTATATATATACAAATACACTAAAGGTCCAACAATGTAAAAAACTGTTTTGTTAACATAACCTTTGGAGTTTATCTAAAACAGACGTCCATATGTTTATGTTCTATTTACACCGTAGATCTGGCTGTAGTAGATGAGATCTGAATAAGGTGAACTGCTCACTGCAGGAAAACTTTCAATAGGTTCCTAACTGATACTTCTCTATGACTCATTCTTTCAAATCGAACGACGGTAAGAAGTGCAACGCAGTTTTTTTTATTTCCTTTTTTATGTAACCACAGGCGATTCGATGTCTCTCCTCTTACCTAGCTCTACTCATCCATTCTATGACTCCTTCTCCCACTATTGTCATTTGCAAAGATCTAATTAAACTCGTAGAATTGTGATAATGTTTGCTGCCATTGTAAAATAATGAGGTCGTCTCCTCCGTCCTACAGAGCTGTCATCAAACCACTTTCCCCTGACTTCACCTTAACAGTGGCACAGCTCTGTCCATTTGATATATGTGGTCAATGGTGGGATTTAATGATGGACTTTTTATTTATTTTTTTTAATTTATTATTTTTTTAATGAAGAATACTGCTGTATTACTCCATAAAAAGTAGACTGATGGCCTCCGTCTACTTCTCATTTCTCTCTGGTGTGAGACGTTGCCTAATTAGCGAATGAATGATTTAATACCGCAGCATCAAGGACGTGTTTATCCCCACTGTGATTTGTTCTTTAAGGGATAGACTATTCAGACTAGCTTTGACTGCTCTTACTTGAAGAAATAAACAGTCTTCGGCAATGAAGCCAACCATATTTCAGGCACATTTGCCCAGTCAGTTTGTTTACACCAGATTTCTCTCTTATTCTCCTAACATTTGCAAAGGATGTGTCAAGTTGGCCCCAGGCAGGCTGCCAGCTTACCTGGAGAAACTGTCTCCCTGTTCACTGAAATAAAAATAAATAGCCCTGGTGTGTGTACGGAAATGCACTGGTTTCTGTGATGGATATCTCCTTTACTGTGCTCTGCTGACCTTCCTGCTTAAACTGTTGTTCTGCTGTTTAGCATCCCTGCAATACACCCCCCCCCCCACCCCCACCCCGTGCTCAGCCAGGCGTATGTTGCCAATAACACAAATGCTAATGCGGGGGTGCAGACCCAGGTATGCAAAAACAGACACTACACAAAAAAAGGCCTGGTATAAACAAAGTCCTGCATAAGGCAATGTGCTGTGACAGTTCAGATGTGGAGGACACCAGGCTGGTAAAAATAATTCATATCTTAGAACAAAATGGGAGCAGAAAGAAAGCAACAGCTGACATCCTAATTGAACGGTCTGAAGTCTGACCCCAAAACAAATATTAGCCGAGCAGTGAAATCTCCAAAAAAACGCATTGGATTTGATGAAGACAAACAAAATACAGGCAGGAGATGAAAGACAGAGACAGAGAGCGCCCAGCGTTTGTTAACATGGGGAGACAAAAGTCCACCTTAAGGCCGGGTGACACTTAATCAATCTGGAGAACAGAAGAAAATATGATAACGTGACGGTACAAAAAGAGAGAGCAACCGCTGCAAGTGGAAAAAAAGGTAATGACATGCACACATGCACAGTGAACACACACACACACACACACACACACACACACACACAAATACAGATGACTCAAAGGTCATCGGCAAGTCTGTCTGTCCAGAAGACGACCGGCAATCAATACAGGAAATAAGCAGATGAAAGGAAAAAGTGACGCTGCTGCTGCTGTTGTTTGGCTCTTTGGAACATTTGTCCACTTTGAGATGCAAACAACTTATTTATTGTTGTTTCTGTTGACATTCAAATGGCATAATTACAATTTTGCGTGACTTTAAACTTTTATCAAAATAAGAATCCAACATCAAAGCACTAGAGACTACAACACAACTGATTGGTATGAGCTCCACCAGTACCACCGCAAACAACCTGTCACACAGCAGAATAGTTTGCGTCACTTTGTGTGTATTTGTGTGTATTTGTGTCCACGCTACAGTCACTTTAACTCCGTGGTGGAGCTCTTATCCAGTTTTTTCTGGTTGTATTCACCTCAGCATTTTTCAAATCACTTTTTCCCTCCAATGTTCTGGTGCATTTCCTTTAATGTTATGAAAACCAACATGTGCAGCGTGATTGTTGATTTGAACAGTTTACAGGCAGATCAACTGCTGTCACTGAGAACTATTTACAGGTAAGAACTTTAAAAGAAAAGTCAGGTTAAAAAAAAACCCCATATTTGTGCATATCCTTGGGCGATAAAAAACCCATATTTGTGCATATCCTTGGGCGATCTGTTACAGCTATAACCACACGGGCTTGGTACTATTTATACAGCGCTGTATGATGGAAAGGCTAATCATATTTATAAAAGTTTCAGAGGCCGAAGTCTCTCTTCAACAGAACCTCGTTCCCACAGAAAGACACGGACATAAAAGAAGGGCGGTTCTTCTTGTTGCTCCACTGGCCAGCCTGCAGGATCTGGAGAAATTACCGACATGAAAATGTGGTAACTACTAACCACAATTACATTAAAAAAAAAAAAAAGAAAGAAAAAAGGCCAAGAGGTAGGTCCTGATGGCTTCTGAAGGATTCAGGGGACGGAAACATTAGTTTGTTGCCGATATTTGACCCTGAGTGGCAAGGATTTAAGAAGTGTCTGCGGGGGATTAAAGCCTACTGCTGCAGCTGGTGGGGAACTCAGTTCTGCCTCCAGGTGCTGAGAAAAAGCTGGTGCAGATGCTGTTGCCGTCTAATTAGTCAGGCAACATAAATAAAGAAATAAACACAATTTGCTAAATTTGTTTTGCAGCATGATTCCAACTAATTATGTTCATATTATTCATTCCAGGAAGTAACACACACACACAGAGAAAAGTGCATTCAACCACTGTTCTCCAGAACCTTCTTATCCAGGGCAGCAGAGTCAATGGTCGTCTGTGTTCTGTGTATAACACAGAGAGAAAGACGTTCAGTCTAAAAGAACAGTCAGACGTATCACTCAACTGAGACGAGCGTCTTGACACGTGTCAGGAGGAACAGTATGATGTCATTTGGAGAGAATTCTGGGGTTTTTTTAAATGATCAAATAAAATGTTATTTATTTCTACTGTGGCCAAAGCCTGGTACTGGTCCTGGTCCTGGTCCTGGTCCTGATCCTGGTCCTGGTCCTGGTACTGGTACTGGTCCTGGTCCTGGTCCTGGTCCTGATCCTGGTCCTGGTCCTGGTACTGGTACTGGTCCTGGTCCTGGTCCTGGTACTGGTACTGGTCCTGGTCCTGGTCCTGGTACTGGTCCTGGTCCTGGTCCTGGTACTGGTACTGGTCCTGGACCCAGTGGTTGTGGAACTCCATCTCTAGTTTTACTCTTTTGATATTGTTGATGCGTCAGAGTCGACCTGAGACGATTCCATTCATGAAGTTTGAGCTGCAGTGGCTTCTACAGTAGTTCTACCATGTCATTATCTCAGCCAGACTGACAGAAATGAAAACGTGGTTCGTTCTACCATGTCATTATCTCAGACAGACTGACAGAAATGAAAACGTGGTTCGTGGTCGCATGAAACAGATGTTAGATTCTGAGAGGCTGAAAAAAAAAAAAAAAAAGAAAGAAAACTGATAGACAAATTGGAGGAAGCTCTGATTCACTGACTGGTTTGAAAAAAAAAATTAATTTAAGTTTTAATTTTACTTCGTTCATGCCTGATACCAGTGATGTCAAACAAGCGGCCCGCGGGCCAAAATAAACATTATAAAAAATAATGTTAGAGAAAATTGAATATATTAGGAATGTATGTAAAACATATAATATATATATATATATAACTATATTAGGAATGTATGTTAAACATATAATATATATATAATATTTATACAAATAATAATTGAAGAAAGCAGGATTTATAGAACTAATCTAATTATCTCTCTCTCTCAAATTTAATCTTAATTTCCTGCCTCGACTCCCTCTCTCTCTCTCTCTCTCTCTCCTGCCCTGTCTTCTCAGCGCTTGCACCAGCTAAGCCCTTTGCAGTCCGACGTTTCTCATATAACCAGAAATAGATTGGAGTCAAGAGTTTTTCACACAATGAGCCCATAATACAAGCTTCTCCACTCTGTGACACAGCAGTTTCATTTCTGCCTGTGTCCGAGTCCATATCTGTTCTCCCAGTTGGCATGCATGCACTATCTGGAATGATGCATACGTGTGTGTGTGTGTGTGTGTGTGTGTCAGTGTGTGCACCCACACTCATGCACGCACAACACAAACTGTCCATAAACAAAAGTGAGGCGTTCAGTGCTCCAGAGACCACGGTGAATTATTCCCAGCGGGACATTTAATGGCAGGCTTGACAGGAAAACGTTGAACCAGATGCTCTTAATCCTGTAAAAAGAGAAAGAGGCAGCCACGTATGTGGACAAACACACACACACACACACACACACATGTGTGTGTATTGATTAATATCACACAGCCACACTAATAATCCAGATCCTTTTCTCTGTCATAACACTAACAGTCTCACTCCCTCAAACACAGACTGTCTGTGTGGAGACGCCTGAGCCAAACAAATGCATTGCTGATCTGGGCTCTGACCACAGTTGTCAGGTCCAGGCTCTGGAAAGTTAGCGTCACATTCATTAATGTTTCCAGGCAACACACATATTCAGCACTGAATCTTTTAAAACCTGAGATACTAATGTCACTGTTGACACCGACGACGGCACATGTGAACCTCGCAGATCCCCGGGTGGAAAGTGTGACATACACAGACTGTAAACACAGCAGTTCTAAGCTGCCATTGTTTCTGGACATATTCTTTCCTAGACGTCCAGGAATAGGTCTTTGCTGAGACCGTGAACAGACCCAGAGATACTACATGGGTGCTAAGTGAAAGACTAAGTGGACCGAGAGGGACACGTGTGGAGAGAGGGGTGAGAAAGGGAGGTAATCATAGTTCCACCCAAACAGATCTTTCTCTGGCATGGTTGGAAAACAAAATCAATAACACCTCTCTCTCTCTCTCTCTCTCTCTCTCTCCCCCCCCCCCCCCCCCCCCCCTCTCTCAATCTGTCACTGCCCAGAGCAAACCTCTAGACACACACACACACACACATCCACACACTGTTGGCAGAGGGAGTTAAAGCACAAACACACAGGCAGAGTCATGCATACACAGCAGATGATGCACAGATCACATGAACACAGACTGAGGCTCGTGGACCATTTAACTGCCACTGGATATGAGAGTTTGATCAATACAGTAATATCAGTAATACCCAACAGTCGCACTGCTGCTGTTTGACTTTTTTTTTTTTTAACCACCTGTATATGGCTGCATTGTTGTGTTGTGTTGTTGTTGTTTTTTTATTAATACATTATGTCTCTTTGAATAAATGTGAACAAATTCAAAATCAGAAGTGGGTTTTTTTTTTAATGCATTATAAAATGGTGAATCTTAACATAACATTTTACACTGACCATTACTTCCTCTCTGTGTTTGCCCTGCTTTTTGTTTGCACGCAGCCTGTTGTGTATGTATGTCAGGATAATGGCTTGTTTGTTTATTTGCTGTTTGACACCAGTCCACCCTCTCCTATTGATCGGTGTTGCTGCCTCTTTCTTTATATCTCCTCCCAGTTGGCTGGTTAAGAAAACATTATTGTTGTGCTCTGCCTGAAGCCTTCGAATTCTCAGTGCAGTGATTTCACAGGTGGTTATAGAGAACCACATCCCATATCCATGGATGGAATCGACCACTAAACAACATTTGTGGACACGCTGAACCAGAACTGCTTTTCGCTCGGATGCATTAGCCGTTTGGATTGTTATTGCCTTGTCTTTTTCATTTTTATTTCTCGGCTGCATTTATGCCTGTGTGCGTCCTGGCCGTCAGTCTGACAGATCATGTGATAGGTCCGGCCTCCGTCGGCTGGTTGAGTAAGTGACATACGGCTACTTGTCTCCTGAGTCTGAAACAAAGCACCCTAGGTGCCGTCAATAAATCTATGGGAACCATTAGAAGGTAGCTTGGGACTCGATCTCATCATTTAGGAACATACACGTACACACCGCGCGCGCGCACACACACACTGGTGCCACCAAGATTTCTGTAGACATCTTTTCGCCTTATACTAACTTCCTCACTTTAACCTTTCCTTGAACCCAACCATAAAACATCTTCACCCTAAAAATTCATGATTTATGAGGGCGTGCAAGTGCCTACATTGTGACTATCTGCACAGCATGAGTAATATCTGGAAATACACGCACACACACACACACACTGGTCTCTTTGTAGTTGTGGAGATATTTATAGACATAATGGATTAGATTTCCATTATTGAGACGTTATCCATCTCCACTGCGTTCCAAATGCCTACAGATGACCTCTAACAGAACCCCAGGCTCAATCTGAGCCTCTAACCTTAAAAACATCTCCTGAAAAATCACCACAATATCTACAAAACTTCTTTACAACATTTTTTTTTACAGGAAAATAGAGTCACAAACACAGAACGACCGCAAATCCAACTACCGATGTTCCATACCAAGGTATGATTGCTGTTAGCAAAAGTTCCATCTTGGAATTTTTTTTATTTCATTTCATTTTTAATACTATGAACATAATTTGTTGAAATCATGCTCCAAAACAAATTTAGCTAATTGTGTTTATTTCGTTATTTATTTTGCCAGACTAATTAGGCTGCAACAGCATGTGCGCTAGCTTTTTCTCAGCACCTGGAGGCAGCAGTTGATAGAATTGCTCATTTACAATAGCAATAGTTCCTCTAGACCAGTACTTCTTAACTAGTGGGGCTGGCCCTCCTGGGTAGAGGGGGCCCTCGGGGGGGCGGGGGCGCAGGGAATATGGCACGCTAGACACAATTCCAGCAGTGGTACAACTGCTGTAATGCTTGACTGATAACAAGCCTCCAGTCACTAGGTGGCAGCAACTCATACAGTGGTTTGTACAGAAAAAAATATACGTTATTAGGTTCTCAATAGTATTTCAATTCGTGGGGGTGTGGGTCTTCTGGCGGGGGGGGCGTTTCTGTATGGAGGGGGCATGACAGAAAATGATTGAGAACCACTGCTCTAGACAAAGGTAAATAATGGAATTCCCCAGGGTGCAACATGTTTTTGTTAAATGTAAATGTGAATTTCAAATCAATAACATTTTTTAATGTTAATGTTAAAAAAAGTGAAAACACAAAAACCTGTACATGTCAACTCTTCCATCTCTTTGTCTTATTGATGTACTTGATATCCTCCAACCTGAACTCTGTGCTATCAACATCCCTGCATCTTTCCACGCGCCCTACACTCTTTATCTCCCTATCCACTAAGCATCCATCCTCTTGGGTAAGATATTATCATCACAGCACTCCCTCCTCCCCCTCAGATCCCCTTTTGACCCATGTGAAGGACAAACCACCCACAAATGTGAGAAGGCACAAACGCTTCGGGATAACCCCGTGGTGTTTGGTGCCCTTCTTTGAAACATGGCTGTTTCTAACAAACTCCCATCACTCTCTGTGCACCTCTGGGGGCTAATCTTTGGAAGTCATTAGCATGTATTACTGTCTGTGTTGCCAGGAGCATCAAGGGAAACTCATCTGCAGAACTCCCCTGTCTATCAATCAGCCCGCCGTAAACACTTTAAACTGTCGCATGCTCTACAGAGGGTCATAATAAGATAAAATCAAAAGGTAGAATTGAGTCTAACGACTCACAGAAATGTGCAGTGGAACAGTTCACCCTCTTTGAGGAAAGCCAAACTGGGTGAAATGACGATGTGAATACTCAAAGTGATGTAAGACAACATGAACGCTTTTGAATATTTTAGGGCACAAGTGAAGGAGACTAAGAGGTTAAATGAGGAACTGAACCCTGTGGGAAAATAACTAATAAATGTGTTTAATGTGCAGCAAAAGAAATCTGCACTCATATAAACCCATATGCAGCGTAACTACTGTACTCCCACACTTGAGTGCCAAATTAGATTCATGTGGAGGCACACACACACACAGAGAGAGAGAGACACGCACACCCAAGTCAAATCACACAGATAAACCACAGCAACTCAATACTGTGGAGGTGAGCACAGAATGGCAGCATTATCATTCAAAAGAAAAAAAAATCATTTGCAGCGATGTCGTTCTTCAGCTCTGGGTACAGTAGGTCAACTGCTTTATTACAGAAATCAGCCTGTTTAATATTTCATATATCCACCATGAATATTTCAGTCATAAGCAGTCATGTTTCTGTCCTGCCTGTAAGACTAAATCATTGATGGCCAACAGGGCGACTAAAAACAACACAGTAGAAACCGGCCTTCACTGTGTGTTTGAGTCCGGACACATGAGCTGCTGACCCGGGACACGACCGCGTCCCCTCATCACCGTATCTCATGCTCTCTCCCTCCTCCATGATTTGTGAGCTCCAATCCATAACAGTGATTTGACACTCGGCGCTGTGCAGTCCATGCTGCTGATTAAAAGTAAATTAGTCTTTATTTTTAAACTCCATCATCAGTTGAGACTTATCTCCAGGCCGTTGCTGGGATTCTCTGTGATTTCATGCCTAAATTGCTCTTTTGTCCAACTCTATGCTTTTCAAAGCAATTTCGAAGGGGAGTTAAATGACATTCTTCAGAAAGAAGGTCCGACCTGACTCAATGGCAAAGTATGTCCTAGAATCTTTTGCTTGTATCTCTAAATTCAGAGTACTTTCTACTCTCCAGGGGGCGCTACATGTCATTTGAATTTACTTGTCAGAGAACATTGACTGTACAATAAAAAGGTACACGTCCTGTCAGACTCTAAAAGCAAGTAGAAAAGCAAGGGTTTACTAAAAAAAAGGGGGGGGGGTATTTTTTTATATTTAGATATTTTTAATCATATCTGGGGCTGGACCAACTGTCTCAATAAATCAACAACAGTCTGGAGGTCATCTGAGGTTGGCTCCACCTCACAGGGCCTGGCAACTTCTCAACTGCCAGTACTGAAAACAAAGTAGAGATTTTAAAAAATCTGGGAATGTCTAAAAAAAATCTGTTGTAATTTCACCCCCGGTGAAAGGACCGGGTGACTACTGGACCACTCCTACCCACACTACTGGACCACTCCTACCTACACTACTGGACCACTCCTACCTACACTACTGGACCACTCCTACCTACACTACTGGACCACTCCTACCTACACTACTGGACCACTCCTACCTACACTACTGGACCACTCCTACCTACACTACTGGACCACTCCTACCTACACTACTGGACCACTCCTACCTACACTACTGGACCACTCCTACCTACACTACTGGACCACTCCTACCTACACTACTGGACCACTCCTACCTACACTACTGGACCACTCCTACCTACACTACTGGACCACTCCTACCTACACTACTGGACCACTCCTACCTATGTGAGGATGTGCAATAATGTACTAGTTACAATCTGTAAACACAAAAGGACGACCTTAGAAGTGTGTTGTCGTCTGTAACAACACAGGAGAGACTGTACAACTGTGGTTACTTTACATATTAACGTAAGAAATAATAAAAAAACAACAAAGTAACAAAGTTAACTATTAACCACTGTCACCAGGTCCATCTTGTTCCAATTCTGACTATGAATCAAACAGCAACAGGAATAACTGTTACCATGGTTATATGAAGCCATCCACCCCCTCCCCCCACCCCACCTCCTTATGGAAGAGGCAGGCAGAACACGTAGGGTCTAGAAAGTGAAATCACAGATCAGCGACCGGTTGTTCAGAACAGTGTTAAACAGGTGTTTCATGAAGATATTTGACATATTTGAGTAGGCAGTTATTCAAAACATGACTCATCAAGGTTAGTCAGCCACAAACCTACTTGATTACTACATGTACTCAGTGCCCTGTGATCTGTGTAGCTGTACACGCGTATAAGTATTTTTAGGTTTAAATCAAATATTTAAAATGTACATCTACATACCTGTCACGTGTCAGGTGCAAGGACGTTTGTTGAATCCGTTCAATTTATAATCCACCAGGTTTCCTTCAGTCCTAAGTCACAGAAACCACCGTCCAGGACAGGACGACCAGGAGAACAAGAACCATAATCCAACACAGAACAACACTGCCCAACAACGACCCAACAAAGTCAGAGTGAAGGAGACAGGTATTTTTACCCAGGGCACCAGGTGAGAGGATTGAAACTGATTAACAGAGTCACAGCACACAGGTGAGGGTGATTAAACTAATTACCCCAGGAGAGGCAGACAGAAGGGCAGACAGACCTGACAACACCAACATGCAGTCAACTTTAAACTTTGTTTTGCAATAAAAACTCCAGTGTGAGCTGATGCTGACCCTCCCAACAACTCTTGATTGTTCTTTGGATTTCAACAGCATCTTTTTTTATTTGTATTTTAACAACACCTACAGAGATGTGTCATTACACAAAATCAATTAATTTGAACAGGGCTATAATGTCCATTAATGGAAACGACGTAATGTCACACGTTTGTTAAATTCTTCTGGACAGTGAATTTACATTGCGTGAAAACCATACGAGTGTCACTAACACAAGAGCTTGCCAAATTTCTTCATAGCTCCCTGGTTTCATTGTCATCAGAATTCACTGACCAGAATGGATGGGAGTAATGGCTGGCAAAATGGCCTGACTGTCACGGAGCAAATTACTTCCATTTCGATGCAGCGCCATCAAGCAGAGAGAGACACTGACATGTAAATAGGAGACAAAAAAGAAAAAGGCACTTATGCAGAAATCATTGACATGTAAATACCAGAAAGATGAAAGAGAATGAGAAAGAGACAAAAACACACTCTCACACACACACACACACAGGGAGTGTGTGTGTGTGTTAGGAGAAAAAGCAGAAAAAGGCTTTTGAGTTCCAAAGTGCTGTAATGGTTGTCGCTCTCCTTCAGGTGTAATTTAAATGAATAGGCGGGCAGTTTGATTGATAGAATCTTAAATAAGGTTTTCACTCTGGACGTTTCTCATAAAGAATGGAAATAACATTCTGCTCTTCATAAGTATTCCTCTTCAAATCCCTATCTCTCCTCTCCAGCCGCGCGCCGCAGCCGTGACTTGAGACGGAGTTGAACATGAGTCACATAATATCCGTTCCTTGCTTTGAAATGGCTTCCTCAGTGCATCAGGCGTGAGGCTCTGTGCACCAATGGCTGTCTCCATTGCATCTCGGCCCCATGCTCTATGAGTGATGACAGGGAGCAACTGGCTTCCGTTGGGATCTAATCAAATGTGAGGCCTGTGCGGCTGCAGCCTGATAGAGGAGCACTTTAACAGAGATGCTCAAGGGAGGCTCATCCATCAACCTGCAACCAACCAAAGAGCACCAGGCTCCTGCTGGCAGTGATGGAGAGCTCACTGACTAACTCAATGGAGGTGTCTGTGGGTTACTGTCCATCCGCACGGGGACGTAGAACCTAAGATAAGCAGATGCAAGTGATACCTCTGGTAGGAGTTAACCATATTATCCTTCACTATAACCTGGAATTAAAACTGGGTTATGTCGGACAGCCTGGGTATCTGATATCTGACAAGTGTCCTAACAAAGTTATTGGACATCGGCTGAGGCTTTCAGGGAAATGCCTGCAGTCACTTTGACTCACTTATCACTGACTCTGTTACTTAATGAGACAGTTGTTCAACATTGTAGCCTCTCTCAGATCGCTGCCAGCATGACAACCATCATTGATTTTTTTTTTCTATTTGTTGTCCTTACAGTTGCACAAGAAAGTGACACCAACACAATGTTTTTCCACCACTGTTCCACATTTGCTAAAGGCAGAAATGACCAAAGATGTTTTAAAAATGTATCTAAATAAATGAAAATAATATTTGAGCAAGAGCAAGAAAGGAAATTGTGAACGATATTTGATTGTAAATTTGCTTCTAGGAAATAGTTCCAAAATTATTGAATCTTGAAAAATAAGTGTACGCTGCTCTCCCCCTTCTTCTTCTTCCCCCTCTTCTAACTGGTCATTCACAGTAGAGGTCAGGTATCTATCTTGACGCTAATGTATGCCCCACATCAATACATTAATAGACACACACACGTATAAAAGTAAGTTGGCTTTTCAGGATTGAATTATAGGTCAGCTGTAGGTGTTACCTTTCTAATCAGGCATGGCATTGGCTCTGTGTTTATTTGGGGCTTATTTATTGTTTACTTAGTCACATTACCTCAGTGCCCTGCAGCGACACAGCAATAATTCAATCCCATAATGAAATATCTGGCTGAAAAGTTAAAAGCCTGATTTTCCCCAATTGAATTTCCAATCCTGCACAGATATGCTGCATTACCTCACAGACTTCGGGTTGGACGATGTTTTTGGGGCATGTTGAAGTGAGAAAATCACAGTGTATCAGAGAGTGAGGGAGAGAGACTGAGAGAGAACCTGGAAGAGGTCGATTTTCATGCCAGAACAACATTTGGTCAACTTCTCCTCCTGGGTGTTGTCCAGGCATTTCAACATGGCCGACATGCACTGGCATCTGTCATTTGTGTGTCAGTGTGTCGTGCGTGTTTGAGTGTGAATGTGTGAATTTTTGTGTGGTCACTGCAGTTCAGAGATTACGGCAAGAGGCGAGGCCAGTCTGACAGCTGTTGACATGCACACCACATGACATTTATATTTGGGTCCAGCCTAATATCCTTTACTAACCCCATAACGTTATAAGTCAGTGTGATTGATATAAAAGCTGTCATTCTCTCTTCCTCACTGTCAGGTTTTCCTTATCTCCATGGAGACACAGTGACAAGACTCCATCTATCCTGAACAACACACACACAGATGCTAACACTTTAGGCCTGCATGCACAAATATAGCACATGTCACTGATTTATTTTATTTGTTTATTTATTTATTTTTTTGGTAATGCCTTATCTTAGTGGACTCTAGTGTTTTTAACCTAGTCAATATTTTGACAAAAATATTGAAAAAAAGGTCTGTGTCTCCCATAGGGTCCACAGGTAATGCAGGGGGTGGTGAGGGTTTTTAGTTGAGTAGACATGCATTCTTCTATTGCCGCGTCAACCTTTTCAAGGTTATAGCAGGGGAACTGGGGCAAATCACAGGGGCCATTTAGCAAGGGCACAATACACCATTGGCAGTTCAACAGTCCATTCACGGGGCCATTCAAACTCACATTCAAAAGTATAGTGAATTTAAATAGAACTGTTCACCTTACTGTGCATATTCATTTACACTGGGGAAAACACAGGGAGAACATCCAAACTCCATAGAGAAACATGGAGGCTCGGACTAGTAAACCGGGGATCTTCTGGTTCTACAGAGAGCAGAAAAAAGCTAAAGTATTGTTGTTTATTAGTGGCAGTAACAGGCCATCAGACGATGTTGATTGTGACACTACGTGTTCTTTATACAGGCCTCTAGGTCCTGTTTGATATAAAATAAAATAAAAATATATACCCCGTTCCATCTCTCCAACAGTTTGGAGTCTAAAATGATGAAATACCGCTGCTTTACGGTTTTGGTCACATCCGTCAGAGCGCAGACATTTTAAAGTGGGGAGGAGTTTGATTAGTTTTTATTTGCGCGAAATTAGAACTACATTAAAATAACCGATCGCGTTTGGACCGCAGGAAACCACAGACGCATATGAGCTTGTATTCGCTGTTATAACAAGCAAGACAACAAGTCAAAGAGATGTTGGTTTTAACAGCAGCACCGGGGGAAACTGGTGGAATAAAGACGAGCTGCAGCCACACTCTACCGCTGACTGTAAAACACTACTACCCTCTACTGGTCTTAAAAGTAAACTGCATGGTGATGTTTCTTTTTCCCCGTCAATTTGCAGACAAATAAAACACTTTATTATTTATATGGCCGTAATTCAATCTAACCGAAACTGTCTTTGTTTTTATCGATCTGCAACTTAAAACACGTGACTTGGAATAAACCACAGTAGTAGATTTCAGGGCCAGTGAGGGAGGAAGTGTAAAACTACGACATTAGTTTACTCTTATATCACTACGACAAAAAGGGGTTTGGTTAAGAGACTAAAACGTGGTAAGTTTAAAATGATAGAGTTTTAACATTACGAGTTTTAATATTATCACATAACTAAAAGTAAAACACGAATGTTAAAGAGGGTATTATTGGAATAAGAAAAGTAATAACAATTTAAAAAAGCAGTTCAATCAAGTCTGTTCAATGCCGTCCCTTATTTGAAAAAGCAGTTCAAAGTCTGTTCAATGCCGTCCCTTATTTGTTAAAAAGAATGCTAAAACGTCATTTCAGAAGATTCTCCAAATTTCGCATTTTACATAAATGTCTCTCTCCTTACTCCAAATGTGTCTCCTTGTAAATATGAGATTTTATTACAGTATTTTAAATATTTTCTAATAATATTTTTCGAATGACTTACACTTTATTCCATTTTATTTTCAAATGTCTTTCTGGCCTTAGTGATGTGGAACAGGTTCTTACCGGCCACACCTTTATGTTTGTCTCACTCTCACTTTGTGCACACTGCTGTCAAACTGTTAGCAGATGAATCTCTTGGATTTCAAGTGGGATGAGCCATGGTTAATGCAGTGAGCTCACGCAGTTCAACACAAAATGGATAATTGCCTCCTATAATTAACCTTTGCAGTGAAGGGGAGATGTAAATAATAGGCACTCACTAAGTCTGAGGAGGGAGTGGTTAAAGGGCCATGTAGACAGAGGATAACATGAGCGTTATCCGATGCAATATCACATTTCCTTATCAGCGCAGGCCTGTCCTCCATTTTCTACACCCTTGCTTGTCCCAGTGAGAGGATGGCTGCCCGATTTGGCCTCCAGCAACAACCTCCGGAGGAAAACAGCCCCAAGAATGTAAATTAAACATGGCATGGAGACGCTAGCAAGTCTCTGTGTCTGTGTTTAAACCAATGGGGAGTGTGGGATGGGGTTTTACAGACTCCCGCAGGCACCCTGAATAATTGAGAGGGCCACTAGCAGAGGTAGGACACAAACCTGGGTGTTGTGTTTCTCCAGCCGCACTCAACAAGTGCGGACAGCGTTAGATAACCCCATCTGTCCTCGCAGCGTGTGTTAATGTGTGCGTGCAGTTGGCTACTTTAGATGATTCCACCATCTGATACCTGCAAAACCTCTTGCTGCCTGGTAACAGTGCCCCACAGAAAGCCTATACATCCCCTATCAAAGTGAGGCCGGCAGCATCAGCTGCTGTAACCAGCGTCGGTTCCGTCAGGTCTCAGAACCTGCAGCAGACGTACTGTACTTTATGGTAACAAAGCAACAACCCTGTTCAAGCCACACCCCCACTGTTAAATTCAAATGCACCAGAAATGTCACACAGAATATAGGCCACATCCTGTTTTTAATATATTTAAATACATGTATATGTAGACATATTTATAGATTAAAAATTATTTTATATTAATATTAAATAGAATATAACTTATACACTTTTGCATATTGTTCAACACTTTTCTAAGCCATCACCAATAAAAACAGGTCTGTACCTGCTGTTATTTGCCTCTCTGACTCGAAAACATCGATCCAGATTAATAATGATTAATCCTGATTAATTGTTATCACAAAGAATTATGATTACTCCACAGCTAACCTGGGATTAACCCGATTTACTTTTAAACCGTTGGTTAAAACCGTTGATGATGACACCCCTGATCTCGCAACTGTAACGAAGTGTATGCCATGCATGTGTTTGTAAAAAGCAGTTCTTTCCCTGATAAAATACATGAGATTCAAAAAAAAAAAAAAAAAAAAAACATTTCTTGACATGTAATATCAGCTTTATTCAGCATTAGTGTTTTGTTTAGATTTTTTTTTATTTACAACATGGACACGCGTGACAAGAAAAATGAAGAATTTGTCATTTTAAAATCAAGTAAAAAAATTGACATGTCAAATGTTTAGGGGAGGAGGGGGCAAGATAAGAACATGCAAGGAGAGAGCAAGCAAGTTGACATTTACAGTTGACAGAGAACATAGAACATATTCAACAATATTCAAGCTAATTTAACAGAAGCGTGACAACATCACTGAGTGCACAGATAAGTACAGAAGACAATAACATAATTAAAGCCATGGATACATATTAATTTATGGGTTTAAAAGAGATTAATACTGAAAATTACAAATGGATATTTCCATGTCTTTTCTTTTACTTCCTCCTGACTCTGTTCATAGCTTGTGAAGCACATGTGGACCAGCCTGTATCTGACAGCTATGGTTTATTTATTTATTTTTTACTAAAGATGATGATTCAAGTATAAAAGTCACTGTTCAACCAAGGCTGGGTTGTGCTAAGTGCTGTGACAGCTCACAGAGACAGGATGATAATGAAACTTGAAAAAAAAAAAATCATGGATATTACATTATTGTTTCCTGTTAAATGTTGTGTTTAAACAAACTTTTGTTGTCTGTGTGAGATCATTAAATGGTTGGTAAACATTTTGTGACACAAATAAGACCTAAATTGCATCCAATGAAAACAACCCATAGAATCAATGCGACGGGAGGAGAAAGTTACATTTCACATCTCATGTCAAAGTGTCCCGGCCCTTCTGAAATGTCCATAACCAAGATATGTACCAAAGATTCAAACTTCACTGCTGGAAAGAGAAAAACGTTCATTTTGTATCATTATTCACTGAGAAAGTGATGGGTTTTAACTACTGTACTGTTCTGCAGGATGGAAAAAAAACACCTAACGAGAGCAAGTTCAGTCTTAATGGGGAAAAAACAACAACAAAAAAATAAGAGTCCTGTTTCTGGGCAGAGATATTGTTTGACGACTGAAGTCATCCTCAAGTGTGATGCTACTATTTTGTACTTTCATCTGCCCTTTTTTTTTTGTATACACTAAAATGTACAATTCACAAAAAGGCTAAAAACTACTAACCCTTTTGTGTACATTTACACTCACACACACTGATCACACACACACACTCACATTACAAAAAGGCCACATACAGAATGTGAATCATCCAAACTCAAATAGTTACGTTTTTTAAACTAGTTTTTACACAGAGCTAAAACCTATAGCAGTGTCGCTACAAACAAGCATATCGAACATGTTATAAATTATCTAACAAATAAAATCGCAGAGGTATGAGGTACAGAGTCACACTAAAATGGCAATCACGAGTTATTCGTTTTCAGCGGTAAATCGAGGGGAAAAAAACTAAAAGAAGCACTGATTTAACTGGTAACCGTTAATGGATAAAGTCCTGATCTGTTCTGGATCATATGACCGGATGGACAGGAGAACATTCCCATCTGGACTTGTCCAACCACAGCTAGGATTTTATATGTCATACTGGAACTGTCACACGGAGAAGCCCTACTGTCATAATCTGTATGAGAAACATCTGTTAGTCACAGGTTGGCGCCACTGTGTGGAAAAAAGAAGCATGACGTTGTGATTGGACATTGCAGATGAGGTTTTGGGAGGTTTTTTTATTGGTTTGTTTCACTAATATTAAGGACACAGTGTTGGTACTTTGCATATCAGATGTGTTTCAAACCACAATACTACCACAACCACCAACACAGATAAATCCTTGAACCTGGACAGACAGGTTCAAAAGGTTCTCTGTTAAAATGTTTACAGTAATAAATAGATTTGTCCTCCATTTCCATTTTATCAGACACATCTTGAAGCAGTTAAAAAAAATATTAATTTCTTAATAATTTAAAAGTTATTTCTTTACTTTCTTGCTTTGATGTCTGAGGATTGGACAGTTGGCGCTCAGGTTTTCTTCTTTGTCATCCTTCCATCGCTGAGGAAGACAGGAAGACCGCGAGGAACATGCAGCAGAGAAGATGCCCGTGTCCTCCCGTGTGTCTTTCCTGCGAGTCTTCCCCAGTGACACCAATTTGGTTTTGTGTTGTGCTAGCTGCGGTTGTTAAGTTCTCAGTAAATTTGCCTCAGTGCACAAATACACCTACACACACATCCATACGCACACAGATTCAGAGCACCAAATTCCTTCTTCTGTCCCCACAGTGTGTATTTGTGTATTCTTCCTGTCGCTCGCTCTGAGTAGCAGTTGCCTCGTGACGCAGACTTTTGAAAGCTTTAATTTTTTTAAGCTTGTGCAATATCGCTGAACCAAACCAAGAGCAGAGTCCTGAGGGCAACTTCCTCATCTATCCAGAGCATTTAAAATATTAATTTATCTTCTTATCGGTTTTCAAGGAGCCATTGCCTTTGTGCTTCCCATTGGCCATGGTCTCACTGTGGCAATGTCCGTTCGCCGTGACACCGTCATCCCTGGCGGCAGCAGCTTCTTTGCTCTGGTGCTTTGATTTCCCTCGCAACGACCGTACCAAGTGTCGCAGAGCAAAGACAGCCAGAGCCACGGCAGCCCCCACAGTGACGATCACGTCCAGCAGGAAGTACTGGTAGGTGGACACCTCGTAGACAGTGGAGCGCAGGTGGCTGGCACCATTGTGACGGAGGATGTAGCTGATCCAGTAGACAGCTCTGCTCACAGGATGGCCAGGCTGGTCTTTGTGAATGTTTGACAGCAGTTGTGCTTGTTGGCGGTACCTGTGCAAGGGTACAACCTTTGAATATCAGAAGAAGGACAACAGCGGCCCAGTACTACTAAAAGGTTAACGACATCACTGTTTTTTTGTATCAATCAGTAAGTCAGTTCTTACGAGGCAGTACTTTTGAGTTTAGTTTCCGTGTGCAAAGTAAAATGAGTTAACATCTAATGCATCTAATCTTCTCTGTAAAAAGCTGTATATGTAAAAACATATTCTTATATACTGCAATATAAAAAAAGCCAACATAAAGCACGGAGAAGAAACGTGAACAAATCTTACTTGCTGTCTTTGATGACACTGGTCAGGGCTGTGTACAGGTCTTCCTCTGTCATGTACCTCCAGTGGAGCATGACACCCATACCTTTGGCAGCCACACGTGTCATGGTGTCGTAATGGTCACCAAAGAGGGGGACACCTACCACCGGAACGCCATGGTACATGGCCTCATAGATGCTGTTCAGACCACCGTGACTCAGGAAGGCACGTGTGTTGGGATGTCCTGTGTGACAGTGAGATGAGAGGACGCTGTCTTTGTGAGCCAGGTGTAATGTGTGTTTGTCCCAAGATCAATCAACTCATGTAAAAGAATCAATTTATCCGAGGAATACCTCATGCTGGTTTAATGCTGTCCGTCGATACACTGAACCTATATGGATGAACAATGGAACGCCAAAGAAACTCCCAGATAAAACTAGGAAGTGCTGCGCTGCATTCAAAGATGACTTGGTACAGTATGTGAAAATCAAGATACATTAACTTTAATTGTTGTAAAATTACTTTTTACACAAAAATAATGTAATGTGAGCCTTGTTTCCTATACATGTACATTTTTTTATATATACAGAAAAATATTTATACATTTTTTTATATATTTTTTTATATATACAGAAAAATATTTATATACCTACCTTTGTATACCTAAAAATAATATACATTATTTTTTAGGTATGTGCCGACCAAATCTGTAAAAATTCTAGACTAATCCACCCTGCATGGACAGAGGCCTTGGAGATTACACTGCTAGTATTTCTTCAACACCAGTGTATTTAACAGTCAGCCTTGAGACACTTTGCTAAACCACTCTGCTGGATCTGCAATAACTACCTTCAACAGTTGAGGCTTTTCAGCCGTTGTTGCAGAAGAAGAAAAAGGCCTTGCCCTTTTTTTAGAAGTAGTTAACAGAGGTCAATGCTAATTCTCCAGCTATACGAGGTGACATCCTCAATGAAGCAATAACAGTACGATTTACAACAATTCTGTTTTATTGATAAAGTAGGATATAGTCAAGCTTATCAAGCTTATGATGCCCTGTTTAGTCAAAGAAAGGGAGGAAGAAGGACAAGGAAGAGAATAAGAAAGACCGAAAGAGGATAGGAGAAGAGAAAATGAAAAGATGGACAAAAAATAGAAAAAAATAAGAGAAGAAAAAGAGAGAAGGTAAAGATGGAGGAGGAGGAAAAAATTGAAGGTGATGATAAAGAGAAAAAGGAAAAAAAAATGTTTTTCTTCAGTGATGTAGAACCAGTGACAACAGAGATAAAGGTTAAATGTATCGTTGTTTTGTAACCTGTTTTGTAACACATCCAAAAGCAGGCAAGCGAAACGTTGTTGCTGTCCTGGTAAATGACAGTATTACTTAAC
Source organism: Cynoglossus semilaevis (assembly GCF_000523025.1). Lineage (NCBI taxonomy): Eukaryota > Metazoa > Chordata > Actinopteri > Pleuronectiformes > Cynoglossidae > Cynoglossus > Cynoglossus semilaevis. Next base: position 9,717,081 of record NC_024315.1, on the reverse strand, counting down.
TGTTGCAGAATACAATGGTATCTACCAATAGGAGTGTGTTGCTTAATATTTCTCATTCTTTACTGGAACAGAGTGGCCAACATGTCCACATTCTACCAACTGTCGTTGTTTTTTTTAATACTCTGGGTACGACAGAAACCCTCCTGCATAGAACCTGTCCTGCCACACCCAAGAGAACGACTTGCAACAGAAAAAACAACATGGGATCAGCAATGTGTCAAAACATGCCTTCAATCAGAGGGCTGAGACATTTCAGGTTACACGTGAAGACACATAATGGTGTTTGCAGTTATATATTGTGTAATAAATTTGGTTTCAAAAAAGCTATTGCTGCTGATGAGACAAATAGTCATAAAATATTTAATGTACCCACCTAATAAATCATTCTGTGGCATCCAATCAACGAGCTTGGTGTTGTTGCCAAGATTACTGGGAGGAATTCCAGAGAATCTAAGGAAAAAAGAAGAAGCAGAAAATTCAGATTTTTTTTTAAGTTGTGTTAAATTTGATTAAACCAGCTGGTCATGGACTACAGAAATGATACATGTATATTCAGCACATTTAGTATATTTACCTTTTCGGTGCTTATGCTGATGTTCTCAGTTTACAACTATTTGGTTTTAATCATTTAATGTGTTATAGATGTATGTGGGTCAGATTTCACACATCTATTAGTTCCTGAAAGTAGATACTACTCAAAATATGACTTGAGGAAGTCAATAACACTGGATAATGCCTCCTTTCATACATGCTAAACTATTTCTGCTTTTGCTTCAAAAAGTACTTTTCCACAAAGTCAACATAGCAGCAATACCTTGACCTGTTATTGGAAAACCTTACCACAAAACCCATAGAATCATGTGAAAAATGTTTTTTTAGAGTTTCACAGAGAGTGTATGGGCAGCGAACAGTGACAAGGCTTTCACCTTTACTCTATATTTCCTTGTTTTTCCAGAATGTCCTCTATGTTAAATATTTAACAGTGGGGAAAAAATGATCCAATAGGTGGCAGTAATGCAACCTACATGACTCAAATCTGCTGTTATAACCCAAAGACAAAGCAAGGAAGTAGGTTTTAGCAGGGTTAGATTTGCCTAGCGTTGGCTCTTGAATTAAAATGCTACATGCTAGTGCGTTACTATCACACTGTATACGTTGCACCTACTAGCTAACTACTTACATTCTTCTAATTTCGACATGCTAGTATGCTGCTAAAACAGGACTTTCCTGCTAAAGCTTCTATTGGTAACCCATTTTAAAAAAAAAAAGGATTAACTGAGTTTACAGGATGATATAACCACCACCTTTGTTAACACTAATTAACCTCAACAATTAAACAGGAGCTTCAGATGCATACTTAGCTCCATCTATGGGCCAGGAATGAGAAGTGGCATTCTTGTTGTTAACACCAAATACTATTTCAAAAGTACAAACTTAACAACAAACACCATTTTACCAACAATGACCAACTATCAACTCAGGTTTTACTTAAGTATTTATTGCACTTTAATTATTAATGATAAGAATGGACTGTGATATAAGTCATGATGACTACAGACTATGATATAAATTATGACCACTATGAACTCTAAACTGTCATAAAATACAATTGTCTACAAGAGGAAATTTGTTCTTTTCTCCTCCTCTTAAACTGTTTAGAATTCATGTTGCAGCCTTTTTCCACGTTATATGACAATAAGTGGATATAAACATATCCCCCTCACCCAAACCCTTTCATTTCTTTCCCTCACCAACAAAGCCACAATTCTTTGTGCTGCCAATCAAAGCCTACATTCATGCAGCCAATTATCAATGGCACGATTCATTTGGCTTGGTCCCCGTCCCTCATTATCCCTCTTCCTTTTCCATCGTCTCTGTCTGGAAGGGCCACTGGGGATAGATAAGTGTCACCAACAGCTAAGTCTTAAGGTTTAGACCATCTAACCTCATCTCACCTCACCTCACCTTTCTTGACCTCACCAGCCAACCAAAAACTTGGATGCTCTGAAGCAGAGTAACAACGTCAGCCTTCAGCTTTTGATTTAAACTACCCTTATTTTAAAAAGTTTGATGTATTAGAAATCAATTCACCTCCCAATTGAACCCTAAATTACAGTAGACTAAATGTTGTACCAAGTTGTCCCAACCATTTCAAATTCTTGCACTCTTTAGAAACATCAGCGACCACAGACAGACTTATTTCCTGAACTTTAATATTTCACAATCACTCTCATCTTCTTTGCCCTCCCTGATTTTGGCTGTGTCTAATCAGAAAAGATAATCTGACCTAGGCACTAAAACTGAAAACCCTCTGGCTGTATAACACAATAAACTTTAAGAGCTTCACAAGTGTCAGTCTCTAAATACAAATTTCACAAAAACAAATTACTTTCTCACAATTGCTGATTATAGAGTAAATACCCTTGACAGTAATATCAATCCATTTAAATATTGGTCAGCACTAAATTATTACGATTAGTTGATAAACTATATAATTCAGCCCATAACAAGCACCTGTGATGTGGAGCTTTATTCCTATTGTTAAATGAGTGGCCTAACAAACCAATGATTGCATTCCAAACTAAAAATGATTGTGACATAAGACTTTGATCAGTGACATATTAGGTTTCCACTCGTTCACTCCTGGCCTTGTTGTCCGTACGACAACATCATAGTAAACCAAACACCATCAAATCAACCCATGGAGATGTTAACTATTAACACAATCCAGCTTAGAACATGGGGGAGGTCAGGGGCAAATAAGAGAGCAGATATTTGTGTGTGAACCTGCTTGAACTTGCTCTCTGGTGTTAGCGTTATTATTCCATAAACATATTATTACAATTGAAACAATAATTTACGTTATTGCAGTCAGTAAATTACAAACCAAAACAATTTGAAAAGGAGAGTTTCACATTCACACCTAGATTAATTGAATACCTAAGATGGATTCTCTTAACTATCCGTTACCTGAAGTTATTTTATGTTACTTACTCACTTACAACAGGAATAAATGTGCTCTTATAAAAGCCTAACTTTATGGCCATAGTGGAGTACACATCCACAGAATACATGTGTGAACTGTGATTAAAAGAAATGTCAGCATTTATGTACAAAGTGGGAAAGTGCAGTAGAAGAAAATTGTTAATGTTTTCTTAAATGATCTCTGAGCAGCACGGTGCTACCTCCTGAGCCAACATTTGCATTTGCGTGTCATAAAAGAGTATGAGCTCATATACTTATCTGGGCTTTCCTGAGGTTCTATTGTAAATGTTTACTTTACTAAGAGCTAAATCAATAACACAAAAGGTGTTGTCACTGATTATACACAACAGTTATAGTGAGCAGCTAATAATTGAAGCAAATGACATAAAAAACAATGGATGCACCATAATGAGTTTTCTTATCTGTAAGTGCCCAGCTGTCACTTAAAACAAAATAATAAAATAAAACTATTTACTTGATAACCTCAGATAACTTGAGGAAATGTTAATGGAATGGGAGGACTTTGGAATGTAATCCAAAAGGAACAAAGTGATTATTTCAAGGTGACTCACTGATTATAAATAGTACTGCAGATATTCCTTGGTGGACAAACTTAAACAGTGTCTTCGTGGACAACAATCTATGAGTCAAAGTAAGAACAGAGATACTTTACCTCCAGACGACTCTTTGGGGCAGCCTGGCGAGGGCCCCTGCCAGTTTGTGAGCAATGTCATGAGACAGGTACTTGACCCCAGCCCCAAATGACACAACCACGAAGCCGTGCTTCCCTGTGTCATTCACCCAGGTTTCGAAATCCTGTAGAATTGACAAGAAGAACATGACTCACCATGTAGATAACTGCGCGTTTAAATTTAGCAACTTGATATCATGCGCACACTTCATACAAATGGGCAACAGTGACCTTATGTCAAAGATATATTACTCTGTTGTCATGGCTACAGACCCTGAGTGACGCCTGTTCCACAGAATCGAATAATTTACTATTTTATCGTGGTGATGTCATGTTTTTTTATTAGCAACTTGTGATTAGAAGGCCTGCTTATAGGCTGCACATCAGTCATATGACAGGCTCGTTCCACTGGATAAATAAATAAATAACTTTGACACAGGCCTAACCCAGAGGACGAGAACAGACAAAGACAGAGGAGAAAGGCTAACCAAAAGACCTTTAAGTATGAAATATATGGAAATGTTTCTCCCGTGCCATTTAGTGTTATTGTACACAATCACTTCCTTTTTCAGCCACCACCCAATAAATGTATTTTTAATACTACTTTCATATACTATTTTTTCCCAAATTACCATTTGGGAACAAAGAAAATTAAATACTTCATTAAAACATGTAAATTATTCTCGTTTTTCTCATCACAATTCACTAAGTAAAAGCTACAATTAAAGACTACACTGTAAGTACTTGAAGAAATAACCTTGGAGTGTAAGCAGGGGGAGACTGGCGAGGGAGCAGCCATGTTGGAGTGACACAAATGAACCAGCATGGGTGGCGACCAATCGTCCAGCTGTGGTGGACGATTGGTCGGTCCTGGCACGAACAAACATAAGGCCCACACTGGGGCTCTGTGTCTCAGCAGCTCAAGCCTACTGTCCCTACAACACAGCCTCAGTGACCCACAAAAGAGACACAGTGTCCTGAGCACTCTGCCTAAAACAATGGCCTCCTTCTCCCGTCACTTCCATTATAACTCCTTCCACACAGCATGGCACAATGCTCCCTATTGGCAGGAATGGCATTCCAAAATCCTCCTCAGTGGATACCAGAGGCCTGCGCCCTCAGCATTCGAATGCTGGGCTCAGCCCTGTCACCACCCGCCTCTGCTCTCCATGACCCCCTCCCTCTGCCTTCAAAAACCCTAACATGTTCATTCAACCCAGGCCCATCCCCATCAGAGATCTACCATAAATGGTTGCTTTGTATTAGAATATAATGATACCAGAAACAAAGCGATAACTTAAAAATATACAAAATCATTTAAACTCTTAACTGCCATACCTGTAGAAGCTGGGTGTAAATGACTTCAGGTATCTACTATTTCCTTTTTAAATAAAGTTTTGCAACAATAGAAAGGACATGCTTCCGTGAAAGCCATTGAATTGTCGTTACGTACATGTTATCAGGGCCACTAATAACTGACAAGTTAAAAGGAAAATAGTATTTATAATTATTTAATCAGCAAAGAACGAAAACTGATGTGACTGAGAAGCATGACAACTGTTTATCAACAAAAATGTACAAAAAGAAACAGAGATTAAATAAATATATATAATATTTTTAGATATATGCAGAATCTTCTGTTGATGTAAAAAAGAGCATACTAAAAATTTAACACACAAGAGATTCACAAAAATTAGCGAGACATTAAGTGCTAATCTCACCACCTCAAAGGAAATTATACAACAAATTTCATCACATAAGTGTCAAAAGTTGTATTAGTCACTTTTTTGTCACCCTGTCACATCGATTAAGAGGATAAATGATGCTGCAATGAATCAGGTATTTACTTTAATGTAATATCTCAACAGCAGACATTTCATCTTAAGAGAGAACCAACAAAACAACATGCACAAATAAATCAGAAAATATATTTTGTTAGTGTATCAATTAGTACTGACCTCTGGAAGTGGGTTGGGGGGTTTGGTGAGGATACCTCCAATGTACACCACATGAGGCAGGGTGGGTCTGGGAAACTCCAGGGCCAAGTCAGTGCAGAGCATCCATAGCCGGCTGCCTTGTACCAAGTCAGCCATAGCTACCTGAGGCTTAACTCCATGTTTCTTCATAATCCGGTCATATTTGGGAAGTGCAATATAATGGACGCCAAAACGCTGGACCAGGTAAACAGCAGTGTTTGTGATCCTCTGCCACAGTGACATGCGGTCTGTCAGCAATGAGTTGAATTCTGGAACATAAGATAGTGGGGCTGGTGCACCGACCTCTGCAGGGTACCAAAGGCCTGTGCTGAACACGGCATACTGCACACCCAGAATATGGGCTATCACAAACCCACACATCTCATTAGGGTCCACCAGCAGCAAGTCGAACTTGGCCTCTTTGAGGCGTGTCATTACCTCAACGTTGCCCACGACAGCATCACAGTTTTGAGAGTAGTGGTCAAGAATGTCAAAGAGTTCTAGAAAGGTGGGACGGCCCGAGAAGATGTTAGTGACTTTGGACTGGAGGAAACTGTCAGCTGTGCTGCTGTTAAAAATCCCTGGGTAGCGCTGAAAGTGATAGTGAGGAGAGTGGGGCACTTCACGACCTTCTGATACCAGAAAATGGCTCTCATGGCCCTCCTGGAGTAGAGCCGTGGCCAAAGTCTTGAAGATGTAGAGGTGTGATTCAAACATAATGGGTGGGACCACAATAACTTTAGCACATGATGCTGTGTGACACCATGTTAGGAGGCCGGTGAAGAGGAGTAGATGTGAAGGTAGCAGCATGGCTGAAATGATAAAGACAGTCCAGAGTTAGCAATGCATGGGCACAACTGTTACACGATAAACACTGTGAATGCTTATTAGTGGTAGCATTTCACATTGTACAAATGTGGAAAAAATTGAATCCTATTCATTAAGTCACATTCCCTCTTGAACACCATAAACTGTGACAAGTGCAGGTACGTTAGTTTATGTAGATGTAGATGATGCAGATGACACCAAATTGTTTGTTAACTTACTTTTCTTCTAACGTACAAAACAGATTCATTATACTTGGACCCAGGAGAAATGCTATTCAAGACTATAATCACTTCAAATCACATGACTTTCACAAACCATTATATGTCTTTAATATTTTGACCAACAAATTTCTTTTCCTTCTTCAATCTATGCAACATTATGGTAATTTGTTTATATTTGTTATGATACATTATGAATAAATTATAAATACACTCTTTTTAGAAATAGTTGTAAAAAATAAAAATGTCATTTTGACAATGACCTAAAAACTGAGGCTACCTTTGGTTTAGTAGTGTATAAAGGGAGGACAAAGCATATAATTAGGGTTGCCTCAAGTGAACCTGACCTACACTCCTTGGATACACTCCTTGGAGTGCACTGAGCACTCCCTCATCCTGCATCTCTCTCCAATAGTTTTTGTTTTCCCTCTTTTCTCTTTCCTAATGTCTACACAGTAAAGGTTCTAGTTACTACAAAACAGTTGGACATGCTTTAGATTTGAAATGGAATATTGTTGCTTCAAGCACCATGATGCAGCAGAGCCATTAGCATATAAGCTAAAACAGCTAACCAGAGTTAAAACATAACATGTCTGACCTGAGTGTTTCTTATTCTGTGAGGACAACAACAACAGTACTAGACTGAATGAAATTATTTTAATTATTTCACTGTGTGCTGATTCTGATCTATCTAATTTATTAAACTCTATTCCATGTGATGTTTTTCACTGAACGGTGTGGGCAGCACTCACGTCACTCAAAACCTTTAAATTCTTTTCACCAACACAAAGTCCCATTATCTCGGCATTGTGGGTCCAGGTCATAGCCCATGTGGTATTTGCCAATCACCATTCTTCTTCTGACTTTGTTAATTATTAACACTGAAAACCTTTTTACCCATCAATTATCCATTTTTTTAAATCTACAATAGCTAACTGCTGGACTTCTTTCACAATGTGTCATAGCCTCTAGAAAAAAATTCCACACTCCACAAGAGAACTGTGAGGGAAAACTGTGGATTACAGACAATCACATTTAAAAAGGCCATAATAAAATATAACTTTTTCTACCATGTTAAAACTCACTAAGAATAAAAATGCATTTTATAAACTGAGAACAATAAAATACATTTTCTTAACTTAAAGTTAAAGAAAGTAGTAAACTAAATTTACTACTGAAAATTTGTATACTTAACTCTTCAAATTATATTTCAACTTGTAGTTATCAACAATAACTAAGTTAAACAAATCTCCTGCAAACCTGAGTAGGGCAAGGAAATGCTTCTCCTCATGTTAGTTATGCATTACGAACGATCATAAACCAACTCTTCTAAATTTTAGATAAAACAGTGACTTAGTCAATAAGAATGCTTGTTCCAACTGAAGTTGTTCAAACCTGTTAGAAAACAACATGACCCGAATGATCAACATGTGATCCTGCTGATAGCATGCTAAAAACAGGTAGATCTAGTTTATCTGTTGGCCCATAAAAAAAAAATCTATACAAATAATATGCCACTTTTCCAACCTGGCCTTGCACTAAAGCTACTATGTATAATATGATACTTATGATACGGCTCATTGGCTTACAGGGTGTATAAATATGATAGATGTCAAGGTCCTGTCAGGTTATTTGTTGTTAATGGACCTACAAGGAACAGTTGACTTTCTGAATTGTGTTACTTTTAAAAATTGGAAAAACCTGGATCTCAAATGTAATATCTTCCAGTTTTTTGTTTTAAGTTAACCACATGGGGAAACCCTACGATATCTGTTGACGCCATTACCATTACTTCTGAAGCTATATCAAATGACGAATCCTGTTGTTTCTCCTGATAGCATCTACATATGTTTGTACAGTATATCCACCACCTGCTTCTACACAATAAGGAGTTTTATTTGAAAACAGCTGCGTCCTGACAGGAAAAAGACACATTGTGGTCAGCATTTAGTTTAGCGTTGTCCTATGGATACTGTTACCAGCACTCCTAAGGCCAGACTGATGATGGTAACTATAGAAACTGACCACTGTCTACTGAAGACTGCATGTGTCATGACTTAAGTTACTAACAATGGAGTCTGGTTACTGTGCACAAAGCGAGACATAAGTAAATTATCTGAATTAAGAGGATTAAAGTATACAAAAAATAGTGTACCTAGGTAAGACAAAGAGACAATTCCAAAATACTGTCATTAAGAGTAAATTGAAAACATATATGTGTTCACTAATAAATCAATTAATGAACACCTGCAGACCTATAGAGTTAAATACTATAAAAATGAGTTTAACTGATGCAAAGATGAATTCACCAACATGGCAAATAGACATTAACTTGATTTCTTAAAAACAGATAATGGTAAGTGTTGTGATTGTATGAGGAAGGAACGTGATATGGTAGCCTTAAAAAATAGGTTCCTAATTTTTTTTTGGGCTGAAATGTGAGAAAATAGTACCAGGGATTATTAATTAATTTAAAATAGAGGAAAGAATGCAGAAATATAAGACTAGGAATGATGTTGATATAAACAATAAGGGCTACCTTGGTATTACAAATGACGACGAGTTCCATGACTAAGCAAGTCTGGCCAGATAAAACTGGACTCAAGTAAATGTGGTAGACTGACTGAACTGAATTTACCAAATTCAGGCTACAAATCATTGTAAATAAAGACAAACGATTGCTGTGAGCTAGTGTGTTTACGCTGGCAATGTCCTTTGGGTTTTTTCAAAGGACAGAATTGGTTTTGTTGACAACACACTCCATGATCATGCAGGTATATTGCATGCTCTAAGGCACCACTGCCACCTTTTTTGAATATAAATGGGGCATTACAAACAAGATGGCCACCAGACGAGTACAGAAGAGTAAATAAGATAAATGAATTACTCTTCTCTGCCTGTAGTTGAAGAAGACTTGAGTAAATTACCATTTCAACTAAGATACACACATTGATGATGCCAATGTGTTTCATCAATGTTTATTTTGTTATTTATTATTTATTGTTCTTATGATTTACAGAAGCTGTCGGTGATGTCGCACAAAGGTGTTCAATTTAAATCAATGAAATCTAATATTATGTTTTATTCTCTAATGTTTGAAGCCTGGCTTGAATACGAGCTGTGGTCCAAACAAAATTTCTGCCCACTGAACTGTTATTAAATTAAGATATCACTAGTCCTGTCATTGATTACAATTAATGCAGCACACCTTACCAACACCGGAAAAAAGAAGCAAACAAGATTTTGCCTTCATTTCTTGGTTCTCTTAGATGTCAATGATTCCATCATCAGCAATATAGAAGCAATACGTTTTGCCGTTTTGTTACTTCAGCAAGTGTCAACTCTCCAACAGAACAATTTCACACAACAAACAAACCGTGTAATCCATCATCATGACCTGGACTTGACTGTAACAGGATGAAGTTATTGTTGGAATGCAGGTATTGAAGGGCATATATCAGCTTCAGTGACTTACTTTGAAAATACAGTTTATAAAAATTTGGGGTTAGCAGGTCAGTGTTTTTACATTTTCATTGCAACATCATATGTCAATGTACTTCTTGAATGTAACATAACAAATTGAATTGATCTAGGGTCTTGAGAAGTTGCATTTGGAAAAACACAGGCTTCACCATGCTATAGCACATGAATAGTTGTTTATAATTGCAACATGCTATCTTAGCACACCCTTTTGTCTTGAAGCTGGGTCAGCAACTGTCAAAATGTATATCGTATATCCTGTCTATAGGACTGGGTTTTTTATAACTTTGATCGATATTACCTTGAGTCGTATAAAGAAAATCACCCCAAATCAATTTTTTTTCTAATACATCCACACCCTATGAACAGAACAAACTAATGTGCAATCCAGTATAAACCAAAAAAGTTTTTTCCCTTTCAAATGCTAGCACAAGTCTTCCACAAAGTGTCTTGCCTCTTTCACTAGCTACTTGCTGCAGCTATCAACACACAGGAACAGGTCAGACAGGCTATGACTTACCAAATGTAAACAGCTGGTTGAGCTGTGATCATTTTATAATAGCACAAGAATCCCAGGCAATAGCCACAACGACGGTCACAGACAAACAAACAAACTGTATAAGCAAGGAATATTTACACACACATTTCCATCTAAACAAGAAAACACTTACAAATGCATGTTTACAATCCTAAAAAGACCACTTTTAACGTATACATTTTTAAATTGCAACCCATTGTGCATGTAAAAATATATTTTTACAGTATTAGGCTGCGTTTTCCAATCAAACCACTTGGCTTTCATAGCTACTCTTTTTCAGCTATGAAAAAACACATGGCATGTTATAAGGGTACACATTTTAGGCAGATTAATTTAAATACTAGAAAATGTTGGTTACACATGTTCCTATACTTTGTGAATTTAACATTAAATAATTTTATCTGGACTATTTAAACAATTGTCAATAGTTGACTTCAAATTATTAACATTTTAATTGATTAAAATTTAAAGTTATATTTTTATAATTCTAAAAAATAAAATACTCTATAAACATGTCTGTTTATTGTAATCGTAACAATCCAATAAAAGGACAGATGTGATTCAGAATCTTCCCCAAAATAAACTCAGAGTGATTGCACACAAAAATAAAGTAGCATGTTGGTGAACAGGAATAAAGTTGTCGTAATGTTTTGCATGTTGAACCATGATTTAAGATAGTAGCAGTGCAAATTTCCTGTTTCCTTCAGGTTAGGGTTCATGTAAAAATTATGCTCTGTACGTGTAGTGTGACATAAATTATATCAAGTATATCAACTGGACACATGAACTTAAACGTTATGGTTAGACTAATTAAATTATAATTGATACCTGAATTACCTTATTAAAATCTGCCTGAATAAATGCTTGTGTTAGCACATCTTGTCACAGTGACTATTTTAACATCATTGTTGTTTTTATTGACAACAGAAACCTAGATAACAAAAGAAAATGAACCATTTTAGTACACTTAGGTCGTTTTTACAGTCTCGCATAATGTCACGATGTAAATTACAGTTACTGGGCTGACTATAGGGGAGACCGTAATGCCAGAAAATTCGCAAATATAAAATTAAATGACAATTTGAAATACGTTGTGCCACCACACGGCACAATCGTGGCAATTCACACTGATCTTGAACGCAACACAGCGATTACACGACACCTGACTCTTAACAGGTTCCGACTGAGCACAAAAAGTTAGACGTTATCGAAAATATTCTCTCCATACTGTTCAAAAACACCACATAACTGTGGATTACATTTTACCACACAAATAAGGACAAACAGTCCGTTTCTGTTGAGTTAAAATGTTTCAAATGTGTCCGTTACTGCGGCACCTGTCGTAACTACTAGCTCTCGCTTGAATTTAACTTACCTTACAAGTGGACCGGAAGAGGTGGCAGAGTTTGAATATGGAGTAGTCCTGATTTCTCCGAAGACAGTTTTATAAGCGACGGCGAAGACGACAATGACTGTGACGGTCCCCGTGTTCCTACGACAGACAGAAAGAACATTAGAGTCGGAGAACGAGGTGAGAGGCAGGACAAAGTGCGTTTGCGAGATGGAAAAAGTCAGGGAGTGGCAGAGAGAGGGGGAAACCGAAGAGACGGTTGGCTGAGTAACACAGAAAGGTGGGGAAGAGTACCAGCCCACATTTAGGTCCTGCTTTGCCTTGGCTGTGACTGGCTTCATCCGTGTTGACAGTGTCAGCAGTCAGGGATGTGCTGATGTAACACCGGACTGATAAAAGGTCAACACCTATGTGCTTGACACCTGTTTGTTTGATTGGGAGTGACTTTAATCGATTCAGACAAATGAAAATAATCTTTATAAAGTACAGAATACTCCAAACCTCGTCTGTTTAATTTAGATGAAATTAGAGTAAAAAAAAATTACCAAAAAAGACGACATTTTACTGCAAAGGTTTTGCACTGTGCAGAAGAAATAGTTGTACATTTAGAAGAAAAAAGTATTAAAGTTTGACTTCACAGGAATATTAATAGTAGTGGTAATATTAGAAGTGAAAAGTCAGTCATTACAGTACTTCACAGGGATAAAGCCATGGAGCGCCATGAACTCCCAAAAGAAGAGTAGAGAGAGAGAAAACAGGGAAACATTTAAATATAACTCAAATATGTTACCACATAATCTGCAGAAATGAGAATGAGACAGAATCACTCCACTCTTTTTATTTGTGGAGTGAGTTATCACACCTATTCCCACATCTGTGACACCTGATCCCACGTGTGCCTTATATGCAGAAGGTCTTGGGTTTGAGCCTCAGAAGAACCACATATTTGGTCCCTTTTTAAGAGCAGCTGGTTGCAGCACATGGCTGCTAAGTCAACTATTTCCCCAGTGTGGGATCAATATTCTTATGATTGTTATTAGTACCATGGGCGGTACACGTTACATAGTTTGAGAAGCTCTGTACTTAACCATTCCGACAACTCAAAGCACCAACAGCAAAGCTTCGAGCCAACAACAAGAAAGAGCATTTGGAATTGGCCTTGGGTCAATAATGGGAAAAAGGATAGATTTACTACCCACTGTCAAAAAGACACTGGAGGACTGATGGTTATCAGTCGTCTGATTGCTGAAGAATAGACGGTGATAAAGACTTAAAAGAGTGTGTTTACTCTATTTGTGCTGACACAGCCAGTGTTTATATGGTAAACACACTCCTGCAAAGACACACTTGAGCTGAAGGAGCTCAATTGTGGGTAGGTGGGGGTTGGGCAGCAGAGTTAAACTGTGAGACAAATGCATGGTTTTCTTAAACAGTGATCTGATTGTCGACAGACACACACACACTCCTTTCACATAAACTTCCTTCCTATTCTGTTACCTTTCCTCCACTATGTCCTTAGTCATCACAGTACAATAAACCAAACCTCCAAACTCCTTAGGATTCTCTCCTAAATAAGTCACTCTCACTCACTCATTTTATATTTTGTCCCAAATCCTCCCCGTATGGTATGGTTCCAGTACTTCTCCTTTCCTTTCTGCTCTCTTTCCCCCCCCTTCCCTTCCCCTGCCCCTCCCTGCCTTTCTCCCGGTCTCCATGCAGATATCAGGTGTGTCACCTGAGCACCATATGAATAGTTCATCACCCTGGGACACCCAATCTACACACCATGACAGAACTCTCCCATGGTGCCTTGTGGTGATCATGACGTGTGTCTCTACTGAGGGCTGAAGGTGAGAAAAGACTGAGACCATGGTGCAAACATGATCATTCTGACATTAAAAAAAGAGACCAGATCCAAAATGGCAACAATGACGTGAGACAGTGAGATTTGTTTTATATATTAAGTACATGAATATAAAGTAAACGTTTGATGAGTTTAGAGCATCATGGGTTTTTTTCTCTGTAAACCATTATATAATATAGTGTCTGTTTGAGTTTCATGCTCTCTTCTGCCGTCCAGTGGCTAAAGGGAAATATTGCACAATAGCTCTAAATTAGCGTTTTATAAAAATGTTCTATATTCAGTGACGAGATGTTTATCATGCATGGGATGTATTTCAGATTATGTATTTAAAATGTATCGTCAGTTTTTTTCTTCTTAAAATGACAGGGTTAATTCTAAGCCCGTAGTCAGTAGTCAAGACAGGTGGACACGATGACATGAGTGCATGAAAACGACAGCTAAGTTTAAAAGGTAATCTAGCTGCCATGTTTGCTTTGGGATATTAAATACAATATAGGTTTTTTAATAACAAAAGAGAATATTTTTCAAGAAACATTGAACTACTGCAGGTACAGCAATCGGCTCACTTTTGATCTGACTGGTAGAGGAATCCAATAAAGAAAATGGACAGTTTCGGTACTGTAGATGTCATATCAGTAAGTCAGGCAAAAACTTCAAAAGCAAACTTGAATGATCAGTTGTGTACCAGACGTCACAAAAAACATCACCATTTCATATATTAAATAACAGCTTGTCTCGTCTTGTTTTTTTTTAATTATTATTTATTACGCAATAACGTTATCGCTTAGTTTGGACTGTTTATGTACTTCTCTTTCCTGGAAAGGTTGCCAAGTATTGACTGGGATGTAATGCGCAAAAATAACCACAAGATGGCAGCCAAACACAGTTACTATTAACTGCAGCGTGTGCTAATGAGATTATTTGTAGAATTCCAGTTTTCACAAGACAAAACATCAATTCTGGTTGTTGATGTTGTTGTTTCTTTTTATTTTTTTATTTATTTTTTGTTCCTCATGTTTATTCCCACAACATACAAAGAAGCTCTGTCTTCGAGCCCGTTTTAACTAATTTCATGTGACTCTGGTTCCTCCAGCTGCAGATCAAAGACTTCCTGATCGGTCCCTTGACAAGACCTTAAATGAGTTTCTAGTCATGAGACGATGGAGGCAACATGTGAATGCTAAAATGAAGTTAAGCCCTAGAGGTGGGAAATTGGTGTGGACACTGTATGTTTGAAATTATAAAAAAACGAAATGACAATATGAGTCTTTAACATCCACACTGACAATATATTGTCCTAGAAAAAGTCGATTCCCCGTCAAAAAGACCATCAATCTTTCTCTGCCTCTCTCTCTCTCCTCAGTGCTCACTGGTGGCTCTGTAATCACCCTGTCAGTGTTGTCCATTTTGTTTCAGTCAGCCTTATCTGCAGTTTCCAGTTTCCTTCTCTGTCATTATTGCGCTATTAGCTTTTCATCCTGGAGCTAAAACACAGAACTCACACTGACCTTGTGTTCTTAGCTGTGCTCAAAATGCCTGCTTTGCCAGATAACAACACCCCCCCCCCCCCCCCCCAACACACATGCACACATGCACACAAATACAAGGTTTGACAGAGAAAGAATAAACCACAACTGACAAGTCTAGAAAAAACAAAACAGCATGCGTCAGTTTCTAGGCACACCTGTGTTTCTCTTACTTCAGTTTTTTTTTATTATTAAACATGTTTAGTTTTTTTTCAGTTCAGCTTTTTATCAGTACAGAGCTTAAATAATACAAATATTAACGTGGAAAAGGGAAGAAGTGCTTCAGAATGTTCCACATTATTCCTCTGATGTTCTCAACAGTGCCAACGTGCCACTTTTTGGTAGCATTGTATACATCCATTGGAATATAATATATATCATACAATATATTTTGGCTTTTGAAAAAAAAAAATATATATAAATATATATTTATAATATTTATGTACAAAGTAGAGCAAACGTATATCTGTCTATCCATCCGTCCACCATCCAACCCATCCATCCTCCCTCACTGATGGGATCACATGACACAACAATAAAATTATTCTAAATATTTTTAAAGATTTCTGATGGATTTCTAACATGACACAAGAGAAAGCCTTCAGTACAGAATGTCTGACTCAGCACTTTGACCATCATAAACACTTTTCTTTTCACCTTTTTACTCTGTTGGGCTGAGTTCTCATACATTTTGGAGAATAAAACATGAAACTGATCAGAGGAGAATATTCATCCTCGTGTTTGTTTGACGTGTTGTACCCTTTTACAAGTGGTCAGAAATTACAGTGGAATTTCTGAATAACTAAAATGATTTTAGCTACAAAAAGACAGTTTGTTCTTCTGGGTTTTTTTGGAAGACTCAATTTAATTATGTGTTTATCGCTGTTGAACTTTAGCACAAGCGTTTTAAACTCAAAACTTGTGGGCAACACTTTACACTACAACATTCAAACCGTCTTCACAGAAACAAACAAAAAAACAACGAGAGAGAGAGGGCACACAATGCTGATAGAAGATCCTGCTCTGTAACCGCCATAGAAACCGTTTCCTGTTTACATTTTGCACACTTCCGGCTAAAGCGAACACAGGACTGACACTGAACATCCTCTGCCCATCATCTGTACCCACACATGTTGATATACTGTATGTGCTGCTCACATTTTTCCGGGGCATATTTGGTAGCTGCACGGTCCGCCTCTGTACGTGAGTGTGATGCACTCGTTCCGTGTATATTAGCCTCATCATTTTTTCCAAATGCCAACAAATATAAACACACCCACACAGTCAAGTCAGACAATCACTGAAACTTCAGACATAACAAGCTCCTTTGAGCACCGTGAACCTGAGCAGTATAATCCCTCCACCGTCTGTGAAGTGACGGATGATGTTTTTATTTTTTATAATAATTCTTACTGTCTTAATTGTTTGCCATCTCTTTGTTTGGAAGGTTGTGGGTTTTTTTATTCCCACCACCACACCACACTAAAGTGAAGTGTATGCTGCCACATATATGTTTGATAATGTCAATCAGAGGATGTGTTTGATGAGCAATTCACAACTAAATTTTTAGATTTTAAAATATCTTTCAGTCTGTGTCAAACACATCAACCACAACTTCCTTTTTTTTTACCTGCAAATACAAGATTTCTTCATGATTCTCTGTAAATCAACCAGAGACAGTCGGTCATTTGGGAGGATTTTATTATCATACAGCATCGATGGTTTCAGCCTTGGAACCAGTTCTTCCAGGAATGTGAGCAAATCTTTCTAGAGACTGAACCGTTGTCACGAGCCTCATTGCTCTGGTTTGGTAATTGTGTGAAAGACATTCAGCATTCCTAGTTTGGCCACTGGGACAGTGTGAGCTTCATTGAACGTGGACTACATAAAGACATAAAGACCAAATGAATGTGGGCTTTTAGATATGCAGGCTAATGTTGGTTTTCAGTTTTATACAGCAACAGCCACGGCCACAGTAACGCAGCAGTCCATGTAAAACGTTTTTTGTTTTTTTTTCTTTTTCAAATAATTTGTCAGTGAGGACTTTTATAACACAGCATGAATTCTAGAATTAAGAATTATTTTCTTTTCAGAAGGAAGTTTAATTAAATCTAAAAAAATACCAAAAAAGTTTATAGCTAAAATAATGGACATTTTTTCACCAAGAATCCCAAACTAATGGAGAGATGCATGAACTATATGTATTTTGTATTTTTTCTTTCATATAAAGTGAGCCTAGTGCCTAATACAAAGTACAATTCCTTGTTATTTTGCATCCAATACTAAAATTATAGTACAGACATTCCTTGTTCATTTATGTGCTAAATACTGTATATATGTGTATATATATATATATATATATATATACACATACATATATATTTAAAAATTAAATCAACAAAATATTTCACACTCTGGAGTACCATAATAGGCCGCGAACCTCCTGTTGAAGACCTCCAGAGGAACTAATAAACTGTTCCAATGAATTGTTTGAATATTTTGATTTCTATTATTTTCAGACATCGTTTATCTGAACAGGAACGCATTGAATATTTAAAATAAAGCCATTCTTCTTCTTCATTATTAATATTTTCTTTTCTTTCATATCACATGGCACCAGTAATAAATAAAACATCTCTCCACTATATGTTGTTTTCTAGCCGTACTCTCTCACGGCGCAGCGGCGCGCACAGTGCCGTGCGCGTTCCCGGTTTACTGCTGCGCACTGAGCGATGGAGAGAGGGAGGGAGGGGGGAGGAGGAGGAAGGCTGCTGATAAAGCGAGAGAAAACGGCAGCGAGCACATACAGTCTGGAGAGAGCAGCTGATGCGACAAGGTAGGAGAGGACAAAAACCCCTTCTCATCCTCAGAGCTCCGGAGCCGGTGCTTTGTTCTCATCGCTGACGTGCTGTAGTGATTGATTTTTGTCCCAGCAACCCTGACCCCTGTCCTCTCTCCCTGTCTGTCCATGTCTGTGTTTGTGTCCGTGCTGCTGCTCCGTGTTTGTTTCCGCAGATGCTGAGCATTACCCTGCTCTGTGTGTGCGCCTTTGGATACGTCTCCGCTCGCTCCGACAGCGGCAATTTTCTGGATGATAAGTGGCTCACGGGGAGATGGGACAGATTCCGGGATGTGAGTAATATGCACGTGTCTTCTTTATTATCCCACGTATACTCTTCCATCCCCCATTTTCTCCCTATGCCCCGGTGTGTTTTTTTTTTCTTCTTCTTCTGTTTTTGGTCATGCGCTGCTCGTTTTCCCCTCGTGTCCACGGGCGACGCGTCACAGGCTCCGTTGTGCGGTTTGTTATCCTTCATCCTGACTCTTGTCTGTAATGAGTGGTCATTGTAAACGCCTCTGAGCAGATACACACACACACGAACATCTCCTGGATGCCCGAGTGGCCTTAGGTCTCCAGCAGCACTGGGCCTGTCTCTACAGGCAGGTACAGTCTGCAGCAGAGAGGCCTGCAGGGTCTGAGTGGTCAGGATTCAGACCAAGGGCAGAATAGAATTGTGTCCTGATACCCAGAGTGTTGATGTACAGCTCATTTAAAAAATAGCCCACATGGTAACTCAGAGAAGTAGAGCAGCTCTGTTATGAACTCACAGACATCCTTGTATCCTGAGGGCACGTTAAGAGGAGGTGTACGGTGTCTCTGTGAGACATAAATGTGTCCCTCCAGGTTGTTTTCACTCTAGGTGACGGGAGTTAGAGGTTGGGTCTGAAAAGTCATGAGTGTCTTTGTCCTAACACCGTCAGCCACCACTGCCATGATGAGTTCAGGTAATGTTTTTGTGGACTTTCATGGAATCTTCCAGACAGTCTTTGATCACGTTGTAGAGTTTCTAGGCTTTGAAGGGTCATGATTTGTTTTGCAGTATTTTAAAGGATAATTTAGTGAGTATAGTGTCTCTGATCGGAGGAGTGTTTAGAGCATCAAAAGTCTGATCCCCCGGTGATGAATTAATATAGTGCATGTTGACTAAAGAAATGGGAGAAACTATTGGTTATCATTATTTTTGGGCACTTATTGTCACAGATTTATAATTCAGAGAATGTTAAAAATGTAGCTTTCCAACTTCCAACCATAAGCAGTCCAACACTTTTACTATTTAGTTAGTGTTGTCACATCCTGGGTGAGGCCATGTGGTGCACACCGCGTGTTATGATATGATTTTTGATCGTGCAAATATGGTGTTGTGTGAAAATGTGGCTGGTCGTACTTTGGTCCAAAGGTAGACACTGTACATCCCAGTACAACAAGTCACAGTTTCCACAGGAGATTTGAGGCAGAAGTGAAACCACAATCTCAGTCACACCTTTTGTCTTGGTTCCTCACGATGTCTGTGTCAACACACAGGGCTAAGAGTAAAGGAATGGTGCAAGAATTCACAACCAACAGAGAAACAAGAGAATAAAAAAGAAATGGACCAGTGTCTGTAGCTGTTTGTTGAGGGATTTGATCTGCTCTCCATCAGTCAATAATCTGAAGTTTCCTTGGCCTTATGTTAAAGGGTATTTGGCAGATTGTCTTTAGGAGTATAGCTTTGTGCTGTTATATACTGTTAAGATATTATAAATTATACATATATTGCATTATATAGCTATAATTCTTTTTTAGTTTTGCTACAACCTTTACATTTCTAGGACCAGACTAACAGTACAGGATGTGTCAGAACACAAAATCAATCTTCAGCTAACTATAGATGCATATGCGTATATGTGATGTTATTCTGACAGATGGCGCCACACAGTGTGGTGAACATGCTGGCCCAGTGTTATCACCTGCTGTGGAAGCTCAACAAAAACTTCTTTCCTAAGAACACTTTGCACAAATATAGTTGTGTGATGTGTAAAATACATCGTGGTTACTGCTCACAATTACAGGTTAACAATTACGTTGTTTTTTAAGACCATCGTTCTTTTCATTTTGACATCGGAGAGGTTAACAATTACGTTGTTTTTTTTAAAGACCATCGTTCTTTTCATTTTGACATGGATGTAGTTGGTCGAGTGCTATAACAACATCAATTCATCAGATAAGGGACTGTTTGAAACAAGTGGCTCTGAGCTTGAGTTACGGCGTTGCTTTTGTACTCGCGTGAAGTCTGATGCAAACTACTGGCAATGATTTCACGATGTGAGTCAAAGCGGTTTGTAATTTGATTATTTGTTGGAGAGTTAAAGCAGAAATCTTAGAACGTGGGATGGAAGTGAAAGACTTCATTAATATGGAAGACTTTGAATCTATCCCAGAGCACCGCACTACTCATCTGCTGTTTCTGTGTAAAAACTGGCAACAAAGTGATTTAAGTTTAGCATGTCCAGCCTGAAGGCTGCTGTTGCTTTCATCTTTCATCTAAAAGCCATAAGTGGGTCTCCTGCTAAGTGCCCTAGCTTCAATCTTGGCCACTGAGTTTTGTCAGGTTAGGTTGGACCTTGACTTGTCTACGCCACTAGGGGACTTACCCTCTCTTCCTCTTCTCTTTCTTTCTACTATTCCCTCCTCTCCTCTCCTCTTTTCTCACCTCTCTCTGTCTTTGTGTTTTCACCCTGCTTATCTGCTCTGTGGTGTTTGTGTTATGGAGGGTAAACGACGTCGGTGAGGTAGAGAGCTTCAGGCCTTTTCCACTTCAGTGTGGATTTGTGTGTCGGTGCATGCATGCATGCATGTGGCAAGCTTGAGCAAGACAAAGCGAGTACAGTGAAAAACATGCACATATTTCTTACGTTAGAGGGGAGACCACAAGGAGCCAGGAAGGGGAAGGAAAACATTAAGACACAGGAGGATGGAGAAAAAGCAAAATTGGTGAAAAGCCCAAGCCAGTGTGGGAAAAGTGAGTGACAGAAACGTTATTTTCACGGGGGACACATTTCCGAGGACATGCAGCCTCACAGTGGCAAATTAGGACATTAACCAACCAAGCTGATTGCATGTTACAGTGTGTGTATGAACACACTGGGAGAGAAGTCTGTCATTACTAGGACGGAGGGAGAGCAACAGAGGTGGAAAGAGATGGGGAGATAAATTGAAATGTGTTTATTTTTAGCACACTCTCGAGGGCCATTAGACCTATTGTTGAGAGGTAGGCTTTTCAGGGAGTTTTTGGAAAATTGAAGGCTGGTTGGCTGTGCAGTGAAGTGTGTATCTGGTTATTAGATGTCTTGCACTGCCGACAGACTGGGTTTGTTTTTCAGAAAACGTGTGCTTCTGTGTGTTGATTCCATTACAGATTCTCCAAAACGTTTGTTTATTACCGTCCTACAAAACATGACCCCGTAACGAACTCTCCAAATAACTGTTACTCGGTCTTGCAGTGGTGTGGAAACAGTCCTGGAACAGAACCAACACCATTTAGCTTTCAGCGTTGGTTAGCTTTGAATTCACGTCCAATAAGACATTTAGACTGCTAGATTTAGGGGAAGATTTATGGTCAGCAATGAAAAAATAATTAAAGCTCAGAAAAGCAACGCTTGACCCTTTGACCTCATGGAACAGGTGTGTCAAACTCAAATTCACAGTCGGCCAAAATTATAAACTGGGACGAAGTTGTGGGTCAAACTTAATATTTATTAAAAGTTTTTGGCAATTGTTTATGTTTTCTCTTCTCTCCAGATATGTAATGTAGAATTAGTCATATGGAAATAAACTTTAGTTTTGTGTTGACTCTAGAACAACCAAAGCTCAATATTATAAACATGGGAAATTAAATTCAAAATAAAACACACATCAGTGATTTTTGTTATGTCTCTATCTGTAGCCTTTTGAATTCCTTTTGAATGTTTTCACAGGTCAACCTATATAGTGGCGGGCCAACTCTTGTACACTTCTGAACTCTTGGGCCAAATATAATAACACCTTGGGCCAGATTTGGCCCCCAGGCCAGAGTTTGACCCGTGTGTTATAGATCATCACAGAAGCAGAGCTACAGGGACATGCAGACAGTCAAAGCCTCTGGTTTAGACATAAAGGTCATGTCACATTTAGCAACAATCTAACATGACTTTATTAGGTGTTAAGGCTACATACGGCATGAGTAAACAGCCGCAGTAATTCTTCACGTCTTTAGAGCACACTGACTGGCTGAACTCTAGATTATTTTAAAGGTATTCAATACACCAAACAATACAGTGACGTTCACAGTTTGCCACATCATTTGATGACCTCTCTGTGCCCTTGAGAAATGTGCCTGTCATCCAGAGAGAGAGAGCCGTCCAATCAGGCTAGAAACCTTTTATCCGAGAATAAAGGTGATCTCTCAGATCATCTTCGTTTGATTTGCAGCGTCTCTCTTTTTGAAGGCAGCCCAGCCCGTGCCAGCGCGAGAATGACTCATCTCTGCTCAGTGCATGTGGTTTTTGCACCACTGAACTTTAAAGTGTGTGTTCATCTCAGTAATGAGGGGTTTGTGCGGTGTGACCTTTTTCGCCCTCTTCATTATATGGACGCAGCCTGATGGTATCTCACGCCCACATTCGTGGTCATGTGTGGACAACAGCTTCTGTGGTTGGTGCCTCTGTGTCACCGACACATTCGTTTTGTCAATGCTTGATCGAGTGGTAGATTTCTATTAGGGAAGTCGTCGTTCAACAGATTAATAAGCCAGTGGAGCTGTAGCTCATGTTGTCTGTTCTCTAACTTTGAGTCTCTTTCAAAGTCACCGACCAATCACTTCAGGTTTTTGATTTATGTGTTGTTTCATCCAGGGCTGGTGAAAAGCTGGCTGCAACAGATCAAGGAGAGACTGTGCAAAAAAAAAAAAAACCACAAAGGGAATCTTTTTTAAGAAGAACACAACAGTTACAGCTAGTTTGACTAAGAATGATTACAGCACGTCATCCCAGCCTCCGCCTTCCATTATTAGTCCATATTAATTTCACAATAAAACAACACTATCTTACACTGTTAATCAGTTGTTATGCAGTATAACTACTGAGGCTCTCTTGAGGAACGGGCTTTAGGATGGTTTGAGCAGGGTCTGCAGCTCCGGTTTGAGACGGCACAGGGTGGCCAATCAGATTACGGGGGTGGGGTGGCACGTGCCACCCCATGCCACCCTGGAAGCCCCGCCAGTGGATAGCGGGTGAGTTAAACCTGAGTGTTCTGGCCTGTGTGTGGACAGATGAATGTGCTTTGACATATTAACTGGTATGAGGTTTAATCAGACTGTGTTCTAATAAGAGCAGGGAACGCTCCCTGCTGCAAATGTACGCCTTCTATATTTAGACACTGTGAGCCATTGATCCTCCAGACAGGGTATAACAACAAGTGTTCTAACAGTGCATGAAAGGCTTGATGTATGCACTGAACGTTATACTTAGCACGTGGGGTTTTTGAGGTACTATCCTGAGGCTGATATTGGAACTCATTCAGATTGAACACACCTGTGTTTAAAGTTTTTTTTTTGCAATCGCAGAATAAAAACCTTACACTGTCACTAATGAAATTTCCAATACAATGCAAATTTAATACAGTACAAGAGGGAAGCAGTAGCACACACAGACCCATCTTCCCCACTCATCTACCTTATGTTGACAGTACACATGCATGCTCCTGTGTGTTGTTTTTGTTGTGTGCGTGACGTATTTTTTACTCCAAAGGTTTTCTAAAAAAATTTCACTTAGAAGTTCTCATCTTAACTCAACTTCTATTTCGTTCTATGTCCCTGTAATGCTTTCTACTAAAGGAAGTGGAGGTTTGTCTGACTGCTTTATAATCCACTTACTGCCAATCTGTGTAATTAGTAAACAGTATGACTGTAATTTCTCCTGGTGTTTCAGGAGCCCGGAACGTGGGCCACGTCAAAGGCCTTCGATCAAGGTGGGTAATGATAAGAAATTGAAATCAAATCAAATGATGTTTCACCTGTTTTAATTCTCCATTCATTTAGTAGGAGAGAGAAACTCCAGTCACATCAGGACATGAACATATACACTTAGTCACACTTACTAATAACTTTATCCTCAACACACATAATAACACATTGGTGAAACAATAACACAAGCTTAGTGCGTTGGTATGATGGAGGCAGGATAATCCTCCAAAGCTGTTCTGGGATTACTGTAAGGTTCTTTAGAGAGGAGGTCACTGACGAACTGCACTGAGATCAGACGTTGGTTTTAGCTGGTGCTGGTGGATGTCGCTCTGAACGCTGCAGAGACGCAGACGTGTAGCCTCAGTCATTACAAAGTGCTATCACACAATCGGGTTCAGACATGGTTCTGAAACGTACCACAAAGTGACAAAACATATGAGTCTGTGAGGGCGAATCTGATTCCAGATCAGTTTGAGATTGACATTGAGTGCAGTGTGATGTAAGAAGTGAGAAGCCTCCGTCACCAGGCCCATCTGTTTTTAGCTGTAAGGACATTTAGTGGCTTTAAGACTTCGGTGATGAGCGTGAGAGAAACATGGTCCGTTACAGGAGCTGTAGGAGACAGACGCTAAATTAACACACACCATCAAAAACCTCTGCGTTTACCTCAGATCTTAAGACATAAAAGGATGTGTGTATGATGCAGGCTACCAGAGAAGAAGGTGGAAATTTGATCCCAGGGTACTGGCTCAAAGGCTCCGTCTTTCAAGAAAGTTCAAACAGAAAGTCTGGGTTTTACCTGTCCTCACCTGTACAGTTCACAGACCTAATGACTGCTTCATGTTCTCAGGCCTTGATCCTGCCAAGGACCCCTGTCTGAAAATCAAATGCAGTCGTCACAAGGTGTGTGTGACTGAGGATTACAAGACGGCCACATGTGTGAGCAAAAGGAGAGTTAGGTAAGAGGACGCTCACTTTCACGCAAACATCCTCGCACCCGCAGCCAGGCTGCAAACAGGGTTCTCAATATTCCTGGGGGGAATATTGAGACCCGAAATGCCTGAAGGAGCGGCACCGAAGACGATACCATCTCTGAACAGACTGGAACACCCAAAATGCCTGAAGGAGCGGCACCGAAGACCATATAAATAGCATTACCTTATGTGATAACAATAATAGGTGCAACGTCTACATTCTCAATTTATTCCTATAGCACTGTGCTATACTTTGTACTGTACTTCTAAATGTCCTCACTGTGGGATGAATTAGGAACTTCTGAATTAATCTTATTTTTTAAAAACACCGTATACAGTACTGTTACACACGTCGTGTAAATGTCTTCAGCTCACACGTGTATTAGTATTGTAATATATATATATACGTGTCTCTTGATTACTGCAGTTTTTCTACCAAGCTCAGTGTAGCTGCTGAGGGTAATGATATTGTCAACCACCCTGACCTCATTTCCTGCTCTCAGCACCAGTCCAGTTATAACTGCACTGTGAGCAGGTCAGAAAATAATTCCAAACAAATCCTTGTCTCGTTTTCAAATTCAAGGTTGAAGCTTTGGATGAAATACAAACTCGGTGCTTCGAAAAAAAAAAAAAAAGAATGAACGATGTGTCATTTTACAGACGGTGAGAGATTTACTGTCTCTATTCATGTCAATGTCTGTCCTAGTTTTAAAGACCCCACTGTGGACCACAGCCCAGGCTCGAAGTGCAAACCCTGCCCTGTGGTCCATCCCTCCCCTGTCTGTGGAACCGATGGCCACACGTACTCCACCAAGGTGTTTACACAAACACACACAATCACAGCGACTGTTACAACAAATAAAACCCAAGTTACTATTTCATTTCCTGTTATCGAAGCTCACTTCCTTCTTTTACTTCCACATTCTGTCTCATTCTGCCTGTCTGTGGTCAGTGTAAGCTGGAGTATCAGGCATGCATCACAGAGAAGAAGATCGCGGTGAAGTGCTCAGGCATGTGTCCCTGCACCTCAGTCCCTGAACAAAGCTCTGCAGAGGACAAAGGTACGCATTTCTACACAGAAAAAAAAACAGCAAATCCTTCTGAGCAGAAGAGTACGTTTGAAATTCAAAAATATTAATTGCAGTCATTACATAATCAAATTTAGATTTATATCTGTACATATTAAAATTCTTTAGAATTGAAACTGTGTCCATGGAGAGCTTAAACAGCAGTGGGAGAATATAAGTTCAAATGTTTTGTTGAGACAAGACCACTACAGATATAAATATAAAGAATTAAATAAAAACTGAAAGAACTGCAGGTGTCCTCTGTGGAAGCTGGCTGATCTCTTCAGTTAGAATTCTAGAGAAAAGCCATTAATGTTCGTTTGTGTTTCATTGATCATCAGTGCTTTAATTCTCAGTGTGCAGTGAGTCAGACCTGAAGGAGGTGGTGGGTCGTCTGAGAGACTGGTTCAGAGTGCTGCACGAGAACAGCAACCACAAGAGAGTGAAGTTCCAGAAGCCCGAGAAGAGCAGTGAGTCAGACTTTCATTATCCTGGATCAAATCACACTGTTGTGCCTGACCTGACCCTCCCCTCTCGTCCCCTCCTCACCCCCTGCACCTGTTCTTTTGCTGTAGAGTTTGAGGTTGGGGCTTCACCTACTTGTAAGGAGCCGCTGGGCTGGATGTTCTCCCGCTTGGACACAAACTTCGACCTCCTGCTGGAGCAGGCTGAGATCAAGAGCCTGTACCTGGACAGGAACGAGCCGTGCTCCGATGCCTTCTTTAAATCCTGTGACACACATGCAGACAGAGTCGTAACCAGCTCTGAATGGTGCACATGCTTCCAGAGCTATACAGGTAAGGTATCTGCATATTTGTTTATTTGTATATGTATTCACAATGATATTCAGTTCAAGTTTTTGGAAATATTTACCGTTATCCGTACGTTAAAAACATCGCTGGAGCCAATCCCAGCTGTAAACAGCAGAGGGCGGGGTAGACCCTGGGCAGTTCATTAGCCCACTGCATGTTTCCTCCTCCAGTCCAAAGACATTAGGACAGAGTTGTTTATCAACATGAGGTCCTGTGATGGACTGCAGAACTGTACAGGTTGTTCAGTACCTGGCCAGATAACTGCTGGGACCAGGTCCAGCGCCCCCACGAGGCTGAAAAGGATTAGGTGCACAGTTTCAAAACAATCTGTCGATATAATCTTAAAATGTAATCTACCATCTGGTGTATGGTAAAATACCAACTGTGCCAAACATACAGTCACGTGTTTTACATAGATCAGATGGATGCTCTGGAGCTAGCCAGCTACATTTGATCTTCTTGCTTTAAAAAGACCATGAATATGTTTAGAAATGAACCCCCAGGAGGCAGAGAGTGGTGTATTTTAAAGTAAAAGAGAGGGCGGCCATCTTGGAAAGGCCTTGCCTTTATAGTTCAGGCAGACAGGTGAGGTGGATTCCCCCCAACGAGGTGGGAGGGAACCAGCAGGGAACACCTGGGAAGGGTGGAGTGGAGGGAAGGCAGCAGGAACACAACATGGCCGAGGGCCATCACAGCATGTACTGTAGATATTCTATATTTCTGACTGTTTCTGACCCAGTATTTCTAATTTTAGGCGCAGCACTGAAAGGTTTGCTTTTATTGTGAATTAATTTGTCAATTAAAAAAAAGTCCCTGTCTATACATATATGAATCCCTAAAACAGTGCATTTTTAAAGATCAAAAAATTCTTCTTTTTTTTCCAGATTCGCCTTGTAAAGCTGAGCTGTCCAGTATTAACAAGAAGCAAGCAGGGAAGAAGCTCCTTGGTAGGATGGACACACACTGTTTTCTCTCTCTCTCTCCTTATATATATGCTTCACGTTTACAGCGGTAAAGTTCTTAAAGCTATTCCCTGCTAATGTGCTTTAGCATACAGTATGTTAGCTTTTAGCTGACAATCTTCTGAACGTTTGAATGTAGAAAACGTACTTTGCGTAGCAGCGGTCAATAACATCTATTAAGTACACGGGGGGGGGTGCTAAGCTGTTACCTTCATTGTGCTTTGCTAGCTAAGTTGCTAACTGCTCCCTTGTCAAACATAAACAGAACAAATTAAGGGTTGAAAGAAAGGGGATGTGATCCTCACCTGTCATAGTAATATGGTCCATATTCACACTCTAAATAAATATGCTCGTCCTCTGAGCCACAGCAGCTGCAGCTGTAGTTGGACTAAACCACGTGTAAATCTGACTGTGCTCTGTGTTGTGGCTCGCCTGCGTAGGCCAGTATCTGCCGTCCTGTGATGAGGAAGGCTACTACAGAACTCATCAGTGTCACAGCAGCAGCGGTCAGTGCTGGTGTGTGGATCGCTACGGCAATGAGGTGACCGGTTCACGCACCCACGGCCCAGCAGACTGCGGTGAGTAGAGCACTGACGTGGAGGAAAGATGAGTTTTTCTGGTTTTGGTTCTAAAAGATCAAGATATTTACTCTCAGGTGTGTTTACCAAACGAAACTGTTGTGTGTTTCATGTTGCTAAATTCACTTTACAAACATCACATTGGTGTTGACCCTTTAATTAACCAAAAAAGCAAATATTTGCGGTGTAATTTGTCGTTTAAAATCCGCCCACTAGGAGTGGTTGTGGAATCTTCTGGAGACTTCGGTAGTGGAGACCTGCTCCTCGCTGACGACGATGAAGACGCATTTGTCCTCAACGACCAAGAACAGATGGATGATGAGGACGCTGAAGATGAAGACGATGACGACGGCAACGATGAATATCTGTCATAACTTTTTTTTTTTTTAGAAAAAAGAGAAAAAGAAAGAAAACCTTTTTCATCAAAATGCACGTTTCTAGGTGACTCCCCAGGCAGATACTTAATTAAACTAACGACCCATGGACTACTTTCTGTGTATTGTTTGTTCATATGTTTCAATAGAAAAGAAATCTCATGCAAAGATCAATAGGTTTCCTCTGTGTAGGTGTACATTTGATTGAACAACGACACTTGTTCATCTTTGAGACAACCAGAAAAACTATAAAGTGAACTGCACTGCGTTTGGATTTGAATTTGGACACGTTGAAAAGGCTCTCCTTTCATCGGACATTTGATGTCTTCTAGTGTGTCTTGTCTAGTGCGGCGCTCAAATGTGAGTGAGTCGGTGCCCGAGGGTAAATGTTTAAGAGATTTCCTGTACTTCATTCCATAATTACTCTGAGAAATCCCTCACATCGTCAACCAAACGTTCCTGTGTATAGTTGGGATTTCACTGATGCAAACAAGATAACGTTGTACTTTTTTAAGGTTTCTTTTGCTCTTGAGTTGTAACTGTGACAGTAACTGTGAGGTAACACATGACTTTGACTCGCTTCATATGGAGAGAAAGAGGAAAATCTGTTGTGTGGCTTAGGAAATAACGAGGCGCAAATCAAGTGAAATCATCCGAAAGACTGGGCGACACGTGAAGACGATTACTGCCTGGTTCGTCGTTGTTATGGGGCGAGGGTGTTATTAGTGTCTATTTTTCTAATCCAGGGTTGAATACAGGAGATGAAACTGATTTGTTGCTGTGCATTTATACCGTAGAATTGATGGCTAAACCTTTGTTGAAGACCAAAACAGAAGGGTGAAAAAAAAAAAAAGAAAATCCCCTTCAGCGTTTCCAGTTGAAACTACACCTGTAGGCCGTGATGAAAACGTGCCGGGGATGTGGTGGAGAAGGCACAGACACAAAGCTCTGGACTTAATGGGATTGAAGCACACAATACCAGAGCAAATCACCCGCACAGGAATCAAACCGCAGAGTGATGCAGACCTGATGATGATGTCTCCATAGGGATAAAGGGTAGAGGGTTAGGGTGTGCCTTGGGCCGGTCAGGACAGATGGCAGTAATAGTTAGTAAAGCATGCTTACCTTACTGACTTAAGCTCTTAATTATGCTCAATAAGTGTGGCTTCACTGTCAAGCTCAGACACTTTTGGTATGGCTTATTACTTTGGACGCTTCAGTCATGTTGTTATCCCTAGGCCAACTTTTCAGAATCCCTCTGTTGTTTTATAGATAGCAGGAAGGTAAAGATACATTATAGCAACGACCTGACATTTAGTCACTACTGGATTTACACTTTTTTTTTTGTTTTATTGTATCCCAGACTAGAGAAAGCTTTGGTAAATACGTCTCCATCTGGGGGGGAAATATCATCATCTTATTGTGTTTTTTTGCAGTTACATTTTTTTTAATGGCTAGATTTGACTTGATCTGTTACTTCTAGTGTATATCTGCCAGGGATGAAAACTTCAAACGAGATTACCCAGATATGTGTGTTCTTGCTAAGTGTCGTGACTGCAGACGTGGGACATGCTGTGCTATAGTTTCATTTATTATTCTGCTGTCTGGCTGTGTTTTCATTTGAAAGTTATGTTGTATCATTAGCTATAAAGTGCCATTCAAAAGCCCAATAGTCCTTTATTATTGTTATAATAATAATAGTAACAATAATAATAATAATAATAATAATTATTATTATTATTATTACTACTGTTATTATTTTTTAGCTTGCTTCTTTTTTATTGGATTTTATCCCCTTTTCACAGTGACAATAGGAGAGGCGAGTCTTTATCTGTGCTGTTTTCTAGGTGTGATGACATCATCATAACGACCTCAGACACTGTAGCCACTCTCAACCAATCCCACACTGTCGTCACAGCTCTGGTATTGTTTAAAGGTGCATTTTTAAAGTGTATGTATGATTTGCTGAAAATAAAACTATATTGACCAATGTTAGCCGTGCAGCGTGGCTTGATTTGATGGCGTACGTATTAGCGGACGTACGAATGGATTATTTGGCGACAACTTGACTTGAAATTTGACCTGATTTTTGTGGATAAACTTTTTTTTTTAAATTTGGACATTCAAACTGATTTTTTTCACCATTTTCTACCTTTGGTGGACCCATTTTCCAATGACTAAATAATCCATCTGTTACTGCTATGGAAGTGGGCGGGGCTGGTGTCAATCCCAGCAGTCACCGGGTGAAGCAGGGTCGACCATGGACAGTTCCTCAGTTCATAACAGTTAAGCCACTCAACAGGAACAATCATCAGACTCAAAGCTGTAGCCAAAGTAGTGACACAATGACATAACCGTGCATGTTTTGGGACCACGCCCCACACAGGAAGACACATGCAGAAAAAAAGGCTTTTGATTGAACCAGCAGCCTTTGCTACCGTAAATTAATTAGCAGTAATCAGTCATAATCAGTGTTAAGTATACACAAGTATTTTTGCCTGGCTGGAGTAAAAAGAGAACAGTAGCTCTGAGAGTGGTGAGGAGTGACGAACTCTGCCGCTCCGACAAGAGAGTTGTGTGCCAGAGCATTACTGCATTATGCAGGAGAAAAGGTGAATATTTTATGAGTCACCGTCAGACCCATCTAAGCAGCAAACACGCCAGCTCATACACAAACATAAGCACCGATATGAGTGTTTCTAAAACATATGATGAGCAGAAATAATAATAAACACTGCAAAGAAACTGGTAGAAAAGTTTGTTTGTGCTCCTCTCAGTCACAGTTACGTTACGTCTGAAGGAACTTCCACGCTGTGTGTTCTGGCACTGAGGCCTGTCTGCACATCCAAAGGAAGGAAACAGTAAAATCTCCACCCCATGTGCTGACCATGAGAGAACTGTGGAGTGATAATATCTTGTTGGCTAATTTCCACACCGTAGAGCCCGCTGTTGGAACCACACCAACAATAAAAAGTGATCTGACAGCATACAGGGAGTCAGAATGACTGAGTGCTGATGGGAAAAAGCAATTACAGGAAGCACATTTGATGTTGGGAAATCAGGTTTCTTGGACAAACAGCACTCTGTGACGCAAGGTTGTTTTTTTATATACCGTATATCACTTTCCACACTCTGGAGGCATGATGGGTAATCTCTGCCCCGTGTGCCCACGTCATACTTACATGACGTCTCAACATATTGATAATTTGTGGAAGAAGTATCGACTGTTGACTGTTGTCTGTGGTCGCGTCCTGTTTATGGGCCCAGTGTAAGTACCGCTAAAAAGTTCTGAGCTAAGCGTCCAGTGTAAGCTGCTGAGAAGGCACTGTGGCTCATCTTGATGGTTCAGTCACTGCTGCTCAATACACATGCATGATCCCACAAACACACGTTGTAAGCTCACGTTACACGCCCCAACAGCGTAACACAAAGAACGTCTGAGGCTGCACTGGTTTTATGACTCAGGACTATTTACTGTAACTGTTCATAATTAGATATTTTTAGCGACCCCTTGTGTGCTTCTAGAGATAAGAACAATAATCACCAGGGCAATTGAGTGAACTAAATTGCAGCAGGCATTTCCTCCAGTTCTGGCTCTTTTCTATGTAAATCTTTACCTGTAATCATAAAGACCACAGTCGTGTTGATTCAAGTGGTAAAAAGAGAGAAAATTACAGCTCATATTTCCTGCTACCCATCCAGGGAGCTTTTAGCTGAAACTTGTTTCCCAGTATTTTAGTGCAAAGATAGAAGGGTTCCTGGAGGGATTAGTGGTCTGTGAGGACCACAGAAATCACTTAGGTGTGACTCTCGACCAACAATCGAAGCATTTTCCTCTAGATTTCTGTTTTTTATTGAGGCAGGGAGCCGTAGGCAGAGAGTGCTCTCCCATCGATAACCTCTGCTTAATGCCTTGATTGTTGCCTGCTCAATAGTGGATTGGGAAGAAACTGGAGAGAAAAAAAAAGGAAAGTCTTCTGTACTCACTGAGAATTCACTCATCACATGGGGAAACCAATTTCTGGTTGAATACTTGTACCTCCATGGTTAATTTAAACTTGAAAATACAGGACAATACATGTCTGTGAACTCTGAACAGTTCACCAGTCGATCACATGGCTACAAATGGAGACCAGGAACAACACTCTATACACATCTATACCTATGCTTGATATGGAGTACCTAACACTGCATGTTTTTGGAGCGTGAAAGGGGATCAGGAGGAGATGCACACTCAGACCTACAACAAGGCTGGCTTTCTTTAATTGTAAAGTGTAAATAAAATGCAACTCCAAAGTCTACCTATGAGCACCGCGTTTTCACAAATGTTTTTAAGCTGTTGTTCCATGTCTGCTTGAATGAATCACAGTGAGAAACACAGGGTCAACAGGCTGTATTCAATCAGAATCCTCGGGTTGCTGTTTCTGTAATGTAATTTTTATGGGTTCCTTCTTCAGATTTTAACAAGAGCAGTAATCCTTGTGTTCACTACGTCGACCCTCAATCCTTCAACTATCAAAATTTACATTATTTCCTAACATAATTTACCCATAATTTAGCCTAAACATTCAAAATAATAGTAAAAACAACGTGGTTGAGAAGACTGCTCGATGAAGGACGTCGTCATTAGTTGAAAGAAAGTGAGCTAATATTGCCATCTGGTGGTTCAAATACAAATATACAGCTCGATATTCGGAGACGTTTGATTTTGTTTAAATGTTTGTAGTAGTTTTGGTTTCTTTTCTTCTTTCTTTACACAAAGCTGTACAAATCTGAATTGAAAAACAGTACTACCTTTTAGCACTTTAAATGTTTGCAAAAGCATCAGGTTTTTTCTGTTATGACGTGACGTCACCTGATATATCTTTTAGGTAAATGACGACCTCGACATTTACACGGAAGAGGAGGTTCATTTGCTCCCTCTATCGATAAGAATTTGGAAGTACATACGTTAGACCACAGAAATCCAAAGCAGACAAGGGCGGGAAATGCTCAATAAAAACAACAGAACCGTTTTTATTTTATTAAAGAGGCAAATGTATACTGTAATTGACAGCCTATATCAAAATTGAGGCACACGTTTCAAAAATGTACAGTGGACCTTGTGAACATGACAAAAATACAGGAGCAAACATGTTAAACCATGTTACAATCACGCCAACATTTAAAATCTAACAGAAACGTGGAATAAGGGTAACCTTAACTCATCATATCAACCATTTTGCAGTAACAAAACACACTCAAACGTTATTAAAGGCTAGTGTTATATTAAAAATAGCAACTCCTGTTGTTTCAAAAACAAAACCTTGCTTACTGTTATGCTTCCACACGAAGCTGCTGTTATCTCATTAGCATCCCTGGGGTCAAACGCTGACAAACTCTGAGTTAAATTTTAGGATTTATCTTTGTTTATTCCACCTAAGGGTGATCAGTCAAGCTACTGTTCCACGTGTCTGCAAAAAAAAAGATTTATGATTTAATTTAAAAGCAAAAAAATCAAACACATTTAACATTTTGCATAAATTACAAAGGAGTTTCAGCCTACCATGGACTTCATCTCTTTTCCATCTCCAACCTCTGACTTGTGCCGCAGCATTTTCTTACTGTTCTCAACAAATTCCTGGGAAAAATAATTAAACAAAAATATTATCATTACTATATTAGATATTAAATCTAATAAGGAGAACATGTTGAAATAAAATAAACACCAATATACGAGCTCTCACCATCAAGGTCTTGTCCATGAAGTACTCCCGCCCAGGGCTGCCGTCGTTATACTTTGTGTCCACAGCAAAGCAGAGGAAGAGGACGTCAACCACATTCTCAAACACAGACAGGAAGCAGTGTGCCACCAGGAAGGCAAACAGACAGACGATGAGGAGAGGCAGCACCCACACTGTGTAGTCCCTCTGGTAATTCAGAGCCAGGACGCCAGCAAACGCCGTACAGGAGACGATGAGCACCTGACAGGAAACAGTGACTCTGGTTGGTTTCATGGTTACTTCAAGAAGACACTGGAAACATTTCCAAGTTTGCTACCTTTCCCAAAAAGAGCACAAAGTCTCCCACGGTGTTTATAGCAGCCACTCGGAGGGCGTTCTCCACCAGGATGAGGAAAGCTTCACGAGCTGATGTGCAGAAATTGGTGCTGTTGATGGCTGTGGCAGTGTACGCATTCTGGAATATGTGGCAAATGTGTTTAATCAGCATTAGGAGGTGTTTAAACAGGAGAGAAGATTATAACATTAAACACTTTATTGTAAAAAAACATGATTACATTATCACTTTTTATTAAATAGAAACCAAATTTGTTCTAGGATAAACTCTGCTGCCCTCTGGTGGCTAGGCTTCTTTTGAAATAAAAATATGGCTACCAAATTATTCAAAAAATGTTGATTAATTACAGCTGTGGTTTTATTATAATTAATTATTCTTAATCACAATAAATGACCTTTAATTAATCATCAAAAGCAGCTAGACTTTTGCTTTATTTAGATTTTATTAATATAGAAAAGAGTAGAATAATAATATATAATATAGCTTCATAGAGTCGGTGGATTAAAGTCACTACTGTGCATCTTAATGGTGGTTTGCAGAACATGTACAAAATTATTAAAGATTATAATTGAATATTAAAGGAGTAAAAAAGTATATTTATGGATTAAGGTATAGAAACATTTGAATCTATTCATGTGTTTCTGCTAGTACAGATGAATTTTAAAGAGGTTAAACTTTGTAAAACTACTGTATTTAAATTTCCCTTACTCACCTGGTTTAGGTAAGCTAAACACTTCTCCAGACACCACAAACAGCAGACACAGGCCTTCAGCATGCAGCGAGCACAGGCGTTTTCCTGTCACGGAGAAATGGAGAAAAGTTGTTTTAA
The DNA here is from genome assembly GCF_000523025.1 of Cynoglossus semilaevis. NCBI lineage: Eukaryota > Metazoa > Chordata > Actinopteri > Pleuronectiformes > Cynoglossidae > Cynoglossus > Cynoglossus semilaevis. The sequence goes on along the minus strand of NC_024315.1, from coordinate 9,681,152 downwards.
TCGAAGTATCACATTGTCAAAATATGATAATAACAATAATAATGACAATAATTTCACATCTTACTTTCCCTTTGAGTTGGCTGTGGATGTACGTTAGGATGAGACGGGGAATCTTCACAAGTGTGATAATGAAGGAGCCCTTGGCCAGAGTTCCCAGATGGTAGCGGACGGTTCGAGCCATGGAGGAGAGGATTGGAGTAATTGGCATCTGGGATTTATTCCTGAATATATCCAGACCAAACAATCAAGACATGCTTGAAATGACAAACACATCTGTAGTAAATGATAATCCTCATGAAAATCATTGTTTTTTACCTGGTGAAATAGTAGGTGACGACGGCACCGGCGATAGTCATTTGTTGGAAGGCGAGAATGAACTCACTGATCCAAATAAGACCCACAGCGTGATACCACACCACATACTGAAACGGTTCCGGCATGTGGTACTCCACCACACCTGTGATGTTGTTCTTTACAGGTGTTCCTGTGTGGAGAGAACCCAAGTATGATCAGAACAAATAAAAAATCCTTAACTTTTGTTTTTATTTTCTACAGTGCAACAACTTTACTAAATAGATCAAATGTACATAATGGAAAATTTCCTGAAGTAGTTGAAATGAACTTTAGAACATATCTTATTAAATATATTTACTATGAACGCACTATATGACACTACAAACATTATAGTGTAAAAAAAGGTCAAAATATAAAATGTAATCGCTTATGTTTTCCTGCTTCCACATTTATATAAGAATTAGGAAACAGGAAATGAAACCGTAAAGTACTTAAGAAATACCACTGTGGTAAATTTTTACTTCAAGCAGTAGAAACTGGAAGTAGGAGTCAAAGAAAGAAGTGGTTCTTCAATTCCATCCTCCTACATCACAACACTGGCACGAGTTTTCAGATGTGGGAGTGAGGTCATGCCACCAAACCAGGACAAAATGTCACATGTCTCAAAGTCTACATTCTACTTTGTGTAGTCTTGAATCTAATAAATGCTAAAATTTGGTCTGTACTACCGTAAAGCTAAACAACAGTGCAGGTGACGAACATCCATTAATTGAGCAATTAATGGAGGGTTTTGTAGTCCAGACCTGTAGTGCCGAGGAAGAGTAGCACAGCAATCCAGTAAACCCAGAAGAGCATGAGACAGAGGAAAGTCCAGAAAGGCTGCAGGGCCAGCAGAGGAAGATGGATGAAGACTTTTCCAGCCACGTGAAACAGAGAGATGGTGAGGGCCACTCGCTTCCTCATGAAAAACATGACTAAGAGGAGGATGACCTGTAAGTTCAACAAAAACATTTCAATGACTCAACTGTGCAATAAGTTGTACGTATAGGTAGGCATACACGCAAAACATACCGTGAAAATCGTTGCCCCAATCGCGTAAACAAGCAGGGCTTTTACGTTGTCTGCAGCCACTTCGTTCCCCAACACAGAGGTGGTGTTATTTTGTAGTGCACTCCTGTGGTCAACATACAGCCACCAGAGGACGCCGGTCCCCCCTGTAAACAATCGAAGAAATGAAAAGATGAGTGATCATAATTAAGAAAGTCAACCCAAGACCATTTGGAACCTTTGGAAGTTTCTAGTTACCTAATGAACCAATGATCACCAGAACTGTGAGAATCCACACCAGCACTTTGGAGATGTACCGGATGACGACCATCATGATCAGGGATAGAACTGTATCAGGAAGAAACCCACAACAATTTGGATGATGATCATTTAGACTGAATTGATTTTAAGGAATATGGCTTTTTAACAGGCACACTGTGGAATGATAGAGATTAAGGGATGGTACGAGAAAACTCTACCTGACAATGTTAATTTGCATATATAAATATGATATATACACATATAAACCTATACAGGATTGTATACATATATGCAATCATACATATATATATATACACACACACACACACACATATATATGTGAAAAGACAGATCCGCACACTTTCTCATCTTGTCATATAAAGTGAGTGGAAAATTAAGTAATGGCTGCAAACGAAACTTAAGTGGATGCATGGTGAGACCACAGACATTTCCTGTTATTATTTGGAGCAAAATAGCTGCTGTTCAGACAGCTGCCATGAAGCTAAACATCCAGAGATAAAAGATGGGAGGAAGAGAAGAGAAGAAACATATCTGCAGGTTCTCACAGGAACATAGAGGCTTTTAAAAAGTATCCACAATCGCCAAAGTTCTTAATTCCACTCTGTTGGCGAATGAATTACTGTAAATGTTCTACATTTATATTTTAATCCATAGATTTATAAAACACTGCTAGCTTTTATGAATGATTATGACAGTTACCTAAGGCCAGAATACAGAGGCCCATGATGATCTCCTTGCTGGCCATGACTCCAGCAACAACGCGGCGCAGCACATTGTTGTCACTGACAAATGTGATGAAAGACTGAGCGAATTCGGCATAGCAGCCGATGTCGGTGGGGATACAGCGGTCAAACACAGGAATGGGTTTACTGTAAAGAAGATCGGAAAAAAAATCAGACTTGAAATTATTTTTTGTTAATGTAGAATTCACTATTATTTAATGCAATGACTCTGGACGCTGGATTACCTCTGTGAAACAGGGAGTTTGGGACATTTGGTGAATCTTTCTGAGTGGCTCGTGTATCTTGTAGGAGAAATATCATAGGAACAGAGCTGGGAGCCTACCAAGATGAAAATTTATTATTCATAAGTTTATGTGCACAAAACAATCTCTCTGCAAAACAAAAAAAGAATACTTTAGACTGAATACACTAAAGCTTGTGTGTGTGTGTATGTGTAGGTGTGTGTGTGTATGTGTAGGTGTGTGTGTATGCGTGTGCTTGGCTAGGTGATGCTAAACCGACAAATCAACAGATAAACACAGTAAAAAAAAACATACAGAGACACACCCAGAGAGAATTGTTTCACTTTCCTACTTGGCTAGGTGGTGCTAAACAGACAAATCAACAGATAAACACAGTAAAAAAAACCATACAGAGACACACCCAGAGTCTGTCTGTGTCTTGCTAATGTAGGAAAGTGAAACAATTCTGAACCACATTTTGTGTGTTTTTGTGAAGATTTCTCACCATTATTCAATGAAAACTTCTTTAAATCCTCATATGTACTCAGTTCAGAAGAAGGACATTTGGAAACACACAGAGCAATAGACTTGATCTTTCTGTTAATGAGGTCAAGGTTGCAGGGATCCAAGAAGAAAACATACCTAAGAGAGCAAATAAAAAGTTCAGATTTATCAGCAGTACATGTTACCACAAATCAGAATATATGTTAAATCTATGCAAAAAAGCACTGCTTCGTATAGTCAGAAAACGACAGATGTTGACATTTTCAACCCTGTCAGACAGATCCTTCTTTGTGGCACAAACGCCTTTTATTCAAATTCCACATGGGCAATCAGCCCAACAAACCATGACCCATTGTTTTGGTAAAACTGGGCTTGCATACTGTGAGCTGATGGAAATCTACAGCAAAAATACAAATAAAAAAATACTCCACTGAGTATCTGTGACTTACTACATCAGATTGATAATAAAAAAGGAGACAGATGTGATCCTAAATTAACCATACCATTTATGTATGTTAAAAACATTATGTGGTTGATGATAACAGGTCAGTATAGCTGTATGTGGTTGACATTTATCGGAATATGCTGTTGGACTGATACCATCACTGGACAGAGCAGACATGAGACTGATTCCTGACAATGTCCAGGAACACTGGGACTGTTGTCCCCTGTTGACAACTACCACAACTGCTGTGTTACGTGTGTACGAAAAGACTTCTGTGTAGACGGGAGATTTTTCAAGTCAACGTAAGATTGTAACTTCTTGACTACGTAATCAAAACAGAAAATAATCTCAAATATGTGCAGCATTCTGCTGTTTATTATGAATCAGATTTACTGTTGACTGCATGATGCAATTCTTGCAAAAACAATGCCACCAACTCTATGCTTCAGGGGACAAAGTGTGCACACTCTGCCAATTTCTGTAAATTAAATCCGTAACTGAGTCATCTTTGAGTGTATAAGATTAAATTATGAGCAAAGACCAGGCTGTTCAGAAAGGACTTGAGGCTAAAAAGTAACGCTGTAAACAATCTTCAAATGGCCAGACTCACTTGTTTTCTCTCATGTCCCGACCACTGAGAGGTACTCCTTCAATCTGGGTGTTGTTCCGACCACAGGTGTTGCCATAACTGTCATAACCTAAGGCCAGCCTGGCGGCAGCGCCTGTGGCTATAGGGTAGCCACATATGCATGCCTGCAGACGAAACACAGGAGATTAGACAACATCCAACATGTCATATAAAAATGTCAGATTTTAGAAATATATACCATTATGTATACAATGCACAGGATACATCTGACACAGACCAGTTTTTAAATTGAACTGTCTGATTTAGGAAATCAAATTACTGGCATGGAGTCATGGATGTACAGAAAGAGTCTTTCACTTTATATTCACTGTAGCTGTAGTTTATGCTGGAATATTATGGAATATATAAACATGGAACATTATTATTCCATTGTGACTGAAAAAAGTTTCTAGCATCAAATATCTCATTTATTATTAAGTGTTGTTTGCATGCCTGGTACAACATTTAGACTTAATTAAACAGTTATCAGAACAACAAAACTACAAGTCACATTATAACTGAATTCTTTGGAGAACCCTGTGTTTGGTTTGGACAAAGTCTCTTTAAATATTACTAACTTTTTTAAATTTTGAAAAAGTTCAAAATTATGTTAAAAAAACCCCTCAAAATAATGTATTTTCCCTGTATCCGTTCAGGAAAAACGTTCCCAAAACAAAATATTGTAACGTTGTTTTGTCAAAAAGTTCGCAAAATGCTAAAACAATTTTGTTTTAGCATTCCTCTAACATCTGCTAACATTAGCAGATCATTGTACACTTGAAGTGCATAGCAACCATGCATGCTATTTTTTTATATGCATTGAGTGGACTTTTTGACTAATGTTATAAAATTATTGCAGTTGTTTACTTAAAAAAACAAGACGACAAGCATCACGTCTCAACTTTTTCTACAATTTCGTCGGTCAAACTAAACGACGATGTTGTTGTACCCTTTAATTGAAAGCAGGTGTGACTGAGTAAACGGTGTCATCTCGGGACTCACCATGCCAATGCAAAACAAAGTGAAGATGATGAGCCATGGTATATCCGTGCAGCTGTGCTCTTCTAGTGGTTTCCATTCACGTTTTCCCTGCCGAGGCATAACGACAGAGACGGAAAGGACAGGAGCGGTTAGTGTCCTTGTTGTTTCTTCAGCTCAGCAGCGATTCTGCTGTTCTGTAAAGCAGCGCGCCAACTAGCTAACAAGAGTTGTTGTTGTTGTCGCCAAACCAGCAGCAGTCACGAAGCCCAAGAAGTGACGTTTACACTCTATACAAGTAAATAATGGCTGAAAAAAAAAACAGAATTCTTTCTTTTATCTGAGAACAACTTACCTCTGTGCTGCTACAACACCCCATTGTGGAAAAGCAGAAAAACTCTTACACTTAACTTAACTGCAACTATATGTTCTATGTTTAACTCTCCAGCTCATGCCCCTTTCTTTCTTTTCCTCTCCCCTAAAACTCTCTACAGTATGTGTGCCAATAACCAGCGAAAGGAAATTAAAAAAATACTTTGAATAACTTAAACAATCCACGACCTAACGCCCATTTTTCATTGTCCCTGAACTGTAGCAGGTAAACGCGGAAGGAAGGACTCAAACTACTTAATGATGCCTTCAGGAACACTTAGGGAAAAAAAGACTGTTATTCAAACTCAGACAGCAAAGTTGTGGTAAAAAATTGGATACGTTTTCGAGAATTCGTATTGTAAACCAAAAATACTATAGAGTGGGATTGATATATTTCGACTTATCTGGAATTTAATATCTGGCAACATGTGGTAAACACATTAACTATTATGTGTTATTATAATCGACAGTTAAAAACGAAGAATTACGCATTTGCAACAAGTCAATACCAGTTTTTTTTCTAACTTAAATCTTTACTTATCAACTTGCGTGTCAAAACAGTTACTCAACAACAACGCTAAGGGTATAAACATTTACTATTTGCCACATGAAAACTGATTTATGATTTTTTTATTGAACAAAAAAATTTTACCACCTCTAAGAGTTTGAGTATTTGATCAAAATTAACATGGTAGTTATTAAATAACGATGGATAGATAGATAGATAGATAGATAGATAGATAGATAGATAGATAGATAGATAGATAGATAGATAGATAGATAGATATGTACGTTTGCTTTGCTGCCATCTTCTGGTGTGGTTTAATAACTACATTTTCATTTTGATTTAGCATTATAAATGGAGCTCCTGCATAGACTAGTTAGAAACCTAGTTTTAGTTATTGATCTATTCAAATAAGCACCACCAACATAGTGGTAATTATTTTAAAGATGCTTTAACTGGCAACGCACTGCCTTGTTGCTAAACAGTAACATGTCACAACATATTTTTTTGCACACCGTAAATCTTGAATAGTTTCCTACTATCTTAATTTCCCAAAACAATGTAAATTTGTGTAGAAATATTTCTGATTACCACCATTGAGATCTTTGTGTCAGGAACAGAGTAATGTCGCCCTCATCTGTCTGTTACCTGTCATTACATTACTTCAATAGCGATCACTAATGACTATAAGCTGATTAGTTCCAGTCAGTCCTACGAAGCTGTTATGATTAGGACACAACTACTGTGAAAAAGCAGAACAAGGAAGCTGTTATGATACACAACTACTGTGAAAAAGCAGAACAATAGACAAAGATACTGAATGACGTCAAAGTTTTTGGATAAGAAAAATAATGCATAAAATCAAATATATCTTGTAGTTCTATGAGACATTTAATATCAAGGGTTGGACTGACTTTTTTTTGTTTGTTTGTTTTATTTTAGATGACTGGTTTGGCCCCAGCGGCTGATGACTTTCTAGATGACTGATTTGGCCCCAGCGGCTGATGACTTTCTATATGAAGTTTTCACCTCTTACCATCTGTGCATCGGCTTCGTCGAGGTGATCCGCCTCCTGTCAAAAACATGCTCCAAACTAAATTGACCAGAGGTAAGAGTGTGGGTGGAAATTATTGTTTACCTCTGTACGTGGCTCTGTGAGGAACAGGCAAACCGTCCAGGATGTACCCCACCCTCATTCAATGACTCCTGGGATCAACTCCAGCTCCTTCAAACAACCCTGGAAAGGAATAAGCGTTAGAAAATGAATGAACAAACTCCGATCAAAACTATTTTTCCATCACATTCCCAGGATCTGAGTCGTGGGTTGTTGGATGTGGTCTATCTTTTAAACAAGTATTCACCGGAGCCTGCTGTTTTCTCAATAATTCATCATTTTCCTACAATGTCCAACAGTTTTCCACAGAAGAGCTTGAGTTGTTTGACTAATGTATCTAACATATCTGTGTAGGTTAAAAGCAAACATTTTTCAGTTGAATAGTATTCTAACAGGTGAAATAATGTCACGTGATTTTCAGTTTGACACAAAACGAATTACATATAGAGCAAAAGTAAACGAACACAGAACGGAAACACACGAGTTTGGTCCCTCTCATCAACTGATGAAACAGCTTTGGCCCGGCATCCCTTGACTCTAGGCCTCAACTATTTC
>NC_024315.1:9643174-9673449 GCF_000523025.1 Cynoglossus semilaevis | reverse complement strand
TCCAAGGACAACACAGTTTCCTGGATCTCCAGTGAGTTAGTTCATGCCAGCGTAGCATGTGTTCAGCAGAATCGCAGGGATGGGAGTTTCAGTACGTCACTATCCTCTGCTCTGTAAGCATTTGGTCCAAACTCAAGAACCATTCTTCATAAACAAGACACAAGGATAAACACTACGTGCTAGCATCCTCAGACAGTTTATCTAAGACTCAAGCTGTTCTGAAATGTTAGGCTTTGGAGGATCTGATGTTTCCCACAAAGATAGCTAGGTTAAGAGAGATTGGTTAAAAATGACTGTCTGTAGTTTTCCTCTTTGTGAATCCTTTGACCTTTGTTAAAGCAAATACTCTCTCATCCAAGAAGAGCTATTGAAATTACACCCTGACAGTTGTTTTTTCATTCATGCAGTGCAACGCTCAGGGAAAATAGTGGGCTCGGCTAAATAAGCAACCCAGACTGGACTTTGAGATTTGATATTAGAAAGAAAGGTTGTACAGTATCCTTGGAAGAACATTCCCACTCATATGCATTTTCAGGCTGCGGAAGTGTGGGAATGTGCTCAGGTGTTGCTGCTTACAGGGTTGTGGGACACGTCTTTGAGTCAGAGAGCGCAAATGGAAACCAGCTGTCGGTGCTGAACAGATGACAAACAAATCATCCTAAACTGAGAGTTTGTGTAGAGAACAATGATACATATTTAGCTAGTGGAGGGACAAACGTGGCAGATGTAAACAGTAAAAAGTGTTGAGTCAGCCCAGACTGGATAAAAAAAAAACACTTGGAATTCATGCAAAAATACATTTGGGGCAGCATAAAAAAGTACTAAGGAGTAAATCGTTGGGACAGATTTGTCAAACCTAGGACTAGCAGCAGAGCTAAGTTGTGGTTATATATATTCATATTTTACATATTTCTATTGGGGTTTTGAAGGTGAGGAGCCCAGTAAGTTCAGTTCAGCTAGGAAACAGCTGTGTACTGTGCAAGGTATAGACACAAGGCACAAATCAGACACAGCACACGTCACACAGTGAGCGTCGCTAAGACAAGGAGCGCACAGTAAACAGTCCGTACACGGGGTACATGACGCACCGCTAAACACAATTAAACTATTTTAAACAGAGACTGTGTCAACTCTCTGAACAGAACAGGCCAACGTCTCCTCTCTCTCTCTCTTTCTCTCTCTCTCTCTCAAATTTAGATTTTTACTCACAAATTATTCCACCTTTGTTATGCTGAAAATCATATATGCTAAAGCTAACAGACAACTAAAGGATTCTCCTGCGGAACGGTACTAATTAGTCTTTAAAAAAACATCTCTAAAGGGTGTATCTGGTCGCTGCAGTAGGAGTGTGATGATATATATTTCACGTTAAGAGTACTAATCTCTAAAGTGGTCACATGACCATGTTGGTTATCCAAGGCTTTTATTCAGAACAAGAACAAAAGACCAGCTCTTTCACTGTCTGTACTGATGTGCTTTTCTGTGATTAAATCCGTGTTTTCTGCTGACATTAAATGTAGCACATGCACGCGTTCGCACACAAACACACGGCATCCTATCATGCACCAATACACACACACACATACACACACACACACACACACACACACACACAGATCCTCTTAAGAAGATTAAATAGATTATTTTAGTCTGTTTTGGTCTGTATTCCTAATAACTTGAACTTCCTGTTCCCACGGTGAACAGTCACATATAAACCGCCATCTCTGGCCAAGGCCCCCCCCCACCCCCCCCACTCCCTCCCCTCAAACCCACACAGAACAGCCAGTGGGAATAAACACAATGTCCACACATTTAGTGATAACTCATTACACTTGTCCTATCGTGTTTTGTTTTTTTTCATTTACACATTTCTTTATCCACGTTGGTATGGTTTATTCAAGATTACGGCCATGGCTGCAGTTCCCACCCAGGCCTGGAACCCTGTCATTTCCAGCAGCGTGACTCTGGCCCTGCGAACCACAGGGCATAGCCAGGAACAGAAAAGGACGACAAGGATCTCTGTGGGATTTTGTAGTGTTATATTTAGAACTTTCAATTCCTTTTGAATATTCTGTTCGGTTTGTGTATGTGCGTGATAGGGACAGTTTGTGTGTCTGCACGTGTGCAAATGTAAATTAACCAAAGATATTCCTTCAACCACTACGTAAATATAATCACAACCAGTTATTTAAAGGAGCCGTTTAAGAGCCAACAAACTCTTCTCAAAGCCGTCTTTGTAGCTGTGAGCATTTAAAATGACTCAGTTATGGGAGGGATTTTTTTTTTTTTTGCGTCACCTACATTTTCCTACCAGGGCAAACAGTCTGTGTTCTTTAATGCCAATGATTTAGACTGGCGTATTTTTCCAATAATAAACTATATCAGTAAGGAATGTGAGACTGTTTCCTTTGGGCCCTCTCTGCTGAGCCTAAGAAGCTGGAACAGTGGGGGATCACAGGGTGAATCATGAATAGGTCTTTCTTCACCATGTATGTAATCGCTGCAGACATGTGACCACTGATGCTGCATGCCTCCGGGAGTGTTCACGCACATCCTCTGTGATGTGGGACTTCAGTAGAGTCTAGTCTGTTATGATGACCCTAGGGGAAATAAATACTCACATACCCAAGACAAACCTACAAGGGGATTTACATAGTGGAACGTAGATCACGCCGTCTAATCATCTGCAATAATCACCGCCGACGTTAATGTGTTTCTTTTTCACATCTTGTGAGATGCCTTTTAAAGCCGTAGTCAAAATTGTGGGGCTGTGAAAAAGTGGAAAGTTATTCTCAGAGAGAATATTTCTGTCTGTGAGAGGAAATAATGTTTTGGCGCGGGATGAAATATGTCAGTCGTTGTGGGTGGATTGCTGTAAAAGTCTGTGAGACACATTGTAGTAACTGTAGTGTTCCATCAATCACTTCTCCGTGGCCAAGTAAATACAAAAATAAAATGTTTAACACATGCCAACTTACAATTATAAAGTCATTAAAAAAGCTAAAACGTTGACTACTTTAAAAAGTTATCAATCATTTTCTATTTATGTTCAACCTGTAGTAAGTAGTAAGTAAGTAATTTAAAATTTTGACAAACAGGGTGCATTTACATCACATTTACATTTTTATGCATATAGCAGACGCTTTCATCCAAAGCGACTTACTGAGAAGGAGTAACATTATAAAGCATGTGGTTCCTCTGGGAATCGAACCCAGGACTCTCTGCTCTCTGCTTGTGACGAAGGCGTGCTAACCACACATTACTTCATCCTCAATGTTGTGAAAGTTTAAAAATCTTTTTTCGGACATGTACATTGAATAGTTTGAATAATGCAACATGTTACTTTGTTGATGTTGCGACATGATTTTAGGACATCAAATCTGGACTCTGCCTACTGCTGCATCAAATGTTCCATTAGAGTGTATGAAGCAGAGAGAATATAAATGTTGTGTAGTCTACGCTCATCTCAAATGGTCCAAAAAACAAATCTGTGGCCAGATGACTCCATTTTTGTCCCATGCATGAATTGACATTCAATGATAACTGCATGGCTGGCCTGACGGGGGCGGTAGACCAAATTTGAAGCTCACACTGAACCAAAAAAGACCATTTTTGGTTAGTCTGCTGTGCCTCAATGTGTTGATTCAAGTGTTTGCACAAAGTCACTGATGGAGCAGATAGTGACGTAGACCAGTCGCCCTGTGGTCCTAATCTAATTTGGCGTTAGGAGAGGTTTGGGGCTGCTCTGCTCAACCTTAGGCCTGCTTCTGTGTGTCGACGTGAGGCCAGGAGTACATAGCTGTGTCTGCATCTGCGCTTCACTCATCATCTATATCCACAGTGGGCTGCAGCGACTTCAAAAAAATCTGTATTCTGTTACACTGCACCCGTCGTAACCACAGAGCTCCTCACATGACATGCAGCAGGGGAGTCTTGTTGTCCTTGAATCTTCCTTTTTGAGCTTGAGCATCTGTGTCCCAGGAGAGCTGACATTGACAGCAGATCTTATTTTCCCAGCAAAGATTCTAAGGAAAAAAAATGCATCCAGAACCTCAACTCACATCTGGACGACCCACAGGTTAAAGGACAGGGTTGCAGCAGCAGCAGCAGCATCAGGAGGAGGCCCCGTTCCTGTTTTTCCCAGTGCTCTGATTGTCCCCACTGCTTTGACATATTGCTCTCCATGTGCAGCTGGCCCGAGCTAAAAAGTCTTCGTAAATTTCCTCACAGTTTGACTCCCTATAAATGCCATCAACATACTCATACGTCATGCACTGCATTTTCTGTGTAGTCGACACAAAATGTATGTAACAAAAACGTTCTGACTTTTTGTTTTGGCTTATCGGGAAGTTTTCCACTGACAGGGAAATCTGTGGAAATATTCTGCTTATTTCACAGTACAATCTTTTTCAGATAAGTGGTCCCAGTGACCTCATGTGCAAATACATCTGGTTTACATTTTCATTTTGTTAGAAACAAATATTCCTTTTGGAAAAAATACAAAAAACAAAAAACAAGTGTGTGAGTTCACATGTCTTTTTATTTCATGTCTTTTAGCTTCGTTTTTATCTTTGTTTATTTATGGGAAATGTTTATATCTTTAACAGTTATCGTGGCTTTACTTTAGTAAGTCTTCCAAAATGACAAATAAAAAATACCTCAGATATCAGAGCTAAAACACAGGGGAATCTGGCTCCGGGCCAGAGGTCTTACGAGGCAGCCTGTCTGGTACTAATCAAAACCAACTGGTGGGTGCCTTATCCAGCTTTGTGAAACAGCAAGCCGAGAAAACTAGAGAAGTCCACTGAGAAGAGAGTGTGAGAGAGAGTGTGGAAATGGATGAGGAAGAGAAAGTACACTGAAGAGCTCTGCGTGTATACATTCTTAATAATGATAATAATAATATGCTGGGTGAGTTAGGAGACGGGGGATGGGCCTCCTCAGATGTGACTCAGACTCCCTGTCAAAACCAGCGGGGAGGGGACCTGATGAGAAAAGGGTTAGAGAAGGAGTGATCAGGGGTGGAGTGGTGGAAAGAAAAGCCAGCCCCTCTTACACCACCCTGACTCTTTGGCATTCACTGTCAGCGAAAACCTTAATGTGCTCAAGATGGAAGTTGTCTACGGACGTCTTGCTGCGCTCCGGCTCTCTGCCTGCCTCTGGTGGCTTCACTGCATGTCCGACAGATTTACAGCAAGGATTCTGACAAGAGGCAAGAAAATGGCTTACCAAAACGTAGCCTAAGGACTGCTCCGAGAGTAAGGCAGATGTCAAGGACCGGGGGGAGAGTGGGATTCCTAATAATCGAATAAGGATTTACAGTAATACCTGAGAAACATCTGTGGAAGTCCTGGCTCATTCTTCATCTTGCACATCCTGCTGTACTTATTGCCATTATTATAATCACTGGATGATTAAGGACCAAAATGCCAGGAGTGGAGAACTTAAAGGAGGTGAACTTTTGTTTTTTTAATTTTAATTTGAAATGCAGTTCCTGTTGACAAGATGACCACCTGAAGGATCGGCAGCCGTAGGACTTTTATTTGACACCTCCCTCCCTGAACTTACCCCACCGGCGTGACCTCATGTGGAATGGTGCAGATGACACTTTGTTTGATCCAGCTCAACCTCTAATTAAAGAGAAGGTGAAACAGCTGACACAAAGATCTGATTGAAATGTTACACTCATTTAAATAGGAACTTTGTGATACAGTCTGTGAATAACAGCTTTAAGAAGAGTAAATATTGTCACTTTTTTGTGGATGAAAGCACAAAACTGTTAGTTCACCAACCGTGAAATTAATTCAGACACTCCTGTCATCTGCCTCCATCTGTATAAATACACGGTGTCTGATAAATAAAGCAGATGTGGACTTTGTTCTTAGTTCACCAGGCAGCCCTCGTGTTCACTCACTTCCTCACTTCTGATCTAGAGGAACGGAACCCCCCCCCCCAAAAAAAAACAACCCCAGCACGTTATAGAACCGGGTTCTGTTCCTGTGATTAAACTCACAGTGTGTAATGTGAGGACTCGGGATAACAGAGAACCAGCTGTTGTCACTGACAAACACTGCAGTCTTGGTCACATTTGTGGCTCCGTGGATATGTGCAGAATGACAGTTAAGCAACACCAGGAATTTTTCGAGGCAGTTCTTCACGGTGTTTACCGAAGGCTTTTCAGAGTGAAGCTGATAAGTAGGTTTGGTACCACGGGTAAACAGGAGATATCAACATTTACCTAGACCGAGATACTTTTTACTGTAGATTCATTCTCTTCATCATAATAAAAGGCTGTGCTTTGTTATTTCATTTTTTTTGTCTTTGTCCTTGTCCTGCAGCATTTACACGGAACTGTGAACACTATCATACCTCCTTTGTTGTATACTTTTACTTAATACTTCCTACCCATGTTCAGTTTGTAGTAATAATATTTATTCATTTTCAGACAGCGTCGACTTCAGCTCTATGGGATAGCAGCGGCTGTCCGCCCACCATGCCAGTAGCCATACGGAAAAGAAGTTGGGAAGAGCACGTGACTCATCCTTCAGGACTGAAGTACAGCTTTGATGATCTGGACCTGGTCTGCTGTCATGGAGTGGACGGCACCGGGCCCTGGACTGGAGCAGAGGCTTCACAGCAAGGTCGGAGGACAAGATGTGCCTCTATGCCAGAGGGCTGTCACCAGCTTTCCTCAGACGACCTTGTTGTGACATGTGAAGCGACGGCTACTTTTGTGGAGGACAACACGGAAAATAAACAGTTGAATGAAATGAGAAACCAGGAGAATGTTTCATTGGATTTACAGGATCTGGATATTGTTGACACAGCGTGTGTGTTTGAAAATGCAGACACTGAAAACAAGGATAATCCTGGAGAATATCACTGCAACTCAAACAGTCTTACGTCTTGTGCAAATCTCTCCGGTGCTGCCATTAGCCAAAGGCTCAAAACCGAAACGGTCAGTAATGAAGGTGAAGTCGGCGTAGAAAGTTGCTACAACGTCTGCACTGATGCTGATGCCTTTAAAAGGCCACATGTCCTTCTTGTGGGGCAACAATGCATCTCTATCTCTTCAAACAATGGTCTTCCACTGTCTGGATCTGCTGGTGTGCAAACTGGCAAACATTCAAATCACCAGGAAACAAAGGAGAGGCACACAGAGGGTTACAGCAGACCTGCTGAAAACCCTGACGCTACGCTCAACTGGTCACTGATCACTGCTGAAGGAAAACCTCCAACTGACATGCCAGATGTTGAGAAAGAGGAGATTTCAACATCTGAGCACGCTGATGCTCATAGGAACTTCATTATTGGTCTTCTTCCCAGTCCAGTTCATGTGATGGAGGAGGCTGATATCATGTGTCCGGCTGACAAATCTGCTGCTGGAGAACCAGTTGTGAAAGCAGAAGCGAGTCATTTAGAAAGCTGCAGCCAACGCTCTTTTGAGAGACCGCGTATAAAAAATGACCTAGAAACTTTAAATGAAAATACAGAAGTCAAACCGCAGTCGAGAGACAACGGAGGAGGAAACCGCGGTCATCCTGACTGCACTGGGGTTTTGGATCAGACGGGATATAACGAAATAACCCACCAGAATTCAGTGGAACTGACTAATATTACAGTGACACAGATGAGTACGCCAGGGGCAGTGGAAAGTCCACAGGCAGGAAGCAGCGAGAAATCAAACCAGGTCAGGTATGGAGCAGCTGCATCACCTGATATCTTTCCAAAAGGTCAGCTTTGTTCTACGCTAGTTAGCAGTTGTGTTTCATTTGAAAATGTCGATGCTGCATCTACAGAAAAAGAGGAGTGTGTGGCTCCACCAGCAGAGGACATGAACACCGGCTCAGGCTCAGGTGATGAGTCCACATTTTGTGTCAACCAAGCAGCAGCTTATGACTTAGAAAATAGCTGCAAACTGGACACGATACCAGAGGTCAGCTGTGTTGAAACTGACGACCTGACAGGATCACATCCTCACGACATTTACTCAGAATTCATTCACTGTCAAACTGATAGCGATCTCACAGACACACAGCAACAGGACCATCACCGGACATCTTGCCGTGTGGAGATCAATGCTGAGCTGTCATCGGAGGGTATCCATGGGAACCGTGCCTCAGGATGTGACTCCACTAAGTCACCTGGCTCTGAGGTGACAGATGGTCAGAGGGACGACCACAGGCCAGGAGCCACGGTTTCTAACGTGGAGGAAACAGATGAGGCTGTGCACGTGACTGCACATCTTACCTGTCGGATAAATGAAGCAGAAGAGCCTGAAGTTATGAGAGAGGATGCAGTCAGAATGCGCACTAGAAAGGTAAGACTGGATTTTATAAAGGTTAATAAGAATATTATTGTTACAGTTGTAGGTCTCCAGCAAACTTAAAATATTTATTTCTTGGGATAAACTAAAATAAATGTACTGGGCATGAGCTGAGTATAAATAAATTTGTCCCACGCTGTGGCAGGCCTGAAGGAAAGGAGAATCAACACAACACACCTCCCACACTCTTACTGATTTTTTAACAGATTTATGTTGAATTTATGCTCTGTGAAAAGGCTTCAGGGGCTGAAATGACATCTTTAAATCAGAGACTCCATGTTGTCCTGTTGACTCACTGTCAGGCGGCACAGAGAAGTATCAGAAAACCCGAGTTCTTCGTGAACTGGAGCAAAACAAGAGCCAGACTACCAACACAGCTAACTCTGTTTCAGTAGTCACAATGTTCACCATGGAATGGCAACAAAAAAAATCCATTATTTACGACTGCGCGCGCATTAAGGAGGCATGTTGTTTGGACAAGTACCATATTGTGAAAAGTTAAATTCCTGTGATGAGTTCATGTTAGAGGAGCACAGCCTCTTGTAAACATCACCCAAGACACAGAAAGCCTTGAGCTGGCGTTGGTTTCAGAGTTAAATTTGTTTGGTATTGTGGAGTCAAAAAAAAAAAAAAACTAAATCAAAAATGACCATGAATTACTTCAGTTTAGAGACTTCTGTATTTGCTGAATTTGTAAACTATTATTATGGAGTGTCTTTGGTGATTATGATGAAACAAACGTGTGTTTATAACTACATTATACTTTCATAGTGATTGTATAGACATGCTAAGTTCTACATTGTGTGTTTGAAGTAAAGTTTAACAGACATAAACTAAGTTGACCACTGACAGGGTAGAGATGGAATGACAGGCTGATGATTGGATGAATTGCTCTGCACTCTAATTGTGGTATTATTGATTTATAAACACAACATTAATGTTTTGTGGTTTATATCTGAAAATAAAAGTCAAGTTAAGACAGGTGTTAAGTTTAATTTGCTCTCTGAATTGATTTGATTTAATATCTTCAGCTGAGTGGTACATTGTCTTACACTGTCGTATTTCACTATGAGAACAGTCCTGATACTTGGGAGTTCGACCTCTTTGTCGTACTTTGTTGTTTCAGGGTCAACATTTTCCATTTTACTTGTGTATTTCAAGTGTGGTTCATCAGTGTTAAAACATATGATGTCATCACAACCCCTTGATACAACGCAAGAAAACCAGTATTTGGTAAGCTGTCTGGAAATTCAGTTATCTTATATGTGAGTAATGTGTGCGACTAGTCAGGTCTAAGATGTTCTCGCAGTTGATTTAATTTGATTTCTGATGAATATTTATGGCATGGATATGTTATTTTTTGGATATGAATGTGTGTTTGTGTAGAAACTGTGGAGGTCATATCAGTATAGTGTCTATATTTTAGGACTTTAGACAGTTGTAAGGACAGTTGATGTGGTTCTAGTCCACCAGTCTCTTAAATAAAATAGATACATTTAGATACATTTCCACCTTTCTGCCCCTTAAAAAGACATAAAAAAAGACTTCTTCTAGTCTTAGCTACAAGTCAGACTACAGTGATTCATAATGGTTCCATTAAAAGATTAATGTGAAGATATGCTGTAAAATCAAAGAAAATAGAATTACTGAGCCAACGTCATTTGTTCATTGCTGATAGTGAGAGGAATCCCCTGACAGCATACGATACTAATTAACAAAGATGTTCCAGTAAACCACGCAAATTGAGTTCACATCCAGTTTTTTTTTAAGCCAATCTGGTTTGAATAATGGATAGAGATTACTCTGATACTGAGCTTTGTTACTGTGTTTATTTGTTTTAGCAACAAGACTTTATTCTGACCTCTGGGCTGAACTGGCTTTACTGTCACTCATCTGACTGCAGACCGTTGGTGACTCGCCGCCCGAATGCCCCCCCCCCCCCCCCCTTTTTTTTGGACTCGCTGTCCTTTCTGTTGATCTCATGCTAAAATGAAGGAACTTGGTTCTCCAGCTTTGAGATGTGTAGAGCAGAAAAATTACTTGAATGGACTGGAAGCCACAGAATGTAATAAGAGGGTTTGACACTTCACATCAGTGTGGCAACTGTCTCCCATTAAAAAAACAGGAAGTTCAGAGTGTAACAGAAACCTCAGAAGATGGGACAGAAAGAGGGGCGGGGGGACCACAAGACCACCAGAATGGTCCAGGACCAACTGTGCCTCCTTGGAGTGCCTGACATTACACTGCACTTGTTTTCTGCCCTGTTGTTCCGTGGTTGTTGTTGCCGTCTCAAACCAGATGCTTTTGTTCATTCAGTTAGGCCTCGTAAAGATACCATTGTTTTACTACCCCACAATGTTTCATTGTGAAACTTTGCCAAGGAGACAAAACATAACGATGTGCGCAGCCACGGAGAATTTAAACAACTGCATCTGCAGCGCATAGCCCCTTCATGTTGCCCTTTCAGCAAACCAGTGGGAAAAAAATTGTTCTGACAGGCAGATTCCACACAAACTGGAAAATATAAGTAAGCACAAGTTCTAAGATGTTATTAGGGATGGAACGAGGAGGCTGCCATGACAAACTACAGCTGCTTCTAATGGGGGCAGATTTTATCTGGACCCTGCTGTATTAGCTTGTCAGCAGGACCAACATTAGCATTCATCACAACTTAGCTTAGAAACTCTGTGTGTTATGTTAAAACAACATGGTTATAGTGTGTATAACTTACTGACTTCGAGCTAAATTGCTACATATTAATACACATCTGCTGTTTACATAAAGACCTAGTCACACTAGTGACGTCATTGCTGCGCAACCCCATAAAATGTTTTAACATGGTTTGGTAAACAGAATCCTAACTAGGTTAGTGAGGAACTAATGAGGTTTCTCTGTAGTTGAAAGACTTTCAGTCACGGCCACATTCAAGACTGAAAAAGAACAGCACGGCAGCAAAAACGCCAAAAAAAAAAGAAAGAAAAGAAAAAACGAAAAGAAAAGAAAAAAAGAGTAACTTAATATTGGTAAACATTGTTTAAAATACCCACCAGGGCCTACTAAGTGCGCCAACAAAAAGAAGTAACACAGGACTTTGTTTTCGGCCTGTTGTACGCAGTTACACCACCTGAGGTCAGTAGGAGCCTTGTTATGTCGTTGTTTTGACGGGTCAAGTCAGCAAAAGAAAAACAATATATATTAATGTCATGTGATCGAAAATTGAGTGCAGATGTTACACAAAATTAAAAGTCTTCTAACTAGCATACAGCACGGAAAATTAGCATAACTGAAAGCTGACGTTTAGCTGACATGCTTGACTGATATGTACGTATGTGTGTACCAATAGGTTATTAAGGCAGTTGTGCAAGATGTTATAAGGTGCTAATGTCTTCGGTCACTTTTATTTTAAAACCCATTGTCTTATTTTTTTGTAACAAAAGGAAATCAAAATACAGAAATGAAAATTAAGCATGTTTTAAGACTACATTAACATTTTAATTAAGGTTTCTTGTCAGGTAACGTTTTTATAGACACTTAATAGAACAAACTAAACCTATTTTTATCTGTTATCTGTCTATTTCCTGATCAGCTTCGAGTGAAAAATGATTTGATAATACTGAGACGTGGGAGTAGATAGGGCTCAGGTGTTGTTTAGTTTTCTCAGGACTTGGAATAGCTCAAGTCCAGATGGAGCAAGTTTAGATAATGACAAGTTAATAAAATTATAAATGCTAAGTGAAATATTTTTAAATAGAGCAAAATGCTAGTTTGGTTAAGATATGTGGTCGATACGTGCATGTTGTTGATTGCACCAGTAATACAAATAATTTTTAGGAGAACCACTTACGTTACACTAGTATAAATTACCCCTAAAATAAAATATTTCTTTTACTCCTCTCTCTTCAGCCGGAGCATGCTCGACTGGACTCGATGGTGTTGCTGCTTATGAAGTTGGACCAGCTGGACCAGGAAATTGAGAATGCCCTGAGTGCCACATCCTCCATAGACAGCACCCCCACCCTCAATCGACGACCTCTACTGGTAAACATAAGCCATTTTCCTACATAGCACTATGATGACTTAATACACACCGGAAGCTGCACTGTTGAATCAGAGATGCATGTCAGGATTCAAATGAAGACCTTGAGTTTACCTTTATTCATTCATTTTTCTCACAAAGTTAATGACCCTCCTGTGACCAATAAAGACATAGCAATGAAATAAGAAAAAGCCAACTGACACCTACCTAACAGTCCTTCCTACGAACACTATTATTAAATTTGAATCCAGAAACTTCAGCAAAGGCAAAAATCAAAAACTGTGTCAGGTTTTGGTACTAATGGAGAGTGGGTGGTAACTACTGCATTATGTAAATGTACATTAGCACCATTCTTAAAGAGATGTTTAGGACAACTAACACAAACAGACTTTCACACAAACACAAACATGCACATTGAATTTCCTAATTGTAGGAATGTCCTGCAGCATTTAGGGCTTAGCCAAGCAGACGTTAAAGCTCTGTAATTAGCTAGGTCCAAAGAAGTAGACCTCTTCTCCCTCAGAGAGAGGTCACAAGGGGGCTGCGGGAGGTGAAAAGCCAGGAAAAGGAGGAGGGAGGTGGAAACCCTTCAAGTGAGACGCACGTCTTCAACCCCTCGCCTGCTCACTTAATGGATTTGTCAGCCTTGTTCTTCTGGCATTGCCTTCAGAAAGAAGGCAAAGTGAACAAGGTTGCTGCCGGTGCTGCTGGGGCAGGACTTAACCTAGTTTGACTGAGATCGTTAAAAAATAAAACACTTCGAGAAGTGATGAATTCTAAGATAACATCAAATGTCGAGCAGGATGTCTGCATTTTTGTCCCTGTCAGTGGGAAACGTAGCCACGTGTATAAACCTGACAATCTGTTGATAAAAAGATAGGCAGCATTCCTGAATTATCTCTTGCCATTCCTTCTGTGCATTGCTTTGTCTTTTTGCACGACATACCTTTTTAACGCAGACACATGCCCCTGCCATGTATTAGGTTAGCTTCAATGATGCGCAATGTCTTCAAATGAACCTAGCGTAACTCAGCAAGCTTGGGTAAACACTACTTTCACTGCACATAATAAGAGGCTCTTTACAGTGGAGACCCTGTAGTGCGATTGATTGGTCAAACAGATGACAACTTCATTGAGGAACCCTGAGTGGACTGTGGTTGTAGGGGTCCACTGAGTCCTTTCAGAGTTAAGGTTTTGTGGAGCCCTCTTAATCTTGTTAGCTAGACAATACAAATCCCCTAAATGACGTAAACACAAAGCAGATGTGTGGAAGAACTGTGGTTGAATTACAGCCACTGTTTCAACCACCATCACACGTGTGTGTTAGAATTACAATTACAATACCTACTATATTTTTACATTATAATAATTAACACTCAACCTAAATTTGTTGAAATAAGGCGTAAAGTATATAAAAAAGAAATTGTATTCTACATTTGTAGTATACCGTTGTAATAGTGGGTGTTGCTATATAACACAACATGTTTAACATATAAGATGTACATTTTAAGACCATGTGGGTCCATGTAGTGTAAAAAACAAAAAACTCTGGGTCTACTTTTTTATACTGAACTTTATGTGACCATAAACAACTCTGGGTCTAGTTTTTATACTGAACTTTATGTGACCATACAAAAACTACAAAAACCTACAAAACAGAGATAATCTTTGAGCTTCAGATTTAGTTAGGATTAGAACCAGTGTCAGATTGTGATCGTCTACTGTCTTTATATAAGAACAGGAATAAGCCTGTGTGTGTGTGTGTGTGTATGTGCGTGTGTGTTTATGTTGTGCCTGTAAATTCCTTCCATTTCATGCAGTCTTATGCAAGAGGACAGTTTTGTTACTGTTCCTCCGACACCTCCTGGTATTTAGTGTTACACTTGGCTCTAATTGGTCAGAGGACAGGCTCATGCTGTCTTTTATGTAACCGTGATAAAAACTGGTATGTGACTATCGTCAGTGGTAATATGTGAACAAAGACTGTACAGTGTCATCTGCTGTGTACAACACACTGGGTTCAGGTGAAGTGATCATTAGCAAGCATAGCAGAGGTTATTGTTAGCCTTTAGCAGGTGGCTGTTATTCTTACAGAGGAGCTGGGTCTGACACCCAGCGAGTGTTGTGTCAGAGCAGGTGGTTTGTTTATTTTTTCCCCTTCCGGGACTGGCTGTTCTTTGCCAATATTGTTCTTTTTTGCAGGTCTCTATTTGAGGCTTATTGTAACAAGTGTCTTGAGATGGTGTTTTGTTAACACTGTTGTGAGGCAACAGGTGTGTTTTACTCTGTTTACCAGCTCTACAGTTTCTCCATTGGCTGCTGCGTTGATTCTAAATATGTCTTACTTCCTGCATGGTATTTTCTTTTTCAGTTAAATAACTCATTGATTATGGAGCATGGCGTTTTGAGTTAAGATTGTTGTCAAAATATGTCAGCACTGGTATACAGTATTAACTTGTCTGATCTGAACATTTTATAGTTTATAGTAGGGTAAGAATAACACTGACTACAGCTACACCGAGTAACAAAAATTGTAACTAGGAGGAGATTATTTTTCTGCATATTTTTGGGTGAAAACGTGAACATATTGAGACCTTGTTCACACTGGTTTTCTGTTGCTGTATCTGAATTAAGGTCTTTTTGAACCAAAAGCCTCTCGTTTAGGGTGAAAAAAGTGACAATTCTTAAATTTATTTTTAATAAATGCTGTAACTAAACCCACTATAATGTCATTAACACTTCAATGTCTGTGATATAAATGTCTTTCCTTTCTATATGCACGAGAGTATCTGAATACCCCGTGTGGTATGAGCTCCAGTACATCTCAAAATGCAAAAACTTTATTATGGCCTGATACATGTATCTATGGAATATTGTATCCCTAAAAATTTTAATTAGCAAGGTTTTAAGAGGATCTCACTCTGATTATTTATTTTTTTTGTTTGTTTGTTTTGGATTGGACCCAAATGATAAGCAGTGTAGTGTAGACAGTCATTAGAAGCCTAATCTGTTGTGACAACGTTGGGTTACGTTTTCAGAAGAATTATTTGTTTTGTGATGATATTTTTAGAGCATGTAGTTGCAGAGGATGTGCCAAGGCACAGAGGTGGGGTGGGGGCTGCTGACCCCTGACCAACTTCCTCTGAAAGTTACAGTCGGAAACAACATATCAGTCACCTTTTTTGACTCACATTCCCACTGGAAGGACATATTCTCTGAATTCCCTCAAGACCTCAGCCACTGACCTAGCCGCAGAGCACGATTGTGTGTTAAATTTAGCGAGGAGGCACTGCATATGAAGACAGAGAGGGTGCTGCCCTATACCAGCCCTCGTCCTCGCCGTCTTTGGTAAACATTCCACCACAAGGCAACCTTTAACCCTTTGTTTGGATCTGTATTCTGTCTCCAGGGCAACATCACACTAAACACAGCATCTGTCATCTCCAATGCTGGTCCTGCTGCATTTGCTGCGGACACTGGGTTCTAAAACAAGATGACTGTTTATCAGGATTCAATGTCTTTTTCTCTGATTTACTGAGAGGTATTTTTATTTCAGAAGGACAGGCAGACCGTTCCTTGTCTCTGGTTATGTCT
The DNA here is from genome assembly GCF_000523025.1 of Cynoglossus semilaevis. Lineage (NCBI taxonomy): Eukaryota > Metazoa > Chordata > Actinopteri > Pleuronectiformes > Cynoglossidae > Cynoglossus > Cynoglossus semilaevis. The sequence continues at coordinate 9,657,493 of NC_024315.1, read as the reverse complement.
GTACACAGTTCTTTATCTGCCTGTGCTTTAGTGGACAATGGAGTTCAGTGGTTTGCGTGCTAAGGTCACAGGCAGATCTCTGCTCTGTTCTTCCTCCATGTTCCGGCTTTGGCAGCCTCTCAGTCCCCAAACATCCTCTAACCAGACCACACCTTCCCACTCAGATAAAAAGACACAATATATGGCTACTTTCACTGGATTTCCATTTCGCTTACACTCTCTCACATCCTCCTCTCTAACGTCAACAGCAAAGAGCACGTGCTAAATTCATAATTAGGTTTGCCTTCTTTCTTTCTTTTCTTTTCCACATACTTGACTTAAAGAATGCAGTTGCCCATTAAGGGTGAGCTCTAAAACCAACCACCATTCAGTCCAACATGGGCTGCCTGCAGTGGGTTTAGTTGTGGCCACGCTGACCACTCTGTGTGGTGTCATTGTCCCCAAGGTCACTCCCCTGCAGAGCACAGCTGTAACATGGAGACAAACACAGACTTGCTGGGATTTCAAAAAGAGAGTATGTAAAAAAGAAAGGACTTGTGTTTGGGACAGGATGTGGAAAATGAACTTCTCCTCCACCCCCACAAGGAAACCTTGTTTTTCCTGTCGACTCAAGGCTACTGCCTTTGCGTGTAGCACTTCAGGAACCAAACTGACAGGGATTTGCAGAGTCAATCTATTTCTCTCATTGTCTGCTGTTGATTCTGTATCAGTAAAAGTTTGCGTTATGAAACCACAGCACATGTGCTGTCGTGAATGTGAACCGTTTCCCACACCAAACATTTCTATTTTGAAAGATAACACCATACAAATTTCCCCGTTGACACACTTTGCTCAATGGCAACTTGTGCTTGTTTACAGGAGAACTTTCTGAGGCATCCCAACTGCATTACTTTGACTTTATGAGCGCGGTGATATATCGACTCCATGTGGTTTTTGACACTCTTTTGGTTTAACGTGCCAAACTTGTGTGATGTGCTCTTTTATTCTTTTAAAAACTAAATTTCTGTTTGTTGTTAACAAGTTCTAGATTGTTGCACAGTAAAATGAGTCACCAAAAAATAAAAAAGATGTATTATATAAGAGAGGCTAGAAAAGTGAAGCAAATAGTTGCAGGATGATGACACTTGTTGACAGTAAATCTTATGAATGGGTGGAAAATACAGACATCTGGAAATGCCCCAGCCGCTTTCTGATAATGAAGCCTCATAAATCACAGAAGGAACAAACAAACTGAACACGCTCAGAAACACACACACACACACACACACGCACAAATCTACAGATGCTGAAACATGTACACAGGAATGCATTGTAAAAGCAGGTGTGATTTCAACCAAACTGTTTGGGGCTAGGTTTTTGGTTTTTATTTGTGTCACATGGGGAATTTGAGTATTAAAACCTATTTATGATTTAAATCTGTTATTTAATTATTTTATTTTGTCGAGGTATTAAGCAACAATAACTCAACAAACACACACAGGAGCATGGCCTGAAAATTGTGCTTCCAGGCATAAAAGCAAAATGTGGTTTGCTAATTTATTCAGTTTGGTAAATATGCAGCATGCAGTTAGTAATTAGTACAGGCTTGGTTTAGACCCAACAGCCTCAAACACATTTTAACCATTCAAGTGATGGTAGCAGTGCAGTCTTCTGTTTTTTGCTGTTAGCAAGCAAGCTGATTTAGATAGTAGCGCAGCCTGGTTCTTTTTGCACTTGACAGACATCACATATGATTTTGCAGGGAGTTAATGCAAAGAGGCTAAAGAGACTGCAGACTAGTTTAGACCGATGACGCATATTATTATTTTTATATTACAGTATATGCATATTATATCATACATATTCTTTTCTGTTATTCAATTATAAACCAAACCACCATGGGCAAAAAGTCATAACATTTTATGTAATGTGGACAGAAATAGAGAAACAATGTTTTGGCCTCAAAGTTATTCCAAAAACTAAAGGATAACCGTGCCAAGTTATGCCCCGGTACAGCTTTGTCACCAACCATAAGCATTACCTGATCGGGGTTAATCTGAAGAGATTATCCAGCCTAACAATCCTGTAGTGTCAGGCTGTCACAGACATGAATGTCACCAACCCGACCTGAGTTACAATGTCACTCTGGATCACACAAGCCTTTGTGAGAGCCAGAGTCCAAAGTGTGTGGTCCTGTGTTTTGACCATATCATGACTTGAAATCTGTGGCTATTTGAGGACTCTGTGTGTGATCCATTTAAATCTGACCCAGATTAGATGATTTTTAGTGTGTCGTTGTCTACATTTTTAAGAAAAAAATTGTCTTTAGGTTGTCATCTGTGAATGAATGTCGGGATGTTGGATAAATAATTGTTCAACATGGATGTGAAGCAATGAAGTCAACAGTAAAATGAATTGGTTGTTGACCTATAGAATCTAACTTTGTAAGAATCTGGTATCAACTAGTTCATGGGACAGTATTTGGTGTGAAGGTGAAGGTGAAAGATTTAAACTTGAGTTTCCGAATACCTGTCTACTGTATAGTGGCTACAAAAATGCAGTTGTAGTTCCGGGGTCCATGGGTAAATGTGTCAGTACGACATCATGGTTTAAGCTTTGATACCAGTAACTGACATTGCAACAAATTATGTTCTTTTTTGGCATAAATCATGATGTAAGCAGTATCAAAAATTGACTTTGAGACTACAGTATGTAATGTTATGTAAATTGCAGTCTTTGATGCAAAGAGGGTTTTGTTTACAGATTTATAAGTGTGCGTAGCTTGTCTAAACGTCCTAGTTTATAGTCAGCTGTTGAGGTTCTCTCCCCACCTCGTCTTGTTTTCTTCTGGCATGCTCTGGATTGCATTTAGGCTACCATCATGAACATTTTGCACTTCTAAATGGCCAGTCACTTAGAAAAAAAGTGAAAAGAACAGAAAATATAAATGGTGTTAGCGCTTCCTCCTTCATTTATTTCTCCATTCATTCATTCTTTCACTATTTTTGAGCCTGTTCCAATCCCTGCGGTTTACAGTTGAAAGGGAGGTCCCGCCCCTCAACAGTCATGATCATTTTTAAATTTCTCATGTTGCAAAAATGTTTGCTCATTGACATTATTTCGTATGTTAGTCACCTGGTTGACTCATTAGATCCATCTTTGAAAAATGCAGCTTCTATTTTGAAGCCCTTGACTCCAACCTTGACCACGACATTTTTTTTTTACCTGTAAATACTGTACGTTAACAATGGCCTTCTAACAATAGTTAAACACGTTATCCCACTAAACCTCGAAGGTGAATACTACAAATTCTGGGGAAGTAATGCTCCCATTGTGAGTATTATAAACTGCACGAATTACATTAGGTGAATTTCCTAAGTCCATTTAGTCCACCTTTTGAAAAAAAAAAGTCTTATGGTTACATTTGTTAAGAGGTTCTGTCTTATCCCATGATTCCAGTCATGGCCGGTCAATGGTTCAGAGTTCACGCTGCTGGGCCCCACCACTAAATCCCAGACACTGCCTGAGACCAGTGGCCTTTTGCTGTGGTCTCCACTAGTTAGCAAATGCAGATGTGTGTTTTCCTGTCCTTGTGTGTGAAATTCTCCACATGTTCTGCTCTGTCCAGTTATCGTCAGCCCACACAGAACATACTCCTGAGCCAAAGCTAAGTGAGAGGCATCAGTTATTGGCTAGTGTATATACGTGTGTCGCAATATTCATGGTGAAATCATTAACTCTGAAACACAACCAGGGAAAGAAAGCAATCAACTGGGCTTTGAGGTTTATACAAGATGTCAGTACGTCAGAGGCATTTTTAATTGTGTCACCAAATTTGCCTCAGTGTTGTTTTCTTTTCAAATAGCTTTTACCTCCAACATCTGGACACTAATATATAACTCTCCTGCAGGAAATGTTCCAACGCATCATTACAACAAGTCATCACATCACTTCCTGTTGAAACACTCCCAGTGTCACATATGGAAACTATTAAAATGTGGAAGAGAATGTGGGGGATAATGTATGAGGGGTAGCACGGTCTAGACTCGGAGAGAAAGCTAAAATGAAATTGTTTCCCACGTTTCCCTGCACACGTGCGCCCTGGGGTCGGTGGAGCACAGAGAATAAATTCCTTCATGAGTGTGGGCCAAAAAGAGCACATTCATGCTGGTCAAAGAAACAAATCCAGATAACATCTCCAAAGAAGCGTGCATGCACTCGTTCACGCTTACACGCTGTCTGTCTCCGTTCCGTCACTTACAGTCACCTTGTTCCTCCACCACTGGAGCCGTCACCTAACTGGACCATAGGCCATCTGCACTAATTTAACCATTTGCGTTAAGTGGTGGAGAAAAAGGTTTGAGTTAGTCTGAGCCCCCTAATCCTTGGTCAGGATAGACCATGGGTGGTCACACACGTATGCTGCAGCTGCAGTGCAGGACGGGGGCAGGGGTTGGGAGAGTAGTAAGTAGGCAAAGAGAAGCATGTTGCGCAATACTTTCATGCCACGGTCTGACTAATTCACTCACACACAAATGATTGAGCGTTTTGCAGCATGGCTGCAGTTGTTACCTAAGCTGTCTTCCACTGCTTCGTTGGAAAGTATGTTTATTGTCAAATCACACCACAAGTAAATGTCAGAAACATTTTAAGGATTTAAAGTCTTTAGTGCAGTGGTTCTCAAAATGTGGAGCCTGAGGGCACACTTTATTCAGCAAAACCTGAAATCCAAACAATCCTAATTCAGCAGATTATAAAATATCTGTCACCAAAGTCGTGTTCAAAGTCATTAGTTTTCTCCATTGTTATGATCTTCTGCACATTCAATATTCTAAGACAGAAGGTTTAATGACATTGACATTGGTATTTAAGGCTGTGATATTTCTAATTACTGCCTCATTTCCACTCAATGTCTAGTTTCCAAATATAAAATCCACAAATAGAATTTCAAATAATAAGACCCTAGTAACTGTAGTGTGGAATGCTGTACCCTAAAATATAACCTGGAGCTATTTTTGAATATTATAAAATAAAATCAAAAATACTATTACTATACTATTATTATTATTATTGTTGTTTTGTGATAGTAATATATTAATTAATAGAATTTGTAATAATAATTTAAATTTTGTTCACTTAATTGGCTGCAGTGTTTTAAGTCATGGACCTGCGATGTAGACACACATATATACGTGGTTGTGAGCCATGACACACATGTAAAGTCAACACATACCAAACCCCCTGTGCCCCACACACAACACTTCTGGTAAATTAGTTGCAGTAAATGAAGCAGCTGACGCTTGTGTGTTCTGCAGCTTACGGCTCTCCAGTGGACACCTGACACGGCCCAGACAACCCCACTCTGGGACAACCTGCTCTGTGGCATGCCGGGCTGGAGGGCGGGGGACTCAGGCGAACGGGGTGAAAATCAGTGACTATGGTGCAATGAAAACACTGGTACTTACTGGTACCTATTCATCCACACATTCTTGCTAGACTGATCCCTCGCTCGCTCACATTTATTCAACCGCAATCGTTCTAAAGGAACACGCAGCCCTGTGTGGGAAGGTGAGATTTACACAGTGTAAGTGACTTCATGGGTCACTGACAGGAACCTGTGGTGTGGTGTTTGCACAATGCAGAGGGCACACAGTGGAGAAGTGAAATGTCTTGTTAGTGCTGAGCAGAGGAGCCTCACTCACCCGCTGTATTGACTTTTCAGTTCAAGGCCTTTCACACAATATGCACAGAGCTTTTTAAATAAATTCCTTGTTTGTGACACTTGTTTGTAAATATGAAGTAAAGTTTCCTGTGTTTGGATTTTATCTTTAGCATGTCACAGTGAAATACTTTTCACAAACTCTTTAAAAAATACCTTAACTCCAAGCAGCTAAAAAAATTTTTTTTGTTTTAAAAAATACCTTAACTCCAAGCAGCAAAGCTATCCACTCTAAGCATGAAAATAGTAAAATAATGATTAACAGCACAGTCATTTTTACAATACAGCAGACTACTGTAGTAATAAGTGCTAAGTACAACCTTAGCCTTTGTTTCAAAGACAAAATCATCCTTCACAGCTGTTAACTCACCTCAGTCTGTGAGATCACTGCAGTGACTCACAGTGAGTTGTTTTTTAAAGTATTCAGGGTTTTTTTGCACTTTGACTTGAACTGCTGTTAGCGAGCTCATTAACTTGTGTCTGGCTCTGACACTGTGTCTCATGTCTCTAAAAAGCTGCTTTTGTTTTGAACCACGCTTGATCATAGAAGAAGAAAAAAAAACACCTTTGGAGGAAATTCCAGCTCCCAATACGAATATAAAACTATTAAATCAGGAAATGTCTTGTGCAAATGTGTTTAAGAATCTGTTTCAACTGTAACAAAAACACATTTTACAAATTACCAGAACAGTTTGATACTGTTGTCTGGCTCCCATACTGCTCACTGTGGAGTATACACAGCAGAAAGGCAACCAGGTCACCAGTGGGTCTGAAAACGAAGTGGTGTATTACTAGATCCCGAACAGCTGAAACAACAATGAAAATAAATGAATCTCTTATTTCAGCCACTGTTTATATTCTGCCTGTGCTGGTGATTTAGTGGTGAGGAGGTGAGATGTAATCTCCAAGGTGTCTTCCAAGATCATCAGTCAGACCTAATAGATGAAAGCTATTTATGTTGAGAAGGAATTATATCCACTATGTGTTTAAAATCTTATTAATGACATGATTTAATGGCAACACAACCCCATGCACGAGCACAGCCATACATCAGCGGGAATGCCAGCAGGGTTACAGAGGAAATGTTTGCCCAGACATCACCCTTCATTGGCTGTGAGTAAGACAGACTGAGACCCTGACGCCGCATTATCCAGCATCAGTCAGACAACACATTAACAAAAACACTCACACATATGAGAGCAGGCTTTGTGTTCACTCAGACTGTTTCACACCTGCAGTCGTTCGTCATAAAGTGTAAGCGCTCCCCTGCCACTCAGCAGGCGAACTACCCCGCACCTATAGTCAGACACTCTCTGGCCTCCAATGATTCATTTTCTGTCTTTCTCTTGCTGAAACAAGCTCAGGTGCAATTAAGGTCGAGTCTGAATGAATTAGGTTCAAAGCTATGCTTTTATCTCGACGGGATCATCACCTAAAGACAATGGATCAAAGAGCTGTGTGCACACGTATTGGTTTTCACAATGAAACACTGAAGCATAAACAGCATTTTTTCTACAGCACGTTAACCAGGCTGTCAAGCCATATGAAGGAATTTGATTCTACTGATACTGCTGTGTAAGTCACCTATAGAGATAGACTGTCTACAGCAGGGGTGTCAAACATATGGCCCGGGGGCCAAAACTGGTGATTTAAAATTTAAAAATAAACAAAAAATACACAAGCACTTCATGTATTATAGGATTTTATTTGTAAAAAATATATTTCATTTCACTTCATTCACAATAGAAGTGTGAGAATACACACATTCCTTACTCTTTGAAATGAAGAACTGTATGAACTGCACAAGACATTGTTGTTAAAGTTGGTCAAGCTACATCACTGCCTTCACTTAGTCAGATTTGTTCCGCCGCAGTTTGGATTAAAACAGGTCTGGGTGTGAAATTGAATTAAGGTATCTTAAGGTCAAAGGTCAGAGGTGAGATTGACCCCTGCATTCCAGCTTACTACCACACACACAAACACCCACAAGAGAAATACTTCACGCTTGTAACCACAACTCTGTATTGAGATATATCTCTATCCTTTACCATAACTAGTTAATGTTTGACCCTAACTCTAAAAACTATTAGAAAACTTGACCTTTTCCAATGAGTCACTGATTCATTTTGATTCAACCCTAAAGAGATTTGATTAATAACACCAGCAAACGCTGTGCTGTATAGTCAGTCTCCGACACTTTGTTCTTACTGATTTCTTTCTAATTTCTGCATGGTACCATCTATCAGAGGACAAGACTGATCATGCAGATCTGTGATGACAGAATTGAAACATATTTGATTTAGAATTTAAGTCAAAATAAATCATAACTGAACCAATCCTTGAACTTTTCCTCTCCCCTTTTTTCCCCAGAACCCTCTTTCCATTCCTGAACAAGAAAAGGCTGGTAAGTCTGTTCAAACTTTTAACTCTTTTAGGAGATTAGATTAAAGTTGTGAAAAAGTTTCAATCATTGCATAAATTACGCAGCTTAAGAAATGGAAAAACAGATGTTTTTTAGCCGGGTAGAGGAAAAGGAAAAGTTAATCTAAATAAAGAATCCCATCTTTCATTTTTTTTTATACATTGCATTGTTTGACTTTGTATTCGTCATGTCTCGACAGTCAAATCCACTTTTTAAAAAGTCTAAAGAAACAAACAGACTAAATCCATAGTCTCCTCGTGCTCTGCTGCAGAGGTGACCTCTCTGTCTGCACTCTGACACACATCATGACAGTATGGACGGACAGGCCGTCCTCAGGATGGTCGGCAGGAGACCTGTGTTCATTAAAGCACCCCTGTGTCACCAGTACTAGCAGACAGGGGTTGTTTGGTGATGGACGTGAGACCTTTATAGTCTTTCCTGCTGTCTGAAGGTCTGATGGGAGTCCACCTCACACCACCCCTCCTCTAATTACTGCCACTCACTGAAAACCTTTCATGGGAAATGTCCAGAAACTTTTTGGTGCAGGTTTTCGTATGTTAGCCCAATCTACTGGCAGACGGCCACCTTCATGTCTAATTTTTCAGCAAGTCTAAAATTGCAGAAGGTGCTAACAAAAAAAAATGACCTTCTCCATTTTTGACCTGATGTGGGCAACTCGTGTAGCCTCCCATGTCTGAGGCTGTGGGATGTTCTATGAGGGGGTCATGGTGGGAAGTTTTGGGGGATGTTGATAAAAGCACAATGCTCAGTGTTCTTTGTGACACTTCAAACCTCCCTCCTGATGTGCACATTTTCAGGCCTTGGGAATTGTACATTTACGACCATGTTACATCAGACGACGTGCCCTGCAGGCTGCTGCAGCACTCCGGTGAAAGACAGCTCATTCATGATTAATTTTACTGTGTCCCTGACAACGGAAGCACACCAGTGAACAACAAGGAGTTCCTCCGCAGCGACTCCGCTTTATGGCCTCCCTGCGGCGCTGAGCGTATGTTGTCAGTGTTGGTGAAGTTACAACTGTCAACTTGTTGTTGAGAAGCCAATTTTGTTGGCCTTCAGCCCAGGCTTCACAGAGCGTGTAGATTGATTAGGGACTAGAATGAAGGGACGCAAAATAGAACGCAGTGTTCCAATATGACAAAGGTATAGAATTTCACATTTGTCATTGTCATTTTTTGTGGTTGGTCCTGAACATCTGCTGCATGTTGTTATGTCACAGAATTTAAATTATATGGCCAATAATTTTAAACCCAGATTTTCTAGGATTTTTTTTGTTACACTTAAAATTTAGATTGTGTTCAGTGACAAACGTTTTTTTTTATTTTATAGGGTAGACATTTCTGGCAGTAGACGATAAATTTGTCCACAAGAGAAAAAGAGCGAAATAAAAAAAAAAAAACAGTTGACATGGTTCACAGCATTGTCAGAGCTTCACACTACATTTAAGTTGTGGATTCCAACAGAGGTTACATGCACCGTGCTGTTCTTTCCGTATCTAAATATAAACCACTGGGAACGTATGAACAGAACACAATGATAGGAATCCGACAAATGTATGGTTAAAGATCGACCTTTTGCCCGGATTCAGGGAGTCATAGTTAGAAATTCCAGGTTGTAGGCGGAGGAAAGGAATATTGTGAACGGAGGAAATTGTTTCGTACCCTCAGCAGGGTCCCATATGGGAGGGGCCCTTAGACACTGGGCAGTCTGTAGTTCCTGAGAATATGATGTCTCATCATTTCTGTCTGTCTCACTGTCTGCCGTCTGAACCATTAGTTTTTATTGTTTTTTCAAAGATGGTAGTTTCTTTTTGATTTTTTTTGTTTTTAATTTTTAGAATTTCAGTTTCAGTCCTATAAGTGACTGAAACTGAATGCCACATATTAGTATTGCTGTTTTTTTTTACCTCCACAAAAGTCTGAAATTAATCATAGTGAAAAAAAATCCCTTGGTTTCCCTTTGGAGTCTGATGCATTTTAAGGGCATTAAGAAGCAAATGGACTTTTTTCTAGAGGTATTATCCTTCAAAGCGGTAGCCAACTATACTATATTTTAGTGAATGGAGTGGCTGTGTTTGTCCAAGGTCACATTCCTGGCCTCCTCTGTCAGTCTATGCCAGCCTCAACAACTCTGTGGCAAACAGCTTTTACTCACTTTTTAATTGACACACACTCCCACTCTCTCACTTCCTGTATGGAGATCTGGACTGTACTGTACTGTACTGTACTGTACTGTGATGTCACTCATGCTCTTCACTGCTCTCCTTGTGGGAAAGTAATGTGTGTATTACCCATTTTATGTGAATTTTTAAACGATGTGTTCTATTAAAATTTTAGATTTTATTTACTGTAAAAGCTTTTTTTTTTTTAACTTTTTTATACTCTATCTTTGGCTCTGAAGCAGAAACCATGGCATGATGGGAGATTTTCCATTCGGTCAACTGACTGAATTGTTAGGTTGGTTTTATTACCAAAATCATACGTCAAATTTGGACTAATACTGCTATGCTGTATCTGATTGTCTTTTTGACAATTAGCCTATTTCCTATAAAATTAAACTGGGTGTTTTTTTGTATGTATTTCAGCAGCATCTCTATGTATTTAATAACCGTGTTTTTTCCTTGAGCTCCAACAAAAGTGAAGATGGGGGAATATGCTTTCCTGCGTGGGTCCCTCCCTGCTCTCATGTTTGTAATTTTAACTGTGGTTTATTTCTGCTATAAGCCCGTGCTCCATTTGTCCTGACCCATCCATCCTCTGCTAGGGTGCTGTAAATCTCCCAGTGTTGATGGTGTGAGTTGCCCGTGCTGTCCCCAGGCTAATGAATCAGTCCTGGCTCAGCAGGGCCTGTCACTCTCTGGCTGCTTTATTCCTCTGCTCTGGATGTCTGGAGGAGAGATTGTCTGGAGCAGGGAGCGAGTAAAACACCGACTGTTTGGATTGGCTATATGTAGGACATTTGGTGGTTCTTATCATTAAAATGGTGTGTTTGCCTGCTACCTTCACGTGAACCTTAATTTATACTGAAGATTAATGGCTGAAGTAATATACACATGGAGTGAGGTTATCATAGAGTTAGAATGGTGGTGTATGAAGGCAGGGCAAACAGTCAGTGTGAGAGAGTGTTTATGTTTGATAGCAGAAAAAACCCCCAGCAGACGGTCACTTCAAAGGGACACACACACACAATCACAGTCACGTTCAGGCACACCCATACACATGCGTTAACACACCGACACATATTTGGCCGTGCCGTAAAGAATAGAATATAGTTCATTGTTTATTGCAGCTCTTTTGATGAGGGACTCACTTACTGTGTTTGTGTGTTGTGTTTGAAGTCTGTCCAGAAACACCACCCAGCCCTCACTTTTTGACTCCCTTGGCTCCATTTCTGGGTCAGTGTTTGGCAGCTCAGCAGCCCCTTCACCTCCTTTTCTGGACTTAGATGCAGTTACCTTCTACTGACACACTGTACTTCTGCTGGACAGGAGGGGAATTTGGCAAGGCTTTCCTTCCTGAGTTATGACAACTTCATTGTTTTCTCTAGTCAACCTTTGACCTGAACCAACGTGTGGATACTTCTTCACATTCACACATTTTAGCCTTGTTTATTAAGCTCTTGTCAAAGGTATACAGTACTGCAACTACAGGGGAAGTACCCTGATATGTTATAGTTTATGAAATCCAGGTGCATTATAATTAGGAATGACTCGATACAACTTTTTCATGTCTGACACGGACACTGCAAATTGAATAATCTGCCGATACAATAATATTCTGGTTCCTTTTTTCTTCGCTCCAACATGTTGCCTTTGCTGTTCCCTGTTTATGGCATTCTGTGCAAAGATAATTTGAGCATTTGGGCTGAGGTGACGGATTGTACAGCTATTGTTGTTTTTTTGTTTTTTTTTCAAAGATAATTAGTCTTCATGGAGCAATACCGATGTGGATTACCAGATCGATTCATCCCTAATTAAAATGATAATGTGGTTCTGGCAGTGCTGAGGCCTCTGTCTGTCACCAGTAGGTTACAGGTTTAATATCACCTAGTAGGACATCTTGTGGTAAATTGGACCAACTGAAAGTGATTAATTTTAATTGTTGCTGTTGTGTCATAGGTACAATCTATTAGGAACGTACCCTGACGGTTTAAGAATTCCGATCCAAATGATTTTGATTTGCATACCTCTTAGTACTCTCATACACAAGCATTAAAATGATAATGTGGTCCAGGTGTTTTGTGAATCAACACTAGTGACAGGCAGGATAATAAAAACGTGATATGTTAGGGGTGCGTTTGTGTTCTGTATCCCTTTGACTTATTTACAAGGTCGTTAAGAAGGTCGTTCCAAACTCACAGGAGCTCCGACCAAATGGTTTGTGGAAAAGCAAAGACATGGGAATTCAGTCTTATCAGTCTCAGCAAGCCCTAGAAGACCATAAAGTCAATTGGCCATGATGAGCACAATGCTATCAGCAGACTGCATCATGCTAATGCTGGGTATATTACCTTCACTTGCTGGAACAGGCTGCACATTTGGCTGAGCGTAGTGTGGAATTTAATGGAGGGAAACCTGAATAGCACAAACTGCCTATGACTAATGGAGTGACTCATACTCAGTGATTAACAATATTATGCACAAGACATTTAATTGTGACAAGTGTATTTACTAGTTTAAGGTGATTAAAAACACAGCTGCTCCCTTGAAAAATGCCCTAGAAGATTAAGACCAGTTTAGACCCCAATTATGGTATTCATGTGGGTCCTACATAGGTTTATTTACATGGGTACAAAGATGTGACTTTCTAGAGACCATTCTGTGATTATAAATAATCAAATTTCAATCTTAGAGTTTCCATGAACAAATGTGCCATTTTTTAAGAATAATGTCATAAATGGCAGTGATGCTCTGTGTTTAGACAATGAAGTCAACAGAAATGATTGTGGGGGGGTCTATAAAGGTGGGGGTCATGACTTTGGACAACTCATATTTGATGGAGAGCACTGAAGGATGCGGTAAAAAGCACTTACTAACATTTACACACACACAGCAAATCTGACACACAGTCTGAATAGAATATGAGAGCAATGCAGCAATGGTTGGATTCGTCCCAGCAGTTAGCGCACTGATGCTTGCTGCAGTGGATGGGAGTGGAGGCTCGACAGGAGCAAAACAGAGTGAGGAAGAGGCAGAGGCAGGAACAGAACGGTGGCAGTTTATAGTAGAATCTAAGGCAATGGCCGGTCAGGGACAGTAGCTGGTCAGGCAACAAGGCAAGAGCGAGAGCGAGGGTTGTTTTTGTCGACACTTAACGGCATGTCTCGATCCATGAGGCTGTTGCTGCTGCAGAGGTCCTTCAGTGATCACATAAGGTCGTCAACATCAAAAGCTCTAGACATGCTCAGCAAGAACACTCGAGAAAGTCAGCTGGCAGGTGAGTGACGAAGACTATTAGCTGTAAATGTGTGTTTTCAGCTTCTCTGATCCATGTTCTAAATATACATGCGTGTCAGTTGTCGTGTTTTGTTAAAATCTGCAGTTACATTTCATTTAAAACCTGGCTGCTAAACACATCTTGCCACATTTGTCATATATGAGAGAAGTGCGTTGTTATTAGCCGAGAGAGAAAACAGAATATACAGTGATGCATCTGTAAAGTGAGCTGTGGTTCTAGCACATCCAATCAATAAACAGCATTTAATGGATTTGTGTTACTGCTGAGGCACAGAGTAGAAGAACAGCCATTTTCTGGAGGATATAAAGTAATGATGTTTCTTCTGTTTCTGCTGTGTTTGATCTCCTCATTTGTTTTGTGTAGCTTTTTTTTTTATTTAAGATGCTGTGATATTTATTTCAAACCTAATTTTCACTGATTGAAGTCGTCCCCCTCACTCGCCTCCATCAAAGTTGCTTGAAAGGCATTTGGTTTGGCCCCATTTATAACTTATGGGCTGGCTGCCACAGGCAGAGATGAATCCATTAAAAAAACATTTTCATCTTTCTGCTTCGGTAAGCTCGCTTCTAAATAATACAGATAGTCGTCAACTCATAAAAGCGACAGCACGCTGAAATGGAGAAATGACTTAGAGGCGTTGCCCTGCAGGTTTTTTTGTCATACTTTACTGGGTTTAGGACACTTTCATCTTTGATCGTGAAGATTGATTTGACATTTAGCCG
>NC_024315.1:9620493-9643122 GCF_000523025.1 Cynoglossus semilaevis | reverse complement strand
CGCCTGTTTTCAAAGGAGGTAATGGAGTTTACCGAGCGAGTCTAAGGTCACTGCCCTGTGGCCTCCTCTCTCTATTGAAGTACAGAACACGAGGTGATAAATATTCATCCACAAACACACGGCAGGATGTTTCAGGCTGTCGCCACATAGTTCACATGAAAGAGGCAAAGAGTTAAAAAGTGGGTCAGAGAATCATGACAGGATCTAATTACTTCTCACCTGGTATGTAATGTCACACGTTTTCTTTAATCTGACAAAATGTATCTTTGTAGGAAGATGCATGAAGCTGAAATATTACACGATTCTATCCGGCCATCAGTGAAGCCCTTCTTACATAACCTCTACTGTGAGAAATGATTAGTTACAAATGATATTTTGCAGCCTTTTTATGTGAACATAATTCAAATATTATAAGTTTGATTTTAGTTAGAGGGAGTTACATGTTAAAGTGTACAGTCCTGGTTATTGAGGACATTGCCTTTATTTCTCTAAATGGTCTTGTTATTTAAATACCACGGCAGGTTGGGCGCCTGTATCACAGCAGGAAGTGTAGTCGACAGTTGTGGGCTTATTTCCAGACCATTAACCAAAATCCTTGTGAGTCATTTGTTCGGGCTTTTCATCATGTAAACACGGAAATTACTGGACCAGGATGGATGATTCTTTATGGAAGCACATGCATGAGCTAATGCTAAAAACCCTGCTGTTTAAGTGTTTACGTCAGTGAAGTGCATCACCGCACATCCTGCAACCTTATAGGCCTGTTGACCTTTCCCACCCATGTCCTAACTACTGTATGATCACATCGCATAGTTCTGAAACATGTTTACAGCTGACGGGGATAACATGAACACTCCGTCAATGCACTGACAAAAGACGGCTGTCATTCAGCCTGTGCTCACTGTCCACCGGATACGTTATCAAAAAAGACATTGCCTCATCAGACTGTTGTCTTTGGAAGCTGAGTAAAATTGACTCCTTTCTCTGTGACAGGTAGTCTTTAGGGCAGTGGTGGTGTGTGAATGGAAGTTAAGAGGTTAAGGCTTTGCTATCACCACCTTAAGGTCAAATGTACTGTATGACATTCCGAAAAGACAGTTACAGATACTGTAGCTCTGGAGCAACAGTCAAAGTCTAGATGACGAAGCTTATGATTAATAGCTCTGTGTTTTCTGCAGCCACCAAACCGAGCCTATTGGGTGTTCCAGGATTTCATTTCATTCTATGGCAACAAGCTTCAAATAGGAAACATTAGTCTGGTATTTTTCTATCATCACATAAATGTATCATCTATTAAAGAGACATAAATAAAAGCTAATGTGGAACCTGAATTCTTCATGAGCTGAAAGATAAAAAGATCAAATAAACAAAAGCAAATTTTGTAACAATATGTTTTTAGTTTACTATAATTGGCTGAAGTCCTTAATTTGTTTTCACTTTTTAATTATATAATAATACAATAATAATGATATAAATGTTAATTTAATACAAATTAAAACACTGATCTGGGGTCATTGATTCTGCAAATATGTAAAGAAGAGAAAAGGGCTTGAATGATGGTGAATGTTTTTCAACAAGGGGTCAAAAGGGGTCAAAGGGCATCTAGAATCAGAACAGATAATGAGAGTTCAGACAAAAAGTCTCATTGAACTTTCAAGATTTTTGGAATATTTTCCTTGTCATTTGAAGTCACTAATCAGATCCTTCCTTTTGAGGTTCACTTTTTTACATATTCTTCTAAATACATAAATATAGTGAAGTGAAGTAAAACAATCACATAAACAGCATGTCCTCTGACGGGGCCTAAAATTTAATTGAAATAGTACTGTATACTATATCTTAGATATTTTAAGGTCAGTTTTTTTTTTTTGCCATAACTGTATTGTCATTGTTTTCTCTTTAATTAAACCTTAAGCTTAACTTTAACATCAGACCACTGAGTTTTAATGGAAATATTGCTTGGCTTTCCATCTTAGAAGCTCTGTAATAAGTCCATTTTGGTTCTTGTAAATTAGCATTTTCAGCCACAGTTTGGTGGAACAAATATACCACAGTCAGCAAGTAAAGGCTGGCAGCTGCGTCAGCATCTCAAAAGTGTCTACCTATCTGGACTCTGTGTAAGAGTGTGTGTGTGTGTGTATTTACCACAGGAAGTAAAAAAGAAACACTGGCTGCATTTGTCTAAGTCTTAGTGTAGCAACAATTAAGTGCCAAAGTGAAGACTGAAACTGCACTTCACCTCCAAGCTTGCAATACCACAACCCCAAATTATGGCACTGGACCATTCTGGCTGGACACAGGTGGGGCTTTGGTTTTGGAACCACACACCAACAACCTTGAGTGAGAGGCAGACAACAACCTGCCTTGTAGTTGAAAATGACAACATATAAGTGGGTACTCAACTCCTTGACCTTTCTCTCCATCCAAAGACCATTTGTATTTCCAATGGCTAAAATGTATAGATATATATATGGATTTATATGAGGTTTTTAAGCAAAGATGTCGCTGCCAAAGCTTTACTCAGTTTCATTTGCAAAAAAACATGTCAACTGACCTTTATGTATGGATTCAAGAGTGTTTTTTATAAAAACCTTTGTAAAATACTGGTGCATCAGTGTGTTCGTGTTAAGTGTCCCAGCAGGCTTTGTTTGTTGCTGATAGTTTGGTCAGTGGGAGGGCCACAGACATGTTCCAGTGAACTCATTCCATACATACTGATGAACACAGATGTCCAGAGCCCATTGTGGCTCAACAAGACCTCGCAAGGACACAGCAGGGCCATTTCACGCCTCAGGGACGGCCAAAGAAGAAGTCAGAATAGAAGCAGCACTGTGACATCAGCATAGATCGCTGTCACTGAAGATGTAGTAGGCGACCATGTAACAAATTAGCTACAACAAGAAAGGAGCTGTGGCAGTGGACGGTGTCTTAAATCCTAGGCAAAGGAGAAATGTCTTACACAGCTATGACTTCCTTCTGTCGCAGCTAATTTACAACTTATTTTCCGAGGTACTATGTTGGTATATACTAGTGATGGCTTGATCTGACTCTCGGGATCGGTATCGGCCCGATATTTGTCAAAAAAATAAATAAAATACAACTATACCCCATCTATATATTTTCCAACTTTTTGATCTACATACTGGTCTGAGATACTCCAATTTTATGTGTTTGTTTTTTTTCAGTCATCTGCATGAGCATCTCCGGCCTGTTCTGCCTGCTGTGTTTTATGCAGCCACTGTTTACCTTCACATGTAGGTCAGGCTTCACAGCTGGAGTCTATACATAGCAACTCTTTATTATTTTATCAGTGCAGATGAAGTGAACCATTGTCTTACATCTGCATCCCGTTCTGTCAGGCGGATATAAGAAGTAGGCCAGATAACAAGTCACTTTTGTTTTTGCCTCTCATCTACTGTAACTGATGTCCATGTGTGTCTCGTGAGCAAAGCGTGCCACCTTTTCGAAAAACAAAACGAGTGGACACGGGTTTGCAAATGTTCGAGTTATTCGGAGCAAAGATGGAAGTAGTTTGCCTGCAGGCATGCACTTGCATCACAGACATGATGGACTAGATAATGTTTGGGACAGTTGCCAAGGACAGGCTGAATGTTTGGCTCTCAGATTTTGTCGACTTGTATCTGTTTTTTTTTTTTAGGCTTTTTCTGTCTTTGTTTTGGAGAAAAAAAAGCCCAGAGTCTGGGCATGTGAGTCCTTGTAGCATTTTCACAAAGAAAATAATCAGAAAGTAATCAGAATTGTAAAAATGTAAACAATCCCATTGATGACCATTTATTTCTGTACATTCCGTTAGATAAGGATGGGATTTTTATTTCATTATATTTGAGTGTCTGAAAGGAAAAACTCTATTTTCTTCCTGAAACAGCAACAACTTTTACCAAACCCACTGCTAATAAATTCATTTAGCCTTTAAGGCCTTTGCAAAAATGTGATGTGATTGTTATATTTACAACATACATCAGCTTAGTTCGGCATGACCTTTTTATATGTATGACAGAATGCTATGGTGTGTTTGTAAGGTTTCTAGGGTCCTTCATTTTCTACAGTGTGATAAACTTCAACAATATTATTTTTGTCACTCTTTAATTAATGCCGACATCATTACTCCTCCCGTGTGTGTATGTTTAGCTCATTCTGATAGATCATCAAACTATAAGATGACTGGTGGCCATTCACTGACACACGTCAATGTGTGGGAGATATTTATGATTGAATTAAAGTCCCTCAGTGCTGTTTCTGTTCAGTGATTTAAAGCACCCTTGTTTCTGCCCCTGTGCACTCACAAGGCCGCTTGTTTCGAAGACTTTGGAATGTTTTGCTAAACCCAATGACTCCAGAAAGCTCACGCCAAACTTGTTTGCTTTGCTGTTTTGCACTGCCTGTCCTTCAGTCTTTTCTCACTCTCTCCTTTTAACACATTAACTCACTCAATGCATCTTTTTAACCCTTTCACCACAGATCTATCCACTGTGATAGTGCTCCTGAAATGAAAAAAATATCTTGATAAGAAATAAATGAGTTACTGCAGAGGTAAGATACTAATTTAATCAAATATTTTATGTTAATATGAACCTGGACATTTATTTATTTGAAAAAACAACATTGGCTGCACATGAACTAATTTGGGTTTTACTGACAGAATAAAAATCCACTGTCACTTTAGTTCTTTTCCAATAGCAGCCAGATTTGGATTACAGGCCAGTGAAACACACTCACTCTGTCTTTGAATCTTTTTCCGTCAAACTGACAGGAACATCTCATTGTCATGTTAACATGATGGTCCACAGAGATCCTGCTTGACCTCCTCTGTCAACTAATCCATCACCGTTGCAAACAAAGAAAAGCTCAGAGCTGATACCTGTTGTAACCTTACACCGTGACCCTAAACCCATCTGTCTGTCTGACTACACACCTCAACACTGTCTAGACATTCAAATTATTAAACACTATAGTAATTGATATCATTTATATATGTTTTCTTATTTGCACTAAACAGTCACAGGGAACATCTTGGATGTAGCAGAAGGACAGTGTAAAAAAACGATGATTAGTTAAAGCAGTCCTCCGTTAGAAATGATGGGTGGGGGGCTGTCTGGTTCCAATTCCTGATATTGTTCCTTTCCCCCTCTGTCCTAACCCTCACTTGGTGTGTTCTAGGCACACACGTTTTTTCAGTTATTTATTATTACTTTAAAGATTACTCAATTTATCTCATAAAATCCTAGGGAAACTTTTATTTCCTCCTTGATTCCTCCTTGAATAAACCTTGTGATTTGTTTTTCGGGTAATAGGTAGAGGCTTGTCAACAAAACAAACAGATGTCATTAATGCACTTTGTGGAAGTATATCAATTCCCAGCCAATAAGGTTTGTACAAATGAAAACTTAACTCATTTTTTACTATTTTGGAAATTCATTTTCTAAACTGCAGTAAAGGAAAAGCGATTACATTTGTGGATAAGACAGAAAACATGAATTTGCAGCAGATTTTTGCTTGTTTTTTTTTCAAAGCAGAATACGGAGCGGTGTTTACAGATTTTTGATTGTCTTTGTCCTCACCGTCACTCAAGAACTGTTCAACAAGCTCACAAGTAGCCCACTCAATGTTACACGTACTCTTGACTTCTCCATTGTTCCGTTGAATGCCTCTGCATACTTATGACGCTGGAAAGTAACTCGACTTTTTTTACTGCAGAACCTGAACAAACACAAGTCTCCTCGCAGATGCAAACATCCATGTACGACTGAGCTGGATGAATGGCTTTGCTATTTCAAGTATTCGCTAAGATTGTAGGGCAACAAGGTGTAGCGCATTAATGAGCTCACGCTCGCAGAACTGCTGTTTTGGCAGAGCTCGTGATTCCCAAAGTGGTGTGCGCAAATATTTGCACAAACTGTGGAATTCATTCCTGCCTCAGCACAAGAGAATGTCTGATTTCACATGCAGATTTTTTGGCCAGTCCACTCCTACACCTTTCCTCCCTCTGTCAGCAGAAAAGGAGTAAGTGCCGTTGCTGTAGGCAGAGCCACTGTGTTCATTATGAGCTTTAGGTTTGATCCAGTCGGCCGGTCAAACTCTGTACGTTGGTGATAGCGCCATCAATAATGTAAGGAGAGAGAACAAAGGCAGGAAATGGAAGAGGCCAAGTGACGATTTTAAAATGTCTTTCAGTGATGGCCAACACCGTTCAGTAACATTAAATACCTTCTATACATACTATCACATGTTTTTAGACTTCAAGACTTCAATATTAAAGACAAGATGGACTACAGCATAGTGTAAATGCTGTGAAATAAACTAAATTTTAAATAACAGTTAATATTCACAGCATGCCATACATTTGGCAAAACTATTGTAGGTGAATGTGCTGGGGTCAAAAACCAGTTTGGAACATTTGAGGATGATAAATGACAATCCTCTGTACGTGTCCTCCTCTGTTTCACACACATCTGTCTTCACCTGGGTATCGATGAACCAACGTTCCAGAAAATACTTGGTATGTAGGTCTGCGAGTGTCTTTTAAGCTGACACTTTTAGTACCTGCCACAGCTTGTGCTGCCAAATCTATCGAGCGAGACTTGCGATGTGAGACGATGGAGATGTTGGTGTAATGACTCGTCACTGATCATTAGTTGTAAAAGAGCCACATTCCTCGAGAATCTTTTCCAGATGGTTTCCTAAAACCAAGTTTGTTGCCCCATTAAAAACACCTCATCTCAGGGGAATTGAACTCCCGCTCAGAATGCCTGAACTCATGGTATGTTTGTGTTTGTTTACTCCCCACAGGGCCTTCATTTCCTGTGTGTCTGCTGCTGTTTTTTTTTTTTTTTAACAATCTGTTAGCCATTTTCAATTAACAGTATTCACTCCGGCCACAAAGGAGTTGGAACTAATATCAATGCTCTTGTTAGAATTGTTGACCTCTTGAATTGTAGTCATTTGGTTTTGGTTTTAGTTGGTAGTTTATTTCTGTGTTCTGAGTAGCAGTGAACTTGCATTTAAAATCACAATCAGGTTTAACATTAACATTAAGGAATCCAAAAGCCTTACTGAGACCCTTGACTTGAGAATGACTGACCTGATGATTCAGAGATTTCATTTTCATGTATCTGTATAACCCACAATTCATGATCCTTTGTGTGTTAAAAGTTTTAAAAGTTTGTTAAAAGTTTTAATTGATTGATTAATTATGTGTTAAAAGTTTTAATTGATTGATTAATTTCCCTCATTAATTATTGCAGTTAACAAGTTAATTTTGATAGCTGCCGGTTATGTATTGTTCTTCTGTGATCTGCATGCACTTTCACCTAGGGGAATGTTTGTCTTAGTGAGACAGGGCAGTAAAAGGTCAAATATTTTACTTAACCTGGGAGAAGTAATCCGTTTCATAATATGTACTTAATGAAAGGAACATTTTAAAAACATTTTGACATGTAAAGTGAAAGAAATGATAGAGCTGCTGCATCAACAGGTCTGTTAAGACATGCTTTCAAACTCTTGAATATTTCTGAGGAGCCTTGCTTATGTCATCTCACCTCTGTGTATGACCTGAATCTTTCACCGTAATAATCTTTGTCAGAGAAGCGGTGCATTTTTTTTGGATTTATGACAGCTGTACAGTGTATTCGAGCTCCTTTTTTCCTGTCTCCTCTGTGCACTCATTTTTGCATTTATCATTCAGTCACGAACTATGACACAAATATCACACATGATGTTTGTGAGTCAGTGTTAGACTTCATTGTTTTAAGTTTAATGGTCATTCTCTAATAGTCATGTGAAACGTACAGCACTGAATAGTGTCTAGAGAAATGTGTCAGCTGATCTAGTCAGCGTTTAATGATGAAGACGTAGATGAGTACTTGGGGAACTGTTGGTCCTTCAAAGCAAACTCTTACAATTAAGTAAGAAGTAACAAATGTTATATATCTGGCCCCCGTTCTGATTCTCCTTCTTCTTCTGCCGTCTTCAAACCTAATTCTGAGTCAAGCCAACTTGGCCTTTCCTTTAAGTGAAAAGCCATTTAATATCCCCTTCACTCCCTGATCAAAAGGTATTGACGATGACCTTTCACCTTATATTCACGGGGGGTCATGACCCACTTGGCATTCTGATTGGATGAACACAAGTCTACTGGCCAAGTGTTGTCACCCTTCTGTGTTCAGGCCGGCCTCCACTTTAGCTCCATACAGCTGGTAATAATACTGGCACTGAAGCTTTTAGCATTAGCACGTTGGCTGAATGACATGTGTGTGTGTCTGTGCCTGTGTGTGTGTGTGTGTGTGTTTGGAGGTCAGGGTTGTGATTTTGTACATTTCCACATTTGGTGTCATGATTTTTCTCCTCATGCTCCACAACATGTGAATTGCTGAGATAAAAATATGAGAAAAATAAAAATGAGAAAAATAGCAGTTTGAGTTTATTAGTTATGCTCTGGTTAATTAGTTAATGGCAGACTTCAAATTGCTTGCACGTTTAAGCTAAATAAATTGTAAACATGCTAGTTGTTCTTCTTTCTGCAGGGTCAATGTAGCTGTCATGTAAACCATTTGGGTAACTCTTAGAACATGTGCTTGAACTGCACTGAAACGTGAGCCAGAAAAGCCGGGCTGCGTTAGGCTCTGTGAGCATGACAGTTCTGGGGATCGGGTTTAAAACTTGCAGCTGAATAAGGCTTAGAAAACAGAAACTCGTCAACCTTTTCTCGCTTCGCTGCCTTAGAGCTATCAACACAAAATGGAGCGTCGTCCTGTGATTGTGGATCTTAGACCAAACCAGAAACATTTTCCCTTCACACAAAGATGGTGTTTTGATCCAGTTTGTCCACATCACAAAGAGGACTTGTTGTCTGCTCAGAGAATAGTTATCATTGTTTGTGACTTGTGCTCGAAACATGTGATTTTGCTTTGAAGTGCATGTTTTTACCCCTGGTACGGTATTATGACGATGTTTTATTCATATGTATTTGTAGTTAATCAAACGTTGTGAGTCTTATCTGTCTTGTTTCTCTCTAGTCTAGTAGGTCATGGTCATCACATGAGGGATTAGTTAATATTAACAGGCTCCCAACTTTCCTGCTGCGACTTTGCAGAACAGAAATAAAGATAATGACAAGCCAATGAAGCAGAATCAGAAATAGTTCTCGTTTGGTCGTTATTCGCAGATTTCTTGAATATTTTTAGAATTTTGTGTTTTTATGAAATGTTCATTCTGAGCCCAGAGAGGTGTCTTCTTTGTTTGTTATTAGACGATGTGTTTTTGAACTTTATTCTTGTCTTTTTATTTTTACTTTTTTTATTTGTTTTATGTTTTATCTGTGTTAGTGAACTCTTTCATCTTATCTTGTGGAAAGTGATATAAGATGCAGGATCTGTATGAAGTTGAGAGCTGCCTGAAATCACTCTGAAACTCAAACCAGACCATTGCGCGTTGTCCTGAAAGAGTCTGTGGATCAGTGATAATCTCTGGGTCCAACCTGGTTTGTGTTTGTCATGACAGCTCAGATGTGTGCAAGGTTTTTCACGTGGCTCCCTGAAGAGGTCGTGTATAAAGGGGTCGCGGGTGAACGGAGGCAAAGCTGCACATCGGCTCTGATGATGCTTAGAGTAGGGAGGAAATGTGAATCCCATGACAATGGCCAACTTCACAAACACTGGGTTGAGGTCGGACATTTTAGACGACTCAGTGTGAATTCAAACGGTTTCTTAAGACAATACCATGACATTTACAGGTTTCCACAAACACTCATTGACCTAGCTTCACTTTCACTGTATTCCTTTTAAATCTCTAATCCTCCCAGACTTGTCATCTTACTGCAGCCTATGTCTAATGCACCACAGACTTCATCATTCATTGCTGCTGTAGATGGTGGCTGGTATTTGTTTAACGTGCAAAAAAGCCTTTGACTGCACGCCAACTCTTGAATTCTCGCAGTGCTGTTCATCCTTACGTAAGAACACATTTGTAAAAACCTGTCAAATCAGTCTGATGATGAGGACAGCTGTCTAAGCATTGAAGATATTGGCAGAGACCGGCTGACGTTTAAGGTACTTATTGTTAAATTTGTGTTTCCT
Organism: Cynoglossus semilaevis; assembly: GCF_000523025.1. NCBI lineage: Eukaryota > Metazoa > Chordata > Actinopteri > Pleuronectiformes > Cynoglossidae > Cynoglossus > Cynoglossus semilaevis. The sequence continues at coordinate 9,633,031 of NC_024315.1, read as the reverse complement.
TTTGAAAACATTAAGAACTGGCATGTTCACTGACTAAAGAGTGCACTCTAAATCCAATAGTTATTATTGTAACTTGCTTGGTTTGGATGAGGGATTCTAGAAATTTCCAGGAACTGCTATGCGCTAAATTCGTCAGCATCATTAATCAGCTTTCTTTCACAGTTTTCATGTTAGTTGCAGAGCGCCACCTCTTTTCAGTTCTTAGAAAATGTGCTCTGTTTCTGTCTCTCATTTTTGTTTTTCTTCATCTTCAGTGTCAAAGAAATTGTATTTATTCACTTTGGCCAATTCTAATATAAACCAGAGCCCCATTTAACAAACTGATGTTGAAATACTGTAGATGGCCTTGGTTTAATTATAATATTATTTTGTATTTTTACTACACAAAGAAATAAATAGTTAATATTGTTGAACACATCAAAGTGTCACATCTTTGCATTTTTGGTTTTTATTCTATGAATTTATTTGTAAATTTATTTATTTTTATTATATAATCTCTGACACTTGGACTTTCTGCTTTTGGTTTTTCTCTTCCTCTACCATTCCTAATACAAGCCATAACTAATCTCCATTTTCAGTGCGTGACCAATACGAAAAACATGGGCAGTTACATGAAACCATGTGTGTGAGTGCGTGTATGAGAGAGAGGGAGAGAGAGAGAGAGAGAGAGAGAGTAGTGGTAGTAGTTGTAGAAAGGTACTTCTAATGAATGGCATTGCTGTGTATTTGACTAATACTTCACCCCACCTCACCCCACCCCCGTTCCTCGCCTGTACTTACATACAGTCAGCAGCCACATGTGGCAGTGGTCAATAGAGCAGCAGTGATTTACTTCTTTAAAAAGCTGGTGATTCTCCAGCACAAGATTTACAGCCGAATGAGCAAATGTGAGCCAGACGACTGAGTTTGTGATGCGATTGACAGAGCTGTAAAAAATAAAAAACACTGAACTATTGAACATCGACAACAAACTTAGACAACATCCCCAATCACTGTGGCTCAGTAGATAATAACACAGGAATGATTAGTAAGAAAAACAAATTCCTGGCTTAGATGGAGCTATTTTTCTTTTTTAAACCAACCGTTGGCTTTTTCATTTTTTAAGGTCTACAGTTAAACCCCAAGCTTCTGTGATTCTTCAGCCTCTCTGCATCTTGATAACATAAAGAAAAATGGTACATTATTGGGGTTCAGCTCTTATTATAGGGTGAAAATGTTTTCTTTCTTCCTCTTCTTTGGACTTTTAGACTTAGACTTATAGAATGTGCCGTTATTTTACTGATGCTACTTTAAATGTGTAATTTTAGTTTTATTACTTTTATTAAATCAGTTTAGTTTTTAAAGACTGCGTGTGCTTTCATGATAAATTAAAGGCTTTACATGTATATACCTGTATATACATGTATGTTCTGCCATATGCTTGGACTTGAAAAGCAAGGTATGGAATATTCAAGTAGCTGTTCCTGATTGAGTCATACCACGCAAAGACTCTCGCTCCCTTTCTCTCTCTCTTACACACTCAGTCTGTAGGTGTGCGTGTGTGTTAGCAGTCTTGTGTCTATTGTGATTATGGTCAGTCCATCAAAGTCTAAGGAGGGTGTCGGCAAGGTATTTGGACTGGTGCAGTCTGCTTCACACTTCCTTTGTTTGTGCTTATGCTGGTCCAAGCCTCTGTCTCCCTTCATTTCCTCCTAACCATTGTGTTTGGAGGTACATGTCCCACCCACTTCTCTCTCTCTCTCTCTCTCTCTCTTGCCCTTTAATCAGTAACTCATTTGGGCTGATCACTGAGAACATGGATGATCTATTTGTAGAGATTCCTGTTATGAAAAGACACAACGTACACACACACACGCCCTCTCTGTCTCTGACACATCATTATCTCAGACGGCATCAGTGAAAAGAGGACACATTCTCGTCATGTATAAGTTTGGTCCAAAGCATGAATACAGGAAGTGGCCAAAGCAGCCGTGTAATTAACGAAAAAGTGTCCTCGTCCGTCAGTGTAACAAAACACAACATACAGACAAAATCAGGTGTTTGATTAATGGAAACTCACTGACTTCTGAAGTTTGAAAAGGTTTTATTAAATTATATAGAATGTCATTATTTGCAGATGATGTGGGTTTTGTTTTTAAACAATTCTTATTATGTTTTAATTTGGGGAAGAAGGAACTGTCGCTGGAATATAATGTAGTCGTTTTGTACTCGGTTTTTGTTGATCGTTGCCTTAGGTGTTGGTGGTGTGTGAGTCAAAATGACACATCCATCCACTGACCCTCATCTGGCCCCAGCGTTTGGGGTTAGGACTGGTAGACGAGGGCCATGTAAACCCCAGGGCAACCCCAGGGGAAGTTACTACATGACGGAATAGGAATGACTATTCTTTCTTCTTTTTCTCACTTCTGTTTCTGTTATGATTTCTTTTTGACTTTCTTTCATTTCTGTTGGCTTTTGCGGCTTTCTCTCGCTTGTCAGTTTTTCTTGTAAGTCCCTGTGTTCCTCATCTGCATGTCAGGGTCAGAGGTCAGACAGTAATGTTTACGACCTACAACAGTAGCGTTAGCCCACAGCCCACCAGCAGCAGTTACTGCTTTTCTGCACAAGAGCTAGAAACAAGAGTTCCAGTTTGTTAGGATTCAAAAGACAATCCACCAAAATATCTCATGCAAAGATAAAATATTTTCTGATACCAACTCTGAACCCTTGTGTTGCGATGGATGTAATCCATCATTTTTATTCCTCTCCTCTGCTCGAAAACACAATTATACACTCGTATGTGTTCTTAATCAGAATTGTTCACCACATAAAATCAATAGGATTTTCCACATCATCCCTGTTCAAGTCTGAGTGGTAAATACATTTGAACACAGCCTCTGGGTGGTCGGGTTTTGCGTCTGAGGGATTTGGCCATGTTTGTAATCTTCCTCTTCATCTTTCTTTCTCTCTGCATCCTCCATGTCTGCCACATTAACACTAACTGCCTCTCTGTAGCCTTTCTTCCTCCCCTTCAGGACACAGAGTGAAGACAGAGAATTTTCAACAGGGTTTATTTCTCTGTAGAAACTTATCTGTTTCCCTTTCTCACACTGGTGTTGATCAGGATATATTTTCTGTGTTTACAGTGAAGCCTTTGGCCATAAAACCCAAAGGGTGATTTGTGTTAAAGTTTTGGTTTTGGCAATGCTGTGTGTTTTTGAACTGTAATAATCCACAGTTTCTTTCATTTTAGTATTGCACAACAAGTTGGGGTCATTTGGGGGGTGTTTATCATCATGTTTAATTGTGATGCAACATTACATCATGTTGGTTTTCAGTTACATTTTTTCCAGGCCATATGTTAGTGATTTTACAGATCTGTTCCTTATGTTGAGTTCATGTTGGTTAGGTTTTCAGGCTGTAAATACTGAGCTTTTTGAATGTTTAATTCACAGTGACTGAAGCTGTTGTCACTGTTTGTCAAAGACATATTGAGTTTTTTTTTACCATCTGTCATCACTCATCATCTATGTGGATTTTGCTCTGAGTGATTTTCTTTCATGAGTCTTAACCAGGCATGCAACTATATAATTAGCAGCCTATACATTATGAAGAATGATGGTGATGAAATGGTATGAAGATGATGATTCACTTTTCCTCCTCTAAAGGTCTGTGGTTTAAAAACGTTGATGACTTTCCTGAAAGTAATCACTGGCGAGGCCTCGTTTGAATGAATCACACGTGACTCTGCTGCCAATTGGTTCCTTCATGGCAGCCAGACTTTGACATAAGCCAGGGTTTTCTGCATCATTCTTTCCCCAACTCTGGCAACCGAGCACTGGAGAACACGTGTCTCTCTGCCACATGGTGACCACTTTTACTGTCTGTGTTGGAACAACCTCATCGAATGTGTGTTGCCATGGCAATAACATAGTCAATAAGATGGACCACACAAGAAAAGCACAGGAACCCTATTTTTTTAATAACTTGGTTTTAAAGTTGCATTGTTAAACCAACCATCTTTCACTACAGCTCTACGAACCATTATCCGACTACTAAAGGCCGGGCAGTTGAGCAATCTTTTGTATGTGAGGCTTTCTTTCTTTTTTTTCTTTCTTTATTTTCCTCCTCCCTCTTATTTTATACATATATTGGCTACATTATTAAATGAAATTACGTTATTTCTTTTTTGTCGTTCAACTTTTTTCTCTTCCTGTTTTGGGTTCTTTTATTGTTGTTTTCTGAATTATCAGTCTTGGGGGTTTAACGAGGTTCTCTCTTGTATTTACAGTTGGAATGCCATAGTCCTGAACCCAATTATTTAATAAGCTCGACGCATTGATATAAATTACCTTCATAAAAAAAGTCATACTTCTTTGTTGAGTCAGTTGCTTTCAGACAGACTTTTAGTAGATGCTTAGTAGACGGTGAGTTGTTATTACAGAGTCAACCTGAACGTGGTGTACGTGCGCCTTGGGCAGGGGACAGGAATTTACATACCTGCAACTGTTCTCTTTTCACAGGACCACTTGCGCTTTTCAGCCTCACTTCACCTCACAATGCAGCGTCTGCGCTGTTTCTAAACATATGCAAACTGGGCTCCGTTCCTGCAGCCTGTTGAAGGAGCCAGAGATTATCAGGTGGTGAACTGAAGAAAGGGAGAACCTGGGGAGCAGAGACAATCACCTTTCCAACCCCCGGTATTACACCAGATGCCGAGATATATCGGCAAATTACAATCAGAAGTGACGGACTGGCTTGATGTCGGTTTATAGTATATTTATGATCATTGTAAAGCTTCCCTCGCTCACTGAGGACTTCTGAAGAGGTTCTGTGTGAACCAGTGAGTTTCCAGCTCCTTATCAGGGGCAGCAGGAGAGCAGCTGGGAGGTGGAGCTCCGCCAGAGTGGAGTTGTCCATTCCTGAAGCCTGAATCACTCTCAGACCTCCATTCACAGTCCTCCTTAGGAGCGCTCGATTCAGAGGCACCCGGCGCAGGAAGAAGTTGGAGACTGTAGAATCTGGTTTAATGCAAACCATAGTATAAACATGGATTTACGGTCCTGCGCAACAGAAAGAGCACATTTGGAACCGAGTGTATAGTCCGATTCCCTGACGGCAGACTGGATTTATCATGCGCGCCTCGTCCTAACCGTGGAGTAGACCGAGGGGACAGTCGGAGTCTGCCGGAGCGCAGCCGGGCTCTGAGGCTGGTCACAACCCATACGTTCACCATGATATTAACTCGTAAGTCTTTGTCATAATCACCAATAATGATCATTCATCATTTCAGATGAATCGTATCCATGCTGCGGTAGTGGTTTTCATGTTTAAAAGTTGTGCCAATGGATTCCTGCGGTTTCCTGTTTGTCGTTGAAAACAAACGGCTCAGTATAATTAGTAGTCCGTGTTGTGCTTCTCCTAAGTTACATGGAATCCTTGAATGAATTTTGTCTTCTATTTAAACAAATAAAAATACTTTAAGTCGTCTTTGCGGCGCAGCCCCGCGGGCTGTCAGATAAGAAACCTCATTGCTTAGCGCGTATCTGTGCGTCTCCAAAGATCCACTGTCCTTCCCTGAACTCACAGTAAATCCCATTCGAATATTGGTGAACTTTCCTCAAGTGATTTTTTTTTTCTGGCTTACGATGTACTGTGGACTTAGTGATGGACTTGTGTCAATCGAGGAATCTGGCTTACGGACCCAGTGATGGACTTGTATCAATCGAGGAATCATTGGAGATAAAAATGAAACTTTGATCCGAAACAGTTTTGCGCACTGTGATTTGGAGTTAGACTTTATTTGGTGACTTGTGTGTGTGGTACCAGTCTGACACCAGCTGGTTTAACTCTCAACCTTTTGTTTTACTGCTGACCTCTTGGTAAGAAATGGATTTAGGGGTTGTTGAAGGTGCCCTGGTTGTATAAAAACCCAAAGTTGTCTGTCCTATGTTGGTCTGAGTGTATTTTGAGAGTAAGTCCCTTCTGTTTCAACCATTTGTCACAACCATTGGTTCCTTATCAGCTGCCACTGATCTGTGACTGCAGTACGTGCAGAATGTCAGTTGTCCAACAATTATAGAGTAAGTATGACATCCGCTTTCCTCACAATGTCCACTATTACGGAATTGTGAGAAAAGAGTGAAAACATTTTAGATTTTTAGTTAATATTCCTTAAATATATATTTAAAATCGCTATCAGTCGAGTCAAAATGAAAGCACATGAACAGCTATGATTCATTCAGCGTGGCAGGAAGTGAGCTGAGGCCTTATCTGAAAGTTTCTACATCCAGATGGCACATTGTCTTTTGTGTCTGTTGAGAAGCTGTTCTTATCATCCTGGCTTTGAGCGTCAGTCTGGGATTGTTTGGTTTGGGATTTTTAATTTTAATATACATAATAACAGAAAAATGAATGAATTTATATATATTAAGAGATAGGGCTAATCAGAAGAGATATCCGGCAGTGGAACCTTTACCTACTGTGTGGTCGAAGCATATCATCTGCACATGAAATCTTCTGATCCTATTCACATGTATTTCATTCAGTCAAAGCAACACACCGAGAACAGCTTTCCCTTCCAGGTGTTTCAACCAATGCTTTAAGAGACAATGAAATAGGAGTAAATACTGGGTTTGAGCTTGGCCATTATGACAGGTCACTTGATCAACAGCTATGGCTGAAGATAAATATATCATCCAGGCACAGGGAGGCCCGGGGTTAGCTCCGTGATGATCCATCAGGGCCAGCTGCGTGTTTTCATGCCTGTGTCCCTGCAAGTGTGCCTGTGCCGGCTGGTGGTAAATAACTGTAATGGGCCATGGTAGTAACATGATTATTTGTGTGTGTGTGTGTGAGTGTGAGAGCAGGACATAGCTTGAGGCCAGCCAGATGGTGATATTGCTGGCACCATCTCAGATAGCAAACAGCCAGGCTTTTTCAGTGAACAGCCAGCTGTCTTAGCCATGAAATCACACAACTCGATACCAATTATAAAAAAAAAATCTTCTGTTGTTCCCTATGTTGGAATTCCTCTAGAGTACCAGAGGGATTTGACATTGGTCAGATTAAAAAAATATATATTGTCACCAGCTGTTCTTGCTGCTTTGGTACTGACACAAGCTGTTTGGAACATTGCGATCATTGGTTGGATAGTTTCACAAGCTGATGGATCATGGTGGATTCTTCAAGATCATGACCACATCAGTTGTTTGTCTTTGTCACTGTTGAGGTTAAAACACATCATTGGCAATATTTCAGTGTCTATCTGTGCTGGTTGTAGATTACAACTGTGCCTCCTAGACTTGTCTACTTTATCACTTGTCTAGACCCACTTTGCAGCTCATTCAAAATGAGCCACTCGAACCAGGAGTTGATAAGAACCCTCTGCCTGCTTTGTAGATTTTTTTTCTCCTGAGATAACTGTATTCTGACTTTTGACCTCCAGTTGGCTACATAAGGAGGAGCAGGGTCTTTGAGGTGGGTAGCGGGGCCTTTGTTTGCTTGCTCCTGACAAACTCCCTCCGGAGCTCAGCATTCAGACCTAGCCAAGCTAGACCCTGTTGCCTCCTGAGACACAGGGAACTGTTGGCAGGCAATTGTGAGAATTTCCTGTAACAGGAAAGGAGAGAATGGCAAGCAGTTGAAATACGCCAAGTTCAGACGGGATGAGAGTTGGAGCGGTGAAAAGAAGGCAAAGTAAGACACACTATATTAGAATTCAAAACGAATAGGCAGATTGTTATGGTTTGTTTTGGTTTTAGCCTATATGAGTATTTTAGAGTGATCGATAAGGTACTTTAAAGTGGTACTTTCAACTGAGTTTATGAAGTAATTCAAGTGTTAGATGCATATATTCAGTAACAAAATGATGTAAAGAAAAGACAGATTTTAGCCATTTGTAAAAATATTTGCTAGATGAAAAAAAAAGATTCCTGCCCAAGTCTCTGATAAACAACTTAAACAGAAAACTGAAGATGGTCAACAGTAATCCTTCTCCTATCATCCCACCACAAAATGGGAAAATTCGCGAGGGAAAAATGTATTATTTACGTATATATTTACCCTTTACGAACCTAAATCGTTGTGAAATGTTTACTTGAAATTACTTTTCATGGACGTTCAGGTAAATTATCTCAGATTCATCACACACGTAGATCAGATATTTACATCATCATCAAACACCTAAAATCATTGCTGTGCTTGAGAATAGATGGAACAGAAAAAGAAAACTGAAGTGGAGAGTCTTCTGAAAGACATTCATCTAGTATGGCTTTAAGGACTTTAGGTAAACACACACAATCACAAGAACAAGTGTTTGTCTTGGCTGCCTCCCCACCTATTATGTGGTCAGGAACAAACGAAGGCATAGCCTTACAGCTGGGTGGTCAGCAGCCGCTGCAGCGCCGCTCAGCTTTCTTCCTGTGAGGGAAGCAGGAAGAGGAAGTGAGGTAGTTCCCTGGCGAGGACTAAAAAGTTAGATTGGACAGTGGGGAGTTAGAAAAAAAACACACTTGGAATTGGAATCTTGAATGATTGCAGCAAACAAAAATGTTTGGGTGGAGTGTTGTGGGATGACTGTAGATAGTCTTTAAACAGCAGTTGTTGGTTTTATTCAACCAACCTTATTTTGTATAAATTCCCTGTTTGTCTGTTGGTTGTTTGTCCCCCCTCAACCCAGCCGACTTCCTGCAGCCAAACAAAAGTTTTTTTTGGCTTCTGTCTAAATGAATAGAAATACATTGTGTTGCAGGAACAAATATTATTCAGTTTGACCCACCTGCATAGTCAGTGCCGTTGTTATTTAATGTCCTTTGCACAGTGTTTGCATGATAAAGTACTTCTGAAACCCACTGTAATCCAGTGGGGTGTCTCTCTCGATGGCTTCTCTACGAAGGCGCTAATTGGATCCCCTGTCTTTTCTCTTCCGGTGATTTTGAAAAGCCAACTAAGTGTTTGTCTGTCACATTTACATGTCAATCGCCTAACTGTCTTTAAACATGAGGTTTATTTCTCCATGCCAAAGCAGACTTGTGTACGCAGTCACACAGATATAGAAGCAAAATGACATTCATGACTTACTAAACTTGATTTCCCCTTTTTCGACTCATGGCCCTCTAGAACATTTAGACTGAACCACAGATATTCAGGGATTTAATCCATTAGTGTAAATACAACAATACATTTTTTATTTGTTGTCAAATAAAAAATATGTTGGATTATGTGGACATATTCAACACCTGGATGAATGTGATTGACACTCCTTCCTTACTTGCCCCTATGGTGGCAGAAAGAACACTGTGTCTTGATCATGTCACACCTTGTTGTTAGTGGGGTTTGTCTGCCGTCTAGGCTTGTTGTCAGTATGTAAATGGTCATTTACAGCATTGCTGAAGTCACAGCAGTGGTAGAAACAGTCTTCTCTCTGCTGTTGGTCTGTGTCTTGTGAAATCAGTTTCACAGTGTTATTTCAAATCTGTTTTCAAACTTTATTATAATTTTCAACATGAAAAAAACATTTTTATACAATAGTGCCCATTTTATTGATATACGTATATCTATAGTAGCCACACCTTATTGGTCCCTTCCTTCATCTTCACAAAGTGTTCCCGCGTAGGTAAGAGGAGTAACAGGTATTTTTTGCAGTGTTCTGTTGCCACTTTATTCTATAGTTCACCAGTGTCTTTTCCTGCTTTTGTTACACTGGTTTTGTTTACAAGTTTTTCTCAGGGCTGTGTAACATTTGTACTTGGTGTCAATCTGCCAAGGAGGACATTGTAAATTCAACACCCCCAAGGCCTGGAGACATGTTTCTGTCTGTCATGTCTCTTCGGACTGCTGGCTGCAGGGCTGATGAAGCAATTGAAGAGGCAGGGGTGTGGGTAACCATTTGGCATGTGTCATCTAAAGGACTCTCACAGATAATTGGGAAATGCCCCCGTGGCTCTTCAGACACACGGTGGACTTCGCTGTTCAGAAAGTCTACTTAGCAGGATTAGCCTAAGTGTCACACCTTAGATTTATGGAGTCAATACTGGAGAGTTTCACTTAAATCTATTAAATAATTAGATGTTTAATACTCATTACTTAAAAAGGACAAAGTGTTGATTTTTACATTTTTCTGTTAAGGCGATACAACCTGACGCTCTTTGTCTTCCTTTATTATTTGCAGAAATTGAAGCGAAGGAGGCCTGTACCTGGCTCAGGGCTGCAGGTTTCCCTCAGTACGCACAGCTTTATGAAGGTGAGTAACTGTGAGGAAACCAAACACACCTAATGTAAAACATAATCAGGGAACTGGAAGGGTTCACTACTAACACAATTCTGTGTTGATGCTTTTGTGATTGGATCAGATTCACAAGCCCAAATAAAACTCAAATTCTGTGTTGATGCTTTTGTGATTGGGAAACCATTTGCACAAACTCTGTACATCTCTGTAATGTACAACATTACAGAGATGTACATTATGAGCACATTTATGCTCTATGTTTCAAATTAAACCCAATAAAACCCCCTAACCTACATATTACAAACCTCAGTTGTACTGTAACCTACATAGTAACTTTTATAGAGGCTAAAGGTCTTTACTGGCTTGTGTAACAAAATTATGTTTACTACTTTTGCAATGACAAATGTTTGCTGGACACGTTTAAAATAGAAACAAACCAAAATACACTAAACATTCTTTAGACAACAGCTTTTACCACTGCACAAAGGCATGCCAGTTGTTCTTACATAACCACAGGATGATGACAGCAGAACTAAGGCAACACTGTCAACAGGTCATTGCTCGTTGCCACTTAACCATGAAATGTTTCCTATTTGAATGGAAAATTCATTGTGTTTCTGCACAGGTGATGAGCCTGTTTTTACAATGCCTGAAACAGCAGCACAAAAGTGCAAACTGCAGTCAATCAAAAACATGTGCTCCTTCGTGCAGTCGTCTGCAACTCTTGGAGGGTTTTATGCCAATACACGACACATTTTCTTTACCTTATATCCATGGGCTGGTCTCCTTTGTCTTTGCTGTCAACATTATTGCCCCACTAAAGATAAGCTCACGCTGATAGCTCACAGGTACAGAAGACTGAAGGTGCTCACATTCACTGAAAGGCATTTGCTTATCATTACAACCACTGGGGCCTGAGGTGCAAGAATCTTATTTTGGGTTTCTTCAATTAATTCTCAATGAAAACACCAGACTATGAGTCCATCCATTAGCTCAGCAAACGATATGTTGCAATACATTTTAACCTGCTGCACCACACTCTACCCACATTGTGACCAGACGTTAAGTGATCTGGTTAATGAGGTGGATTTTAAAGGAAGAATGAGAAGTAGAAAGGAAGTAGGACCTCTGAGCGACGATGGAGTACCTATTGTCATTCTTCAATCAATCCCTTGTCCGCTCCCTCTGTGCTCCACATCCCCCCTGCCTGCTGGGTCTGAAAGCTGCAGCTGTGTTTGTTTGGTCGGCTAAGATGCTACTTCCTCCTCTAGCTTTTCATTAGGGTACTATGGGGGTAGATGGTGGGACGGAAGGTCTCGGTAGGGTTATTTTTTGAGGTTATAAGTTTAACCGACTACACTGGCACTGACTCTCTTTTTCTTTGTACACAGATGCCCTTTTCCCCATCGACATTTCTTCCGTTACCAGAGACCATGACTTCCTGGATCGGGATGCCATTGAGGCTCTCTGCAGGTGAGAGTAGAAGACGCACTCAACCTTTCACTCTGAACTTTCTCATTCACTTAGCCTCTTGTTCTTCCTCCTTTCTACTTTTTCTATACTATCTTGTTTTTCCCAAATGCAACCATGAGGGCATGACTTCAAAAGGGCGCATGCTCTAGAAAGCTGGCGACGAGATGAAAGAATGACACGATAAGAACCCTGGAGCCATGTACCATATCTTTTCTTCTTCCGATTTAGTTTTCTATAGCCCTGTTTATTTTGTTCGTCCTCCTTGGCTGATAGTGTTAATCTGAGTTGTTACCAGTCTCTTGTATCACCCCTGTGAGCACAATATATCAGTTCTTCTTTTCACTGTGACATTTTACCGTCACGCAATGCTAACTGCGATCCACAACTAAAGAAATGAACTATTATTAAGTCAGATAAAGTTTGGAGTCTTTCTTGGTGTAGAAAAACAGTGGAGAACATTGTATTTTGCTTTGGTCAGACACTTCTGCTGTAATGAATTAGCATGTGAGGAGGATGTTAATGGACGTCTAATGGAGTTGGCTCCATCATCAAATCCAACTCACAGTAATAAACCACAGCAGGTGTTCTTTTATACATCTGGAAGCTATCATCTCAGAGTCTCCTCTTGGCAGCCTCCGCCCCCCTCCCCACAGGCCCAGCCCCTATCCTTCAGTTCTCATCCCTTCGTCTCTCCATTGTTACATGATCTGCTTTAAGAGCTCTCCAGAGGGTGGACCCCACCACCACCACCACCCAGGCTCCCCTTCTCCAGGTGGCTGGGTGGATAAGCTTTCTGCCCCCTCCCCAAGCTTTCGTCGCCAGTCCACACGATTTCTTTTTCCTTTCTCTCTTTTTTTT
>NC_024315.1:9607887-9620324 GCF_000523025.1 Cynoglossus semilaevis | reverse complement strand
TTTTACGCACTCTTGGTGATGAGAGGTTTGGGTTTCTGGGAAAACCAGGGAGCTTGAATATTTTTCAAACCCATTTTAAATGTAACCACTTTTGGATGTGTTTGCACAGGAGGCTGAACACCCTTAACAAGTGTGCTTTGATGAGACTGGAGATATCACCGCAAAGAAAGCGAGTAAGTGCACATGCATACACATGAACTCCACTCCTCCTTCAAAAGCCCCATAGCACATCTTCACAACCACAACTGCACTTCCTCACCTCAGCCCTCAGTTCACTCTTGGCCATAGGGCAGAAGTTGTGTTTTCTCACATCTTGTTTAATTAGAAGCCACCTGTTGGGTTTTATTTCTATATCAAGTGGGTTGTGCAGACCCTAGGGGAAAGGAGGGCAGCTTTTTATGTCTAAATGAAGGGGTTGCATTTTCTCCCCCTGCTCACCTTCTTTGTCAAATACTTCCCCACAGCCCAGGCCTACTGTAGATTTTAATCAGTTAAATGCTTTTGTGGCAAAATTTAGAGTAAAATAATGAAACCACACACTGTGTCCAATGTTTTATTAAATCACACTTCTTCTTCTTTTTAACCATGTGCCGAATTACCCACTTACATTTTTTGTGGTTTTCATTTTTTTTTATAAAAGTTTTATAAAGAACTCATACCTGTGCTTAGATATCAGTTTTCTGTCTGTCTCTCTTTGAAACAGTGTCACTTTGTGATCAGAGTTTCTCCTTTAATACAAATTACCTTAACTCCCTATTAGCCTTAAGCAGTACATAGTACTATCCTTGTTCTGTGTGTGGTGGCGGTCATTAGGATGACCCTCTCTGTGTCACCTTTCATTTCAGAAGTCAACAGAAAGAAGTAGGAGAGTCAAAGAGGTTATTTGCCTCCGCTCACCCCCCCATCCTCAGACAGCTTAGGAATGCATTGATCTCCATACGTCTTAACATTCCCATTTTCTTTCTGGCGACTCCTCCTAATGCTCAAACCACTGCCGTGAATGCTGTGACGGTTTAGTGGTTTGGGGATGAGTTGTCGCCAAAATCTTGATATATGTCTGATCATCCGTAGAACCCCAAATAGCACGGTATCGTTTAAATGTCTGAACCCCAAATAGCACGGTATCGTTTAATCAAAATCAAACCAGCATCAGAACAGAACAAGCCACAGAAATTAGATTCTCTTTTTAATGAAGAGCACAGAGACCCCTCCTTCACTGGTGCTTCGTCGTGTATACATTAAATCGTTTTGTGTATGTAAAGCTCAAAGGAAATCTAACATGCAAAAAGTAAAATTCATGACTGGATTTTATTTTTGTTTTAATTCAAAGAGTGTTTGTTTGCAAAGGATAAAAGTGAATTGTGTAAATTTCCATGCAGTAAGAAAAGATGTAGAGAAGAGGGTTTTTAAACCACGGCCTGTGGTTAGGTTTTATAGGCTGCAGTCATCTTGGATGATTGGTGACTGCGAGGAAGTATCTTCTGAAGCCACGTTGGTCTGTGTGTGTGTGTGTGTGTTAAACAAAGAGACACATGTTGGACTTATCTTTTGTCATAGAGCATGACTTTATCGATAAAGCGTCTCACATTCAGTGCATTTGTGCATACAGACGGAGGGGTTATAACTGTGAGGGTGACCCCAGTCTGGCCGGCTGCACTTAGAGCGATGGGGGTCATAATGGAATTTCCTGAGCTCCCTCCAGGGCTTGAGATAGATTAACCAAACTGGGGGAGGTGTGTAGATTTTGAGAAGATGCATGTGTTCTATATGTGACGCAGAAAGGCCTACTGGTTTCTTTTGGAGGTTGTGTGGTCAGCAGAGACCAGGGCTGTTTACAATCATTGGCATTTTTGGTATAAGTAGTAATATATTGAAGCTGCTGCTTTATACATATACATATTTTACAGTTAAAACAATTATGACGTGTTTTTTTATTCAGTCTTTTTTGAGGAACATTGGAAAAGAAATGGTAGCTGTGACAAATACTGTCCTCCGTCCTTTCCTTCTATTTTTACCATGTTTTCCTATGATTTTCTTTTCCCTTTCTAGAGTGAGGACTCTGATGAAGATGAGCTCTGTGCCATTAGTGGTCGCTGGACCTTCCAACGGGACAGCAAACGCTGGTCACGTATGGAGGAGCTGGATGTTTTCTCCACACTGTCCATGGATGACAAAGAGGCCTCCTCATTCCCCAAGGACCATGTACCCCAAAAAGGCAAGCACGTCCTACATGAAGGCAACAGTTCAGAGAGTGTGTTGACCGACCTCAGTGAGCAGCCTGAGGTGGTGTCTATCCACAGCAGTGGGAGTGGAGGAAGAGGAGAGGAGAAAGGACATGGTGCCACTTTGGTAAATGAATCTGCGCCCGCTGGTGCCACTCGTGCTAGCTCTGTTACTAGCATGTGCTCATCCTCGGGTACGGGAGGCTCAGGATGTGCCAATGAAGACTCTTTGTCTGACGGGTTGCCCCCATCACCTTTAGAGTCACTTGGACAGTTCACTTTTGACATGAAAACTGGGATAGTTGGACTTGGGGGAAATATGGAGAGAGGAAGTGAAAGCAGCAAAAGCACACGATCACGAGCCAAGAGTTTTCTGAAGAGGATGGAAAGCCTGCGGCTCCGCAGCAGCTCCACCTCCAAGCGAAAGAAGAAGGGCAGCATCACTGGAGGGAAGATCGAAATCAGTGGCCCTGTCATCAAAGAGGGTCTGGATGATGACAAACTGAGGAGGCTGAACTGTGTGGACATCCCCAGTATCAGTTTCCACCAGAACCTCAATCACCATCGCAATCCCACTCAGACTATGACACTTAACAGAAATCGCTCTGTCTCCTACTCCACCCAGACCAGCAATGGCAGCACTGGAAGTACAGGAAGTAGCCAGTCAGAAGCCAGCAGTGGCAGTGCAGTGAGCACACCAAGCCCAGTGACCCGGGCTCGAAGTCACAGTACAGCAGCAGGGTCGAGTAAGAGAGGGGGGATGTATTTGGAGGGTTTTGATCCTTTAAGCATTCTTCAACAAACTTCTGATCGTCAGCCAAAACCTCCACCCAATTCATCCAACGCCTTCAACTGCCCAGCTACTAATGGGATGACAGTACACGAGCAGAACCACAAAAACAACTACAGTTACCAAAGCAACGGTGGAGAACTGGGTGAAGAAGAGGAAGAGGAAGACGAGGGAATGCTCTACTTCTACTTACCAGAAGGGCATAAGCCTGGAACGTTTCCCAAAGCCCTGGAAGACGGTAGTTCACGGAACAACAATGGGATTGATAATGGAAACTTGGTGGTGCTTAGGGGAAGACAAAGTAGACGTCAGCGCCGCGGGTCTTCAGGCTCTGTCGACAGTCGGCTCAGTTTTTACGACAACGTCCCCTACACTGAGAGAGAGGAGGAGGTAGAGGAGGAGGGAGATGAAGGGAAACTGGAGGAAGTGCTAAAACATGTCAGTGGCCTGAAGCGTTTTAATGCCTGGTCAGAGGCTGTAGTGGGTGAAGAAGAAGAGGAAGAGGAGGAAGATGAAGAGGAAGAAGGAGACTCAGACTCTGCCTTGGACTCGGCATCTCCTTGCCCGTCTTCTCCTCTGCAGAACCGACTAGAAGAGACTGAAAATGGAAGTGACCAAGACAGCACAGGAAACCCACTGGGAGAAGGAGAAGAAGGGATGAGAGAGAGAAGGGACTCTGGTGTTGGAGCGTCATTAACCCGGACCAGCAGGTCAGTCAGACTACACCAAGCATTTTGTACTTTGTGCAAAAATCTTTTTTTTGTTTAAAGGGTCAGTTGATTAAATTGACAAATGAATAATAACAATATTAATAATAATAACAGTTGTGTCCCTTATTTGTCCCATAATGGGGACATTTACAGTGTGAGTCTTTGCACATGCTGCCATGGAGGTGCCATTAGGTATATAAGGTTTCTATGGGGATTGAACCCAGGACCATCTTCATTAAAATTGCTTAATCTTCTACATATTTAACTTAATAGTTATTTCAACTTAATATATTTAATTTTTAATAGCATTTTACATATCCTTGATGTACATGCATGTTCACAGCTACTTGTGAACATGCATGTTCATCTTGTACCTAAGTAGAGTTGCTGGCTGGTTTCTTACCCCAGATTTCCACTGTTTAGCAGTTGAAGTAATTTAAAGATATTTTGTTATCCTGATGTCAAAAGGAAACCTTTAAGCCTTATGCCTTATTTTCAGAGCCAGATCTGGCAGCCTCCTGGTCTTTCTTTCTCTGTAAAACACTGGAATAATAGCCGAAAAGCTGGAGGAAAATAAAGAAAAACCAAAAGACAAAAAGTGTTTTCTGTAGTAATTGACAGCAAAGGGTAAACACGCTGAGGCGTCTTTCCTTATGTAATGGCTCTGGTGACTGTGGAATGTCTGCCTGGTCGCCATAGGAACTGTTTCTGTTTCTCTAGGAATTCACAGACAAATTACATGAAGGGGTGTGGGTGTTCAGGCCTTTTGATTATCTCTTGATTGATGTCTTCATAAATCTCTGTAATCCCTTAACTGATCACTTGGCACCAACAACCATGTGCAACTTCCTGAGTTTATTTGATAACAAAAACATGACGCAGATCTGAGAAGGCAAACAGCTCATTTTGTCAATTACCCTTATTCCACTAATATCTTAATTGGTGCGATTTCTTTCTCTTTTTCTATACAGGCCACAGAAGCTTCGCTGGCCCTCTTCTTTATACAGGCCACAGAAGCTTCGCTGGCCAAGTTTCCAGAACTCTCACAGGCCCAGCTTGGCCTCGGCACAGCTCCAGATTAGTTGCCAGTCAGTGTTACAGATGAATCTGCTCCAGAAGCTCTCCCTGCTGCAGCTCACCGCCCTGCTGGAGAAACATACTCCTGCAAACAAACACGGCTTCAGCTGGTAAGGAAAACAGACAGTTGAATAAAGGGAACAGGCACCAGGCGGGCTGTGGAGGTTAATTCACGTGCTCCTTGTATTTCAACACCCAGAGTTATTTGTGAAGTGCATTTCACACTTAGCTAATTGTCCCTCATCAGCGATGGCCTTGAATTTATCCACTCAGCCGGCCAACTGATACTCCTCAGTCCCAACAGTCTCGCAATCCCTTCCATCTGCAGGTTGTTGTATAGTGTGGTGATAGCTGTCCACAGAGGTTGGGTTTCACATTCTTTTCCCAGCCCTGTAATTGCTGGGAAGGGGCGTACATTGTCTTTTTCTCCATGGGGCAATAATGGCAGTTCACACGCATTGCGTTACAAGAGCTGGTGGCTTTTGGCAATTATCACTCTACCACTACCTTCTGGCCTTCAATAAGTTTGAATCTTACTTTTTTTAACACTCCAGACAATAATACTTTGGTAAATCTTTGGTCAAGAACAGCTGGACATCCCTTATTTATCTCTATCTTACTGTATTCTTATAATTTAAATGTTCACCCGAGGCTAAAGATCTTTGAGGAGGTAATGTATTAAAATATCACAGATAACAAAATTAAATGTCAATGGGACACCAGGGATTCTTTCCATCAACATATAACTGCAGAACATTGACCTGAAGAAGCCGGATATAATCTCTAAAGTGATCTGGATATTTTCACATGTGTCACATGAAAAAAATATTTATAAGTGAAGTAATTTCTACTCAAGGCTGTCTTTGAGTAGAAATCACATAAATTATGACTTTTAAAAGTCCAGAACCCGCTGGAAGACAGAGGCCACTTGTTGGCCACTGGAGGCCCACACATAATCAGAATTCCGGGCTGGGGATCATAATATGCTCTTTTTCCACTTTTCCTAAACTGTGGTTCTGAGGGTCTTGTGAACGGTTCTAACAAAGACAAGCCTGTCCTGCGTTGCACATAGAGTCTATCTGCTAAACACACTCGCACCCATGCACGCAGAACCACAGCCATAAATCTGTAGATGCATTCTTGTGAAACAGTTGGAGTCGCACGTTTCAACTCTTGGTTTGTGGTCAAAGACTTGATGGGGGATCGCACCCAAGAACGCGTACATTCCCACGTGCACGGACACACACACTAGAGGAAACAGGATTGCAGGCACTTTGTGCGGATGTATAAAGCAGTTGGATCCTCCCTCTGTGACGGCAAAACACACACCCCAGCCCTCCTCCATTCTCTCCTCACCCTATTTATCCACCCTCTCCCATAAACCTGGAGACAGGCTTCTGCACAGGCCTGGTTTCATTAAACACACAAACAGTCTGTCCACTGTACAGCTGCTTCATTAGCCTCACTGGGCTGACTCACATATTTGAAAACTAACAAATCAAAGACAGATTGATTTGTTTTGTTATAATGATTAATCAGTTTGTATCTCGACTTAATTTATTCAGAGTATTTCTCATTTAAAGCCTGCATACATTTTCTGAATTGAATTGAAAAATGTAAAAACAAAAAAATTCTCGCTTTGGACGAAAGCTTTTCTACCAGAAAATGAATTTAACATTTATCTTGGAAAACTGGAAAACCCTTCACCTGATTTAAAAGGTTCACTTGGGGACACAGGAGTAGATAAAGGACCAATACTGGTTGATGTAGTAGCACAGGGTGGCCACTAGTAATTAGCGGCTCTTGCTAGTGTCTTAGGTTTGTCATCTTTAAGACACATCTGCACAAATGTAGCCAATGAACTAATAGTATTGTCCAATGATTTTTTTTTTTACAATAGTATTGGTTTATTGTCCATTGATTCCAATGATTTTTTTTTTTTTACAATAGTATTGGTTTAAAATGCATTTACACTTCAACAATGCATGTTAATATTCTGTGTGGGATGTCTTTCTGATGTAAATGTGTGTGTCTGTGTGTGTGTTTGTTTGTTGAAGGGCCGTGCCAAAGTTTATGAAGCGAATTAAGGTGCGCGACTACAAAGACAGGAATGTGTTTGGTGTGCCACTGCAAGTCATCGTCCAGAGAACTGGTCAGCCCCTCCCTCAGGGAATCCAACAGGCCATGCGCTTCTTGCGTAATCAGTGCCTTGACCAGGTAACAGGCTGTTTGAGTTACTCATGAATGTTTGACATATGTACACATAAGCCCTTGATTACACCTCAGCGTGTACATTATATCGGAAATTCCCGCGGGCCTGTCATTAAGCTTAAAGCACCATTTTCAGTTTCCACAGTGGAAGAAGAGTCCTTATGAGAGTCCTTTAATGTTCGCTAATGTCAGGGTTGGAAGACAGAGCTTTTCAGTTTCTATAATGTGAAAAAAAAGTCTAACTTTGTGTGACTGCATGTACAGTATTGATGGGAAAAAAGAAACTAAAATAGAAAGCCAAATCAGAAATAGAAGAGTGACAGTGGTTATTTTTCAGTAGTACAAGGCAGCTTTGTATGAAAAAGCTGGAAAATATTCAGACTCAACGAGCCCAAGACTTTTTCCTATGTCCTCCCTAACTTGCCATTTCATTCATCCTTCAGCAGACAATGATTCACTGTCACATTTATCATAATTGTGAGGTAATTTGGGAACTTACTGGAAACACAGTCATTGTGATTTCCCCTGTGTCTGTAAGGTCCTTGGACGCTGTAATAATCAAACATTGTTTTGAGGTAACTGACTAGAACATTTTGGTCTTCTTCTTCAGGTGGGTCTTTTCAGGAAGTCAGGAGTTAAGTCTCGAATCCAAGCCCTGCGTCAAATGAATGAAGCCAGCGGTGCGGACGGGGGCGGAGTGAGCTACGAGGGCCAGTCGGCGTACGACGTCGCGGACATGCTGAAACAGTACTTCAGAGATCTGCCAGAGCCTCTGCTCACAAGCAAACTGTCAGAGACCTTCCTGCAGATTTATCAGTGTAAGTATTTGCACAAACACAGAGTCAGAGCGTGAGCAAAACAGTCTATGTAAAGACGTACATATGTGTGTGTGTGTGTGTGTGTTGTTGTGGGGCTGCAGCCGCTTGACAGTCGTGGAGCAAGGCGTTGTGAAATAGCGAAATGAAAACAAACAGAATAAGTGCAGGAAATACCTGTGGATTGAGGGGATGTTCTGCCTCCGCAAACATATATTGGCTCATTTATCTGCGACTCACCGCTGACGTCCTCTCAAGGTTTTGGTTTATTATATAACTGTACATGACTGAAGTAGTCACTCCAGCTCATGTTTATAAAAGTTCAAACAGGCCAGTGGATGTTATCACTGCCAGGCCAGTGAGGCTAAAGTTAGCAGGAAAAGACCACTAAAAGATGACATAATACGGCATGGCGTTTTGCCTTTTCTCTCCAGACATGCCAAAAGAGCTCCGTCTACAGGCAGCCCGTGCCGCCGTGCTGCTGCTGCCTGATGAGAACCGTGAGGCACTGAGGACACTCTTGTGTTTTCTGAGCGATGTGACGGCCAGCGTAGCCGAGAACCAGATGACTCCCACCAACCTGGCCGTTTGTCTGGCACCGTCGCTCTTCCACCTCAACACCCTGCGCCGCAAGGAGAGCTCCTCACCCAGGTGCGTGTCCGTTTGTTGACCTTATTGCCGGGAATCGATGCACTTGATAATTCCACTGACAAAGTCCTAGCTTCTTATGTAACGTGTGATATGTGGTACTCTTTAAAAACAGGAAAGAGACACTTTAAAATAACAAAGGAGCAGGATACAGTAAATAAAGCACAGGGCAGGAAAGGAAGAGGGAGAGACAGAGGAAATAGAAGGGTTATATAAGCAGCTGATATTTTCCACTTTTTTTAGTCCATATATCACTACATGATAGCATTTTACCCTGAGGCGTTTTTTAGTCCATATATTACTACATGATAGCATTTTACCCTGAGGCTAGTGTTCTATAATTTCTATAGTGTTTTTTTTTTAATGGAAACTGAACAGTACTTTCTCCATCCTTTCTGGGCCTAGGGTGATGAACAGGAAGCAGATTTTGGGAAAGCCGGACCAGAAGGATTTAAATGAGAACCTGGCTGCCACTCACGGTGTGGCACACATGATCCAGGAGTGCAGGAAACTCTTTCGGGTTAGTATTTTGTATGAAGTTTTTTTTTTTTTTTTTTTGGCCCTTCATTATGGCTCCCAAGTGTAAGTCAGATTCTTCTGACGTTTTATTGTCCTACATTATGATGTTACCACTGTGTTAGCATAGATGAGTGACTTAGGTAATGATATAAGGTATGTGAGTTCTGACTTGCAAAAATCAACTTACGTCACACCATAGGAACTGAACTCTGACTCATCGAGGACCCCCTGTATTGACAATGTTTAACTGCCCAGAATATATAGAACAGAATGTTACTTTATCAAACCGTCCATTTAGAGCCAACGTAACCAAGTTACAAATCGACGTCAGTGGCAAAAAAATCTTAAACCCATGAGTTGTTCCGGTGTTTCCCCGAGCAGAGCACTCCATGGGATAAACAGGAACTAATCAGCAAAACAATCCAGCGCTAATCCAATATCAGTGACATTCGTTCTAAAAGGCTTCTGTGCTCGGTACCATTTTCTCTGAACTGCAGTAGTAATTAGTAACATTCTGTGTACTGTCTGATTACTGATCATGATTTTATTAGATTGTGGGGAAGTCGTATCGCACCGGCCGTTTGCTTCCTGAATAATTTTCTCCAATTAGATTTTGTCATAAGGTGACCTCTTAAATTAGCCCTCTGTAATCAATATCACATTAGACCGTGGGATCCAACATCTAACATTGTGGGTCTAACTCTAAGAAGCTCAACAACAAGTGCTCTCCAGACTCAAACACAGCACGTACACACATACATTTACCCACAAGCACAACCACGTACATACAGACGTAAATGGAATTCAATTTTTTCTTTTTTGAAATAGTAAAGTTGCAAAAATGAACAAAAATTCAGTTTCTGTCTTCTGTTAAAACATTGACAGAAATTGATGCCCAACACCAACGCCTGAAAATTCACACTTTTAATAATCATTGATTGTCATCAAGTCATTGAGTGCTATGAAATCATGAAAGATGAAATCAATAACGACTAATAACTTCTCCTCCTCATAGATACCAGAGGAGATGAATCGCTGCAGGAACTCTTACATGGAGCAGGCTCTTCTGCCTCGATGCATTAAGGATCTCTGCGACGAACAAGCCGGAAACGGAGGTTACCGCACGTACCTCCGCAACCACCTAGACGCTCTCCTCAAGGAAGCCAAAGACAAGTTCAGAGGCTATGACAGCTGCTCCACGCCTGAGCAGGCAGAGCTGGCCTGCAGAAAGGTACGACGCAGATGTGTTTCCTGGCTCTCCTCACCATATACAGTCCATTTCCATGTACACACTGTTACATAAGTTACAAGAGCCAAACAGATCATCCTTCAACCGAGCAGCGTATATACACAGCACTGTGAATCACACACTCCTTTCAAATGTCTCTTTCCGGCCCCTTCTTCACTCTTCTTTTTTCCAGTCTCCCTCTCAACTGCTTCCTTAAATATCTAGTGAAAACCAGCAGTTAGGTTTTGTTTTGTTTTTTTCAACGGCAGAAACACATCCGTGTGAAACTGGCCGGGCCATTGGCCTCTCATTCCCTTCCCAGTACTGGACTCCATCCCAGAATGACATCAGCTCGACATAGACACTCAGGAATAAACATATACAGCCTCTCCATTATCCCAGGGCTGTGTCTCCTCTGGAGGTTTTTATCTTTTCACGAGTTTGTCACAAGGCAGAGAGAATGAGCGCTCTTTATCATCTGACAGAAGAATGAAGCAACTGACACGGCTGCAGGGCATTAGGGAATTTTGAGACATTGCTGAAGTGTTGTGTAGTACAATTAGCGAACAGGCTGGATCGCAACAGCTCGTTTCCAAGAACACAGATGACGAGATAAGATTTTGTACCGAAGGCTGCTGAACATTTTGTACACGATAGTTAGAGCTGTGTGTTGGACAAATGAAAAAGGCTGCTGAACATTTTGTACACGATTACACGAGTGTACACGAGTTAGAGCTGTGTGTTGGACAAATGAATGGATAATCTTGACTGATGAAAACAGCAGAGCCGCCTCTCTGTACTCTGTTCAGGTGTTAATGTAGGTAGGCATGGTGTCCAGTGGAGAATATCGTCTGTAGGAGTTTGCAACGTTTCAATAATGTGAAATCCAAATATCTGTCTAAGAACATTTTAACTTATCCTTTTACATAGACAAACTCACAGTCATGGTAAAAACCCATTTTCTTCTTCAGACCTGTAATAACAAAGAACCATCAATTCTTCCAGGTCCATGATGGTTTTCCACTGCGACAGTGGAAGGTGACCATCGAGGTGCCTGCAAGTCCAGAGGAGGTGCTGACTCGTGTTCTACGAGAGCAGGGCCACTGGGACGAGGACCTGCTGGAGAGCCGAGTGGTGGAGAGCCTGGACGACAAGATGGAAGTCTACCAATACGTCAGAAACACAATGGCCCCCCACCCCACCAGAGACCATGTGGTGCTCAGGTAGACCTTCTACTGTCCTACAGAGGTTGTTGGACTGTTTCGTTGTATTTTTCTTTTTATCTAACTTCTACTGTAACTTCGTTCTGCCAGGTCATGGGTCACAGACCTGCCGAAGGGAGCGTGTGCACTGGTGTGTACATCTGTGGACCACGAGGGAGCACCTGTTGTCGGCGTGCGGGCCAACGTCCTCACCTCACGCTACTTCATAGAGCCCTGCGGAAGCAACAAATCCAGACTCACGCACATTTCTAGAATCGACTGCAGGTACAGGAAGAAAACAAATGTTTGGTTTTGATTTTTTGTAAAAAATTTCCAGCTTGGAAACCAATGACCTCAAACGGAAACTTTCCTTATTTTTCAGGGGTCGTTTTCCAGAGTGGTACAACAAACTGTATGGACACTTGTGTGCTGCTGAAGTGGTGCGGATACGTGAGTCCTTCTCTGCACCCTTGGACAAATGAGGAAGCGGTGCCCTGGTTTCCAAAGACTATTTTCTTAAACCTTGGCATGTCGTACCATCATTTGGATCCGACTTTGGACACCAAATGACTCATTCCTCCCTTTTTTAGCAGAGTCGACTCAGTCCAAACCTCTGTGTACACACATTTAAAGGACAAACCCTGAATCCTGGATTGAAGGACGTTTATTTTGTTGTGTTTTTTCGCTCTGATCGTATTACAGCAGACTGATTTCTAAAAGTGTTTTACTGAAGCTCTGAGTCTGCTGCCAGCAGGACTCGCGCCACACAAACACGTATCTGGGCCAAAGGACATGATGTCACCGATACAGGATGCGAGGTTCAAACTTTATCTAAAGAATGATATTGCTTCTGAGAAGCAAAGGGATTCAGTGAGTGTGTGTGTGTGTGGTCACGTATGTGTGTGTGTGTGTGTGTGTACACTAGGATTCTGTGAAAGAAACAAACTCTTGCACTGGTCACCAGTGGCAGTGTATTGTGGATACTCAGTGGACGGTGAAAGTCTTCTGTTGCCTC
>NC_024315.1:9565587-9607848 GCF_000523025.1 Cynoglossus semilaevis | reverse complement strand
GAATGAACAGGATATAGTTGTTATTTGACTGATGAATCTGAAAAGTGAAAGAAGATGTAAACGTGGTGTCAGTACAGAGACTGAGGTGGTGTTCACACGGCAACAATACGACTACGGATCCTGGAGCAATGATGCAGATTCAGCATCGCATTTGATTGATACCAAAGTTTTGGGGTGAAGAACTGCATCCTCTCTGTATATGAAGTTCCTGAATGCAGTTAGGCCCCGCCTCTCTGTAACCTCTTACTCCAGTCACCTCTTTTTAACAGTGGATGGGGGACACAGCTCCACATACAGGCCTGGCATATTTACTACAGCGATCATAGTGGTATTCAGCTGCTCCGTTTAAACATTGAATTCTCTTGCGCCCGATTGATGTGGATGGAGGCTCCGTAGTCGTATCGTGTCCTGTTGCAACCATCTGCACAGGGGCTGAATACTGGAGGAGAAGTGGTGGGATGGCAGGAGGTCAGTTGTAGATTGTAGTAAATGAAGGCAGTGACAGATGAATGCGGTGGCTGGCTCACCAAAGGGAAAGCAATAATTAAAGTAAAAAAGGACTCATTTTCAAAACACACTTTACAAGTGATAAATGTCTCATTCCACCAATAAGAACATAACTAACACGTCATGTGACTTTATCAAAGAAGTATTTTAGTTTTTCCTGGTAGGACATTGCCGGCCACAGTGATCAACCAGTGGAGATGTGTGAAAATGATAGAATCTGATTTGTTGGACCAAAGGAATAAAAAACTACAAGAACTATTTTTAATTTAGAATTTCCTCACTCTTGGGGAAAAGTTAGAGAGAGTTTTGTTCTGAGCACAGACGTTGGAGTCAACATAGACTGGACCACACTTATAATTAGAAGTATAACAAGAGGAATATCAATTTTATAAAGGTGTAAATGTACAAGAGCAGAAAGTATTGCAATGAAAAAACTGCAATAGGAACCTCTGGTGAGCCCTATGATACACAGGAGGAAGTGGAGAAAAATGGTCCTTTTATAAAGGTGGAGCATTTACAGGTTTTACTGTAAACAGGGGGTCAGATTGTGTGTGTGTGTGTGTGATTGTGTGATTTCAACAGAAGGACATGTATCTCTGCGTATGCTTCTGTCTCTGTTCCGTCGTGTCAGTGTTTAAAATACGTCCGTTCTTCTTTAAGTCGACCCTCAATCGTAACATTCATTATCTGAGGGCTCGACTTCAACGTGTAGAAATGTGCGATTAACTCATTAAAATCCTTTTCACATCATTGTCAGTAACTTTAACCGTGTCCCTGTCCGATAGTAACGCATGGCGATGGCAGTTAATTTAAAACAAATATATTTATACCTCAGATATAGTTTTGTTTTTGTATCATATCATTTTATTTTATTTTATTGTAAATGTTAAGCGGTTGTGTTACAGAAAAGAAAACAAATGTTTTATCTTTTTTAGTAATATTATTCTGTACAGGTTAATCAAACTGCACTATTAAATATATGGAGATAAAATAAACTGTGTGTCTGATGATGCTACCACAAACAATACACATACTTCTTTTCAGACCAAAGATATATGGGATTTTTGGGGGGAGATTTGCTTTTGTAAGTTGTCCAGGCGTCCTTCAACACTACAGGCTGTTCTAGAGGCTGACATCTTGTCAGATCC
This sequence comes from Cynoglossus semilaevis, assembly GCF_000523025.1. Lineage (NCBI taxonomy): Eukaryota > Metazoa > Chordata > Actinopteri > Pleuronectiformes > Cynoglossidae > Cynoglossus > Cynoglossus semilaevis. The sequence continues at coordinate 9,606,193 of NC_024315.1, read as the reverse complement.
ACGGTGTGAATTAACTGAGGATTTCCCTGCTCTTCTTACATGCATGTCATCCTCACCGCAGCCGTCTTCTTCCACCACTAAACCCAGGATCAGAGCATCGAACCATGAGCTGCATGCGGGCGGGTTTGAACTGGCCTGGTCCAGGGTGATCTCACTCCTTGTCTTGTTCTTACATAACCGTTTTGAAGAGCAGAAGACAATGGGGTCCATTGTACCACATCTGGTCTGGGGTAGCAATGAGAAGAGAAGAGGGATAAAACATAACTTAAATTTGAGGGATAATCTAGAAAGTACATCATTTTTAAATTGTCCAGATACATACGTACACAATAGATTAGTTATTTGAAAAAAGAAAAATTAGGAAATGAAAATGGCAAAAAAGAACAGAATTTAACATATTTTCCCATGCCCTATAAAGTTGCGGGGGAAAAAAAACAATGTTAGCCCATTTAGTTAGCCATGAGAAATAAACTTTGAAGGTAGCTAAAAAGCACAAAACGCTCAATGTAAGAGCATCCAAACCTCATCCAAAACCATATTTGTTTTCTTTACCTAATGCAGTTCTTTTAGAATAAATAACATAACATTTCTTAAACGAACAGAATTTTCTCTCCTTTTTTTGGTAGTGTCCTACATTTAACTGCTGCTGTGTTTTTTCGTATATGCACATGTGTATGTACTTCTGCTCGGAATGCAAACACCTCATGGAGATTATGCAGTGCTAGATAAGGCTTCCCCAACGTCAGCATCAGCCACACATTCCTGTACTGTTGTTTGAGAATCAAGTGTGGAAGCTTTCCCACATTGATAAATAATGTGACTGTGTGTGAACACTTGCATATTTGTGTGTGTGCGCACGTTGTTTTTGTCAGTTGGTCAAGCGTTTATCAAAAGATTCTAAACTGCAGACACGTTTTTTTGTTTTTTATTTTTTAAATACCAGACCAAGTGATCAAAATAAGACCATTTAAACTAACCACCTGCATTCTGGTTACATTCTTCAATCAGATTACAAAAGTGACCCCTAGCATGACTAGTGGGTACGTGTCTCCTCACAAGAAATCCCACTTACATGGCAAATATCTGAGGGGAACACTGGGTCATGTATCTCAGTGTGTACTGGCATGTTCCATTAGATGGCTTGTAGTAATGTTATGGCAACCAAAATGGTATGTAATCATCATACGACTGTAGTTAGACCGTCAACATAGACATGAAAAGAAGGGTTAGTCACAGTTTGTCTCTTGTCATTTCACAAATATATCTCAATGGTCCAGGAATTCCAACGTCTGAAAGCAAACATTTGTAGAACAAGTCTATCTGTTTGAGTTCTTCTAGGATATTAGGTCAGTGAATGCAGATTATGAATACCATCCAGAGTATGACGATACAGGTGTTCAAATGGCTGAGTTTTGTTGTAAATTTAAAAGAAAATACTAACATGACAGCCGTAGACAGAAAGGACATTACAAGTCACAGTGTTAATGGAAATGTATTATTATCATGGTATTAACCTCACCGTAATAGTCAGTTTGCGTCACTCTTGCACTCAGGACGCATTAATGCATGACAAATATCGCAGCTCAAACAAGAGTGGGTCATGTCTTCATACACTATAGAACACTGCCATCTAGTGGATGCTTCTCGCCTGTTGTAGGGACAAAGCAGTTAGGCGCTATATGGTACTTCAGAAATATTTTTATAATGTTGATCCTTTCATTTCAGTTAAGCGATAAAAACAAATTTCTTTAGCTCTGCACTGCTTTTCAGCGTATGTATTAATTGCTAAACATACCTTACCCATCCCCGTTTACTGTACCGCTACAAGGCAATACTTTCTTTCACTGGTAAGATTGGTAGGGTTTTTTATTATTTTATATCGATTAAAAATACTAAAGTATGCATTTTTCATGTATTTATATGTATTTATATGGGGCCACGGATAACGATAGATAAAGGTATTGTAGAGACAATATTCCAAGTTTTGAAAGCAGGCGCCGCACTCAACTGTTTCTTTTTCCGGTGAAGCACAGTTCCCTTGGCTAAACACTACGTCCTTTCCGTAGTTACGAAACTTTGTAACTCGTGTTTTGTAACCTCGGCGTTTGGACCAATCACCACACTGGGATGTAATCACGTGGCTGTGTTTTTATGTAACAAATGGATGCCAGTAGTAAATTCGGTTTACTGTACTGGCAGCACGCTGCTAGATATGACTCCATACGGAGAAATTAGACGCAGGAGAAACATACAGTATTTTTTTTAGGTTTTAGAGGTAACAATGTCGCTCCAGTTGCAAATGGAGGACACCGCCGAGGGGAGAAGCAGCTTCTTCTTCGGCCAAGCTGACTCAGATAACGGACCGGACGAGGTCGACTACTATCCTCTTATATTAAAGAAAGCTAATGTATTAGCATCACAGGACTCACTGAAAGATGCTATTGACTGGTTTTTAGCAGCTATGCACTATGGACCCGTACGACCTGAGGACCTGGGCACTTTCGTGGACTGTATTCTTCGTAACTTTAAAAGAAAAGTGGTCGGAGCAGATGCCCCATCGGGACACAACCGGGACAGCGACCCTGGGGACGTGTTTGACTGTCCCAACTGTCACTGCTTCGTTGGTGAAGCAGTGACTGTGGCGTGTGGACACTCGTACTGTAAACGGTGTATACAGCAAAGGCTACTCTCCAGGTGTAGACTGTGTGGGGAGAGTGTGCACTTAAAGGAGAATAGAGTCAACGTGATTCTGAGCGGATTGTTAGAGAAATGGTTTCCAGAGGAACTGAAAATGTCTAAAACACTTAGCCAAGTGGGCGAGCTGTGCAGGAGAGAGTGCTACCAGGAGGCTGTGTCGCTAGCGACGGATGTCACCAACAGCAGCGGTGAGTGCTAACCTTAAATAACCTCTTAAAGGGGCCGTTCCTGGGCCACTTGAGTGTATTTTTACACGGTCCCCATAGACAACGTTAACTGTTAAGAATTTGAAAAACTAACTATAAAATGCTAGGGGACATCGGCGTTTCACAAGTATTTCAAATGTGTCGTTTCAACGTCTTTCTCTCAGTTTCACTGTCAGCAGTGTACGTAACAAGCCTCGACCTCCTGCTTACGAAAGTATACACGAGGAGCATGCGCACTTACCGCAAATTGCATAAGGCAGGTCGTGACATATTTTGTTTAATTAGTTTTGTAACATAACGGAAGTGCGTATCAGTTTTGTAACAATACTTTAGTACCCATTTGAAATATTGCTGCAAAATCATGTTCATGCCGATATGCTGTTGAAGTAGCTCAGAAGAAATACACTGGCAATATGCACTGAGAAATATGTTTAATACATGCGTAAGGTAAAATCACTCGTAATAACATAATTTATGACAGAAATGTACTGTATATTGGTTTAAATAGTACGCTAATACTTCGATAGCGGCTCTGATTCTCAGATTCATTCTGTCACTTTTAATCAATACATTTATTTTGTTCTGCAAATGAGTGTTAACCCCCCATTTTGTGGACAAATAATGAAAACAGAAGATGGAAGAAATAAAATTGAGCATTATGTAAGATAACTATATGCAAAAAAGATGAACACAATTAATGTCTGTACTCCCATGTACAGTATTTCAAAATGTTTTGTTTGTTTGTTTTTCCGATTTTCCTGGTTCACTATCATTAGAGTAAGCAGATTTCACAGTATAACATACGTGTTCAAAGAAAATGTTCCTAACTAGCACTAAACATTTTGTTCTTGACCCTGATGATGTTTGACCGTATGGAACCGTCCACAGTATTTGGGTCAAGTGATTTAATGGCCAGATGACCCATGTTACTTAAACACTGCAGTCCAGTAAAGACTTCCATTGTTAAGTAATCACTTAGGTTGACACATACCAACTTAAAATTCCTGCCCCTGCTTACTGATAATTATCGACACACCAAAAAATATAAATATATAATATAATTTACCTCTTTTAAATTAATTATTAGTAAGGATATGCCCTTTTATGTTTGTATTTTCAAATGTCTTGCAGATCCAGACATGGTAGTGGTAGCACGTCTATCCCGTGCAGAGGCATACATGGGTCTCAAACAGTACGATCTAGCTCTGGAGGACACAGAGTTTTGTTCCAGTTTCAACTGTTCTGCAGAAGTAAGTTACTCACAGGTCCTTCACAGGTGAAGGTGTCTATTCCAAAAAACATATTTGTAAACATAATTCATTTATTAAAAGTAAAAACAAAAAACAAGATATAAAGAGGACACATTCACTACCCCCAAGGATTTTACAGCATGTTTGCAACTTACTGCAACTTAGTCTGATATTGTTAGCCCTGGCTGCTGTACCAAAGGAGGTACAATTTAGGTTTCATCAAGAACCATTAGCTCTGGGTACATGAAGTGATTCTTCTCAAATGGCTCAATGATAATTGGATTTTCATCAACTGTGAGACATGGTGTAACCTGGCATATCCTGTTTTGTCTAGCTGTTTGTATCAATTGACATGTTAATGAACTTAATGATGTGATATATATACACATAAATATGAAATAATGCAGCAGTGTATTGTTTATGTCTTTGGATTATGCTAAACCAAGGTATGTAACACATGTAAATGTAACATTTTGTCTGTTTCTCTACCTTGTTCGGTTAGGCTTTGTACAAGAATGCTATGGTGCTTCATGAAATGGGCAACATGGATGAATCTCTCCGAGTATTTCTCCGGTGTTTGGCTGTGGATGAGGATTTCCTTTCAGCTAAGAGACAAGTTGAAAAGGTAAGAAACAAATATAATCAAAGAAAACAGAACATCAACCATGTTGATCTAAAATTAAAGTTTCATTTAGTTCAGCACACATCATTCATCATCTATCAGGGAGGTCCAAGATGAAATTATGAACCGTTAATTCCACCCTGTGACTCTGCTTGTAAAGTAATTAGTATGTAAAAAAATGTAACCCAATAATTTTGGGTCGGTTGTTTTGACACCTCTGTTTATTCTTATCCACCGTGTGAACCTTCTGATGCTGAGAATTCAGCATGCTGCCAGGAACATCATGTTATGTTTAGGCTCCCTTAAATCAGGCTTAATAAGGCTCAAAATAACTTTTTAGCACCCATGTAATAAAAATACAGAAAAACAGTTTATGCCAGCCTGTCTGGAAAATGACTCATGAGTGGTAGAAAATAGAAAAAGTCACGTCACTGTCAGTGCCGTGAAATAAAAAAATAAATCACAGTTCAAAGCCTAGGTTAGGTAGTTTAATTGACCTGGACTAAAATGTTGATATTAAATGTCTTTTTGATGCTGTCACCTATTGTTACATACTTAGGTTCAAAACATTAATTTGACCACACACATCTATCGCATCTTTTGTCTTTAACCTCCTTTACAGAGGACGTGTCACAACTCACAATTTAATTAATTAATTAAGTAATACTGACATCATATTTCATATTTTATCATATTTAATTGTTTTTATAAAGATCCTGTGTGACCTGCTTTCCACTGCTGATGAGAAAGTCAAGCTGGGCATGAGGGAATCAACACAAAGCACATCACCTCATGTACGCAGCAAAACCATCATGGCTGAAATGCAGTGCCAACTGCAACACCAGGCCCGAGCTTCCTCCGCACACTCGCACACTGACAATCAGGTAATATTGAGGATGAAACTTTTTAAAGTACAGATATAATGTTATGTTGTTTGTTGTTTATAAAATGTATTCTGTTTTGTCTCTTTATCCAGAAAATCAGCGAAAGTCTGGAGGGTAAATTTCTGAGTCGCGCTCATTCCATACGTGTTGACAGCCTAAAATCAGAAGAAGGTCTGAAGAGAGTTTTCTCTGCTCCTCAACTGAGAACACAGGAAAAGGGAAGCCTGCTCAAGAGGAAGTTGTCTTTGTCAGACGTGGAAAATCATGTTGTGGATCGTGCAAATATCAAGCACAAAAAGCAAGGTTTGTTGTACTACTTTATTACCAGCATTTTATTTTTTTTTATTTTTATCATATTAGTTTAACCCATATGGTAACTAAAAGGACCACAAGTGGCGTTTCTTAGGGCCTGTAGGGATTTTAAAGATTTTTTCTTGTGTATTTTGTTCTGCTAATCTTTATAGCTCAGATACCTGTGGTAGAAATGACACTTACCTGTAAAAATCTTTCCCTTAATGTGCTCAGGGCTTTCTACAGGTTTTAAACAGCTGGTTGCCAAATCAAACATCTGCAGAATTGTTCCCAAGAATCTCTTGGATCCAGTTGACTTTGAGTGTTCCCTTTGCATGAGGTAAGGACATTGCTGCTTTCATTATTTGACTTTCCTACCACCTAGAATGTCTTCAGCCAGTTGATTGTCTCATGTCCGTTTTTAACAAAGGTTGTTCTATGAGCCTGTGACAACACCATGTGGCCACAGCTTCTGTAAGAACTGCCTAGAACGCTGCTTGGACCACACACCACATTGTCCCCTCTGTAAGGAAAGTTTAAAAGAGGTGAGAAAACCATTATTTGTTTTTTTTGTTCAAGAATAACAATGGAATGTATCTATGTTGTTTTCTTTATTACTCATTGTTTGACATCTTTGACTTCTAGTACCTGGCGTGTAGGAAGTACAAGGTGACAACTGTCTTGGAAAAGCTGATCAAACAATATTTCAATCCAGAATATGTTGAACGAACAAAGTTTCACCTGGAGGAGACCAAAGAGCTTTCTGAGTAAGTAACCGACGAATTAGTGACACCTTTTTTTTCTTTTCTTTTTTACGGTTTTCATCACTAAGTTGTCACATGTACTCCTTACACAATAGTCTTATGAGTTGAGAGTGTCTCACTGGTTTTACTTCTACTTCTCATCCTCAGCCTGACCAAGAATGTGCCTATATTTGTGTGCACTATGGCGTATCCCACTGTGCCTTGCCCTCTACATGTCTTTGAGCCACGTTACCGCCTCATGATCCGACGCTGCATGGACACAGGGACCCGGCAGTTTGGGATGTGCATAAATGATCCTCAGAAAGGGTGAGACTGAAGTTTTAGGGAAAAAAAATATTTAAAATTAATTTGATTGCCCCACCCACACACACACACTTTGTGAACCACTGGTATAGACTTTTATTTGATTTTGATATTTAAGTATTTTATGTTAGACATCTGCAGAATTATATTTCCAAAATGACCATTTCTTTATTTAAACTGCAGGTTCGCAGATTATGGTTGCATGCTGATCATAAGGAGCGTCCACTTCCTGAACGACGGCCGATCAGTGGTGGACACAATTGGAGGAAAGCGCTTCCGTGTCTTGTCACGAGGAATGAAGGACGGATACAGCACGGCTGATATTAAACACCTGGAGGATACAAGGGTAAGAATCAAGGCATATAGTCCTGCAGATACTTTTCACAGCATTTTGTGGTTCTCATTCATGGTTTTATTTCAGGTGGAGGACAGTAATGAGCTGAAGAATTTACAAACACTGCACGATGCGGTCTACGAGCAGGCCCGGGTCTGGTTTCAGAACCTTGAGATCCGCTTTCATAATCAGATTCTGCAGCACTTTGGAGCCATGCCAGAGCGAGAAGATGATATTCAGGTAAACTCAATCAGTCATTGTCCATTTCACTTTCCAAGAATGTGAACACTATCGTTCAAGGTTGATCTTTAGAATTATTTTCTGACTCTAGTAAAAATTCTAAATAGTGTAGACTTCCTGACTGTTGAATATAGGATAACGATGAGGGATTCCACTCCACAGGACAAGCACAGGGTAGAATCTATTGACATTTGACATGACTATTAAAATACATACATATTACACATACACATAAGTCAAGGCTAAATCAATCCAACCTGTTTCGAAACTGGTTTGCACAACAAACAGTTTTTGATTTGTTGACAACTTAAGACCTAATGAAATGGTTCATCAAATCTTTGTGATTATGTTTCCATTGGTTATTTAAAAAAAAAAAACAGTTGGCTTACATGCTGTCCCCTCCTCTAGGCCACCCCAAATGGTCCTGCCTGCTGCTGGTGGCTGCTGGCCGTCCTGCCCATCGACCCAAAATACCAGCTCTCTGTCCTCTCCATGACCAGCCTCAGAGAACGTCTAGTAAAGATCCAGCTCATACTGACATATCTGCAGAGCATCCCCAACAACTAGAGCTTCCGCCTTGTGCAACCAATTGTGAATGTGTTGGAGCAATGGTTGAGCAATACAAAAAAACTGACCCTTATTTCACCTGCAGATTTATCCTTAAGTGTCCAGCTCCCTTTTTTTATGTTTGTAAATCCCATTCAGTAGGATGGACGAGAAATGGGGCAAGAGGCAAGGGCTTCACCACTGTTTATTTAAAGAAAAATGTCTAAATTTGCCTTTAGCTATGACTTTTATGTTGATATGTAGAAGGGACAAGTTATTGTGAAGGTGAAAAAGTTTTCACATGCAAATGTAAAGGACCCACTGAGAGAGTATTTGTTTCTTCCAGCTTTTGAACATCATGAAGCCTAAATGTTAACCTTTTGCAGTAACTGTGAACAACAAAGGCCGCTGCCTTTGGTTCAGCATGAGATTGTTCTGCTAAGAGCGATACATAATGTGTTTCTTCCATTTGGTTTGGAGTTACTTCCAAGGTGTCGTGCTGCGATTGGCCACTGTGTGCCTGTTCATCTAATGTCATCCTGGTCAAATCGTCCATGTTGTCGTCTCTAACAGTAAACAGCTGTTAAGATCTCCATCATTCAGTCCTTCTGTCATTAGCCTTTAAAGGTGTGACTGGATTGTGAACCTTCATTCTGAATGGTGATATTTGTATTGGCTCAAAACCAAATATTCAGACTCCCTCAACTATTTAAATAGTATAATTTATTATAAACAGAACTATATTTCTATAACTGACCACTTGTCCGTATGAAAGATTCAAGGGAGGCTCAAATATGACAAAATATACAAGAACAACATGTATCTCCAGTACCAGGTCAGCACTATTCTTCATCTAAAGCTGCTCTGTCTGCCTGGACCAGAGCAGCTGCAGTGCTTTACTTAGGAAACTCTTTGCCTTACAGCATTTTGAAATATATAAAAATATTACACTGCATTAGCACAGTTACTCTTCCCTTTTGCCGTCATAAGAAGTACTTTTTTTTTTGTCATCTCTTTTAGAGTTTGAGGAACTGTGTGTTTATATTGTGTATTTAAAAAGGCTGTTCACGTGAATCATTTGTAAAAACAAACTAAGCTTCTTTTGCTATTTTCTATTGTTTTGTGCAGACATTTTAATTTAATAAATGCACCTTTTTCTGACTTGACTGTCTATTTTTGTTCTTTTACACCTGTCATGTTCTTCTCATTCCTCAGGTTACACCGATAATTAACCATGAAATATGTAACAGATTGGAGAACAACAGCCTCGACTGTGAAATGGTTATGTGCCAGACATTCTGGTGTCACTGTTTCCAAAAGCACAACTCTCCTGGGATTTTACCAGTGTAGTCAGACATGATAAATGAAAAATGAAAATGTTCAGTAAGTGAATAACTTACTGTGAATAAAACAATTTGCTGACGAGAGGACAGATTCACAGACAGTTATTTTACTGACAGAGGCAGCGTACATCCAACAATTACAAAGAAAGAATAAGAACAATTAGTTCATGTTTTCGTCAGTCATGTCATTATGTTCAGGTTGAAACAGATGATTCCCTGCTACATAAAATCTACATTTGTCAGCATTAAAGTGCTGGTGGTGTAGGTGTTCTAGTCCTTGTGTTTATACTCATGAATAGGCACCTCTTAGCTATTGTACAGTACGTTCCTCTATGTCACACGGCCAGTGCAATTAATAGAATTATCATTGAGATTTTGAGTAAAATTATCATCAAAAAGACACTGTTGGAAAAATTATTATTGAAATTATTTCCGATATGTGGCGCTCTGCAAATACACCTCACTGCCTCACGTACTTAATGAGTCGCGCACGCGCACTCCCACCCCTTCAGAACATTTACAGGTGCGTTGTGGCGTAGATCTTTTTAAAAAGTTTGCAAGTAAAGGCGACAGACAAAGATGAGAGACAGAGAGAAACACCAACGTTCAGTAGGCAAAAAAGTAAGTTCACTTTTCTGCACCAACACAACGGAATTTTTTAACCAACTAAAGGTTAAACACCGAGTGACTTATGTCAAACTACGACAGCTCTTCAAAGCAGTTAAGCCAAAGTTACTAAACCACTATGACGTACTCCATGACGCATCCCAGCCATCCGTAAAACACGTATTCTGTAGTTTAAAAAAAGTAGTCCGAGCAGTATTTATTCAAAGCTTTTTGTGTTCTTGTTGACTGGAATTTATTAACCATAGTTTTTCAGAATGTTGAGCACATGTCTACGATATTTAAATACCTTTCAATGTATTACTATAATTACCATATAGCCTATGTCACGTTTCCTACTTGTCTCAAAAGTAGGAAACGTTTAATGTTAAAAATGCCAATTGTTTTATTTAGCATAACAAAATGGAGGACACAGAATGTGTTCGAATCCCATTCTCATGGAATGTAACCTTCTTTCGCTCTGTATTTACTCACAAGCGTATTGGCGTACTTTCATTGTTGCAAATATCCTTCTTGCAAACTCTGTTGCCAACATGGAATGTAGAATTTTCGAAAAAAAAGGCAAAAAAATGTGGTCATAGCATGACGAGGTGGCCGAGTGGGTAAGGCGATGGACTGCTAATCCATTGTGCTCTGCACGCAGGGGTTCGAATCCCATTCTCGTCGTAATGTAATCTTATTTTCCTCTGTATTTACTCACAAGCATATTGGCGTACTTCCATTGTTGCAAAGATCCTTCTTGCAATCTCTGTTGCCAACATGGAATGTAGAATTTTCGAAAAAAAAGGCAAAAAAAATGTGCTCATAGTATGACGAGGTGGCCGAGTGGTTAAGGCGATGGACTGCTAATCCGTTGTGCTCTGCACGCCTGGGTTTGAATCCCATTCTCGTCGAAGGGGCATCTTCTTTTCCTCTGTAATTACTCACAAGCGTATTGGCGTACTTTCATTGTTGCAAATATCCTTCTTGCAATCTCTGTTGCCAACATGGAATGTAGAACTTTCGAAAAACAATGCAAAAAAATGTGGTCATAGTATGACGAGGTGGCCGAGTGGGTAAGGCGATGGACTGCTATTCCATTGTGCTCTGCACGCCTGGGTTTGAATCCCATTCTCGTCGTAATGTAATCTTATTTTCCTCTGTATTTACTCACAAGCGTATTGGCGTACTTTCATTGTTGCAAATATCCTTTTTGCAAACTCTGTTGCCAACATGGAATGTAGAATTTTCGAAAAAAAAGGCAAAAAAATGTGGTCATAGCATGACGAGGTGGCCGAGTGGGTAAGGCGATGGACTGCTAATCCATTGTGCTCTGCACGCCTGGGTTTGAATCCCATTCTCGTCGAAGGGGCATCTTCTTTTCCTCTGTATTTACTCACAAGCGTATTGGCGTACTTATATCGTTGCAAATGTCTTTCTTGCATCCTATGCTGCCAACAAGCCATGTCAAACTTTCAAATAAATTTGTAAAAAAAATTTGTTCATAGCATGACGAGGTGGCCGAGTGGGTAAGGCGATGGACTGCTATTCCATTGTGCTCTGCCCGCATGGGTTCGAATCCCATCGTCGGAATGTAATCTGCTTTTGCTCTGTATTTACTCACAAGCGTATTGGCTTACTTTCATTGTTGCAAATATCCTTTTTGCAAACTCTGTTGCCAACATGGAATGTAGAACTTTCGAAAAACAATGCAAAAAAATGTGGTCATAGCATGACGAGGTGGCCGAGTGGGTAAGGCGATGGACTGCTATTCCATTGTGCTCTGCCCGCATGGGTTCGAATCCCGTTCTCGTCGGAATGTAATCTTCTTTTGCTCTGTATTTACTCACAAGCGTATTGGCATACTTTCATTGTTGCAAATATCCTTCTTGCAAACTCTTTTGCCAACATGGAATGTAGAACTTTCGAAAAAAGAGGCAAAAAAATGTGGTCATAGTATGACGAGGTGGCCGAGTGGTTAAGGCGATGGACTGCTATTCCATTGTGCTCTGCACGCCTGGGTTTGAATCCCATTCTCGTCGTAATGTAATCTTATTTTCCTCTGTATTTACTCACAAGCATATTGGCGTACTTCCATTGTTGCAAATATCCTTTTTGCAAACTCTGTTGCCAACATGGAATGTAGAATTTTCGAAAAAAAAGGCAAAAAAAATGTGCTTGTAGTATGACGAGGTGGCCGAGTGGTCAAGCGAAGAAGGATAGATGGAAACAGCAAAAGCAGTTTTATTTTTTCTTTATAATATCCTGAGTAACACATTGCTACAATGCCCAATGAACACCACTTATGTGCTCATAGTATGAAGAGGTGGCCGAGGGGTCAAGGCGATGGACTGCTAATCCGTTGTGCTCTGCACGCATGGGTTAGAATCCCATTCTCGTCGGCGTGTAATCTTCTTTTCCTCTGTAATTACTCACAAGCGTATTGGCATACTTTCATTGTTGCAAATATCCTTCTTGCAATCTCTGTTGCCAACATGGAATGTAGAATTTCCGAAAAAAAATGTCAAAAAAAATGTGCTCATAGTATGAAGAGGTGGCCGAGGGGTCAAGGCGATGGACTGCTAATCCATTGTACTCTGCACGCATGGGGTCGAATCCCATTCTCATGGAATGTAACCTTCTTTCGCTCGGTATTTACTCACAAGCGTATTGGCGTACTTTCATTGTTGCAAATATCCTTTTTGCAAACTCTGTTGCCAACATGGAATGTAGAATTTTCGAAAAAAAAGGCAAAAAAAATGTGCTTGTAGTATGACGAGGTGGCCGAGTGGGTAAGGCGATGGACTGCTATTCCATTGTGCTCTGCCCGCATGGGTTCGAATCCCATCGTCGGGATGTAATCTTCTTTTGCTCTGTATTTACTCACAAGCGTATTGGCTTATTTCTATTGTTGCAACTATTTTCCTTAAGAACTTGGGTGCCAACAAGAAATGTAGAATTTTCATAAAATATGAATAAAATCATTGTTGACTTGACTGGTGGCCGAGTGGTCAAGCGAAGAAGGATAGATGGAAACAGCAAAAGCAGTTTTATTTTTTCTTTATAATATCCTGAGTAACACATTGCTACAATGCCCAATGAACACCACTTTTCAAACACAAAGCAATCTAAAGATTATGTTTGAGGTACTTCATTAATATAATTATAGCAGAATATGATATTGATTCTTTCCCACATAGTATGCTGCCAGATTTTTCTAAACATTGGTCTGTACACATTTACGTCACAAGGGGGCGACAGCGTAGCACTGTTATATCTAGCAAAGTTTATTTTGCCACCGTTTCATCTATGCTTCAAATCAAACTTTTATTATGAAAACGAAAATGATTTTTCAAAGTAATAGTCCAAAACTTCACATAGACAGTATTTAACACAGTTCACTACAGGAGTCAGTTGTAAAATCAGATCCATAAATCAGCAGTTCAGCTCCCTCTCCTCCTGCTAGGCTTCATTGTGCAGAAAGCATCATCAAAAACTCTGTGGAGTAAGAAACGACAGAAGTGAGCCAGAGACAAGGTCTAATAATAATATAACATCATAAATGTAGTAGCTGAAGTAGACATCATTATCAGCGCAAGTGAAAACTGGCAAATAGGTGACTATAAAAATGACAGTGAATGACAGGGAGTTCACCACAAATTGCCTCAGAGGAGACCCAGTGTCCTCCCAAAAAATATTAACAGGAACAAAACTGTGGTATAATATAGAGCATATTCTTAAGGTCAATGATATGAAATTAAATTATCAATAAAAAGAGTATAATATGTAAGGATGTGGAAAGCAACTCATGCTTTGGAGTACTTTCTTACCTACAATTATTGATGCAAGAGGTTATTGACTTATTAATATTTTAACTTCCATGTTTCATGGTACAATTCTAAATTACAATTAATTTGATTTGATTGCCTCGCTTGGAAATGTGGTGTCCATTGTCCTGGATTCCCAAGTCAATCAGTACAGCTATTGATGTGTCCTGTCAATAAAACCCTGCCTGAAGATAGTCTGAGGCAGGTTTCTGCAATAAATCAATTTTCTTTTGTCCTATCACGCCCTGTGCAGTGAAATACTTTCATGTGTGAACCTATTGAGTTGCTGAAGACTAAAGGTTTAATTCCATATTAACCCAACAACACTATCGCTGTGCATGCAGTATAACCTGCTGTTAGATATTTTTACACAACTCTGCTTCAGATTGTTTGCTAGGTACCTTGAACTAAGCCCTTAAAACCCAGACACAACAAGTCCTGAAGGCTAATTGATGAGAATGACAAGCATTTGCTTATTGATTTCTGCTGAGACTGACACATCTATTCATGTTTCAATAATTGTTATTGATTGGACTGCAGAGACAAGACAAACAGGGTCACACTTCTTTACTCCCCATGTGTTAAACCCTATAATCACAATAACATCCATGTGATCTTTTTGTGATTGTATTTATGTACCTGTTTGGTACCACAGTAATGATATCCAAGCAAGACCTGTGAGCTTTATTCATTGTGTTTTTCATGACAAACACCCATGCACGTGAATTGATTGGCTTAATGCTGTGCTTATTAGATTGCCCACCTTAACCAAGCCACCTTGACTTCACCTCACCTTCATCTCGTCTGCTTTTGCCTCAGTTTCGCTCATTTGTGCCTCCCATTCCCTGAACCATCAACCAATTCACTGACCTCCTCAGGTAATGTGTGCAGGACTTTGTTACCACTGTTGCCAACTGTGAGCTGGACAGACACATCCTCTATGCACTACACGCAAACTATATTTGAGGAATTTTTAACCATGGCACAGTGTGTTGATGATGGATTTACTCATGCAGCACAGCGGTTAGCGCGATTCAAACCACAAAGGTGATCCTTAGTACTTTTCTGTGTGGCGATTGTATTTGATCAGAATCTTCTGAGCTTCTGATCACAAAAAGAGATTGGAGATGGTGAATTTTCTGATCTAGTCACAAAAAGAGATTGGAGATGGTGAATTTATGACATCAGGTGAGAATATGTGAGTTTTTTCCCCAAAATCAGCTACACTTGCATGCGGCTCCCCCAGGACCAAACACACAAACAAGAATAAATTAATTGATGCCTTAACTGTTACATTATTAATGATGTGCCTGCACCCATCCATCTTCATCTATCATATTCTGTCAATGATCTCAATGCCAGTGGTAAGATCTCTTTCATCAGTGCTGTCATCAATAATTAATATACTTCTTTACTGCTTTTTTTTTTATCCTGTCTGCTCCTTGTTTCAACCACTAGCACCTAGAAGAACTCCCCGTCACTCTTTTAATGCCTTATCGTGAGCAAATCATTCATATTCAGTTTTTGCCTGGTAGGGGGGAAAATATATCTGGTGGTACGCAAGGGCATTGCAGGGAGTAGAATAAGAATAATAATTTCATATTTTACGGTTTAAATGCTTTGTCCTTTCATTTAATTTGTGTGTTAACATGTCTGATTGGCTGACTTGCATCTTAGCCTTTCCACCTGATTCACTCACATTATACCAAAGTTCTACCATTAAACCCATCATGTCCTGTGTAGTGTATCATAGATACATCGCAGCTTCTTGAGACTTTATACTTTTATACCAGCACTCACTGGAAAAACATGATTTTGTGTTTTTATGCTGGTACTGTGTCTAAAGTGATGGATCA
Source organism: Cynoglossus semilaevis (assembly GCF_000523025.1). NCBI lineage: Eukaryota > Metazoa > Chordata > Actinopteri > Pleuronectiformes > Cynoglossidae > Cynoglossus > Cynoglossus semilaevis. The sequence goes on along the minus strand of NC_024315.1, from coordinate 9,590,427 downwards.
CTGCTTTTGGCTTTTATCCTCTTGACACTAGTCATATGTCTTCGAAGTTGAAGTGTCACTGATTCCCCCCTCCCCCCTCCTGCCTTTGGACCTCAACCCCTCCTCTACTTTTCTTTCCCCAAGTCAATGTTACCATCAAAGTCAATGTTGCCATCTTTGTTGAGGTCAATGTCACTGAGGATCTCCTCCAGCTCTCCTTTCTTCAGTTTCTCCCCCAGCAGCGTCTTCATGGCCTCCTTGAACTCATCAGATGATATCTTTCCATCTCCATTAAAGTCAAACTGGCGTTAGAAACAACAATGTGCATTCATTATGTTATATTATATTATATTATGACAAAATTAATCATGTTGCTAGGGTGTCTTTTTTTTAGAAAGAAATGTATTTTCAAGAGAGTTTGTAAAGAGTTTGTCTCTGCTTCTGTTGATGTCGTAACTTGTTACTCATTCACTGTGTGAGTATTTACTTTTTAAACTTTGGTTCCTCTACATTATGATGCAAATGGATGAAACAGACAAAGCGAAGTGTGCTGTTTTAAAAATCGCGTGCTGTAGTTAGTCATCTTTGCACAAAGGAGGTAACAGCTTGAACTTGTAGAATAAGAGCAGGGGTGTGAGTGCTGAGAGGAAGGGTTGAAAAAAGGCTGGCAGGATGTTTTAATGTATTCATTTCTATCGTGAAGTTTCTTTAGAACAATAGTTGAGAGATTGAAAGTATTTCATTTTTCTCCACGCAAGCATTTACCCACTAAAAAAACATGAATTTCCACCTCTTGGCAGCATTACTCAGAACTTGATGACGCATGTGTGGAGGAGAAAATGTCGACCCTTACAATAAAGCGCGCTGTTAACTTAATTACATGCAGCAAAAAAGGTTGAATATTTCTACGCAGGTAAATGATTCTATTGTTGTCTTTCACAGAAGAATTAGTCAGCATTCCTCACTGGTAATTTGTACAAACACACTATGTTTTTTGAGTAAGTTTGGAGTGATGCAAAAAACCCTGCTTTCAAGAGCCAAATCAACTTAAACTAACTGTATGCAGTTATGCATGGACATAAAGTTGTTTACCAACTATAATAGGGTAATTTGTCACGTGGCTAAATTCAGGAGAGAGAACATAAATAATATCAAGACCACATTTGTTTTGCTCAGTCCACAGCACACAGAGGCTTTGCTCTGGGGCATAATCAAATCCATGTCGGTGTTTCTGTGCACCTGCTTCTGTACTGACATTAGAAAGGGTCCAAAGATATACGTCCGCCAGATTAATGAGGCAACACAACATTTTAAATCAAGTAGACATGGAAAATTAGCACAACTTTGGAGAAAAATATACAGGATCAAACAAATTTAAAAACTATTCATTAAAATAACAAAGCTGTTTCACCATCTATCCTCACAGTTAGTCCAAACTCTTCATGTGCTGTTTTCAGCAGAGAGTCTCGTCTATGTAAAATATAAAGTCACATCTTTGGTACCAGGTCACAGTCTTCTTCCCACATCAGTGGAGCTAGAGGAAGGCTAAAATGATGGATAACTTGATGAAATTAAATGGAAAGAAGCTAATTGCTAATGATAAAAATCTTGTATATGTCTGAGACATGTCTTAAATGATTACTTCTGTTTTTTTTAAAGTATCTTTGAAAGTAGAAAACGTAGAACCTTCCATCTAGACATGTTTGTTTACGTCTATAAGACACACTCTGCTGGGAGTCTGTCAGTTGTTCAGTCATAACACCACAGATGCTTGTTTGAAGTTGGAGTCTTTGGAGTTTGGAGCTTCCGACCTCTCACCTGTTTGAAGGCAGAGCGCAGCTCGCTCAGTCCCACCATGTGAGCTGTTTCTGCAACCATCCTGGGGCCGATGAGCTCACAGAAATCATCAAAGTCCACATGACCACCCCCTGCAAAGAGAGACAAAAATGAATGCTGATACTTTTCCAAACAACTTCACAACAAAGTAAATACATCGAACACTGATGTCAAAAATAAAAGCTAGGTACCAGACCAGGGCCATCAGCCAGTCTCATTCAGTCAGAATCAACCCTCACAATTGATCAGTTTTTAAATGAAAGCAAGCATCATTTTAATTCAGACAAAGAAGAATAATATATGGAGCTAGAGCAAACTAAACGTTTGCTCTAGCGCCATATATTATTCTTCTTTGCCCAAAATCAAAAGAAGAAATTCTCTGACGTAAACAACTTTTGTAGAAGGGTTAAGAAAACTTTTATAATGTAAACTATTTTATTCCATGATTCTGAGTTAACAAAAAAATATTTTTCACTCGACTCCAGGTGAAGTTTTTGGCTGGCTGCTTCACCCCTGTGGAACCACAGTCGTGGGGATTCCTGACACTGCCTGGAAGAAATTATCTGCCTATAAGTAGGTCATTCTATGATCACAGGGATGAAAAAAAATCCCACAAGCCTTTTATTAATATTTTGTAATTGAAAGTGAATTTCCACTTATAGAAAAATGACTTTCATGGCATGAATGCTCTATGGGGATTGGACTACAAAGCAAATGAGCTAGGATTTCTAAAAATACCTTTTTGGTCACATTAAGGTATCAGTGAGGACATGAATTATTCATGTACACAGTGTTAAAATAAAACACATTTTACTAACATTCGCCAAAGCAGTGCTGTTGGAAACTTTAGCTATATTTTCAATAGAAATGGTGGTTGTATAGATTGAGTTTCCCACATTCACTTTCTGGCATATTTATTAGGGAACAGTTGCACACAATGGTTTGGATTCATTTTGCTTTAACAGCCACCCTACAACTCTGTTTGCATAGAACCACTGAGTGGATTTGGTCCATATTGACAATCAGCATTATAAAGTTGCTTCTGATTTGCTGCATTGACTTCTATTGTTGATGTTTGCTGAGCCTGGGCAAACAGTAGGTTTTCTCTCTGTTCATAACTGACAGGAGTGGCACGCACTGTAGTCTTCTGCTGCTCTTGACCATCTGCCTCAGAGTATGGCATGCTGTGTGCTCAGCTTTACTCATCAGCATACCTCAGTTGTAGCTAGAGTTATTTAAAGCTGTAATACGCGGGATACCTGTAAATATTAACTCATAGTATTGGGTTTTGTGAATATAATAATTCAGTTTCTGTTGCAAGTATTCACGATGTTCTCCAAATGAAATATTTAACTTTGAATAATAGATTTGTCAGGCTACAGTAATGCAACTCACAGGATTAATGTCCTGCCGGTAAAGCCCACAGAAGAAGCACTGCTGCTGGGTTAGCAGGGTTGGCCTGGCCTAGCCTTGTTGAACACCTACTCTGTCATATAACCTTATGTGCTGTCGTACTGTGCAGTAGAACCGCCAACATGTAATTAATCCACTGTGCGTGCTCTTAAAACACTGACACATGCTAAATGTCATTAAGGGTTTGTATCTCCTGTAGTGGACAATGAATAGTCACAGTAAATGTGTTGCTTATTCATTACTTTAAAAATACATTAAACAGTACTTAGCGCCACCTTCAGACCAGGGTGAGAAGGCTACATGCCCAATACTCCTAGTTCCTTTTCATTAGCTTCCACTAGTCTCTTTGTCCACATCTCCCGCCTCCTTTGTTTTCCTCAGGTGATTAGTTAATCTTCCCCACCTGTGTCTTCTTAAACTTCCATAATCTCTTTCCACACCACACTCTCACGCCGTTTTGACCATGTAAAACAGGTAATCCTTTAAATGTTTTTACACGAAAAGGCTCCATGAAGAACAATGTTTGTTTGTTTTTTTTGTAAAACCTAACAATATTTGTGCAGAAAAATTCAAGGACAGAGCAGGCTGGTCTTCTTTCTACATGTCTACTCTGCCAAGTTGCTTCTAAACAATTGGCTATCTCATATAAATTTAGATATAAAATGACTGCTTTCCATACTTAAAACATTACAATGACTGGTATTATCAAAGATTAGGGTACACCTGCGACAAGAGGTGACTTTATTGAAACGACTGCAGGGACAAAGAGCTCTGTTCCTTCCATTTCCTTGCTTGATATATAAACCGCAAAAGAATTTTCTCTTTTTTTCTGCAGTTTTTTTGCTTGCCCAAAAATAATGTCCTTGTGGTTTGCACTTGAAATCCTAAGTTTATTAATCAAAAGTTGGCAAGACTCTCCTTTCTCATTGTAGGTACATTGAAAAAAGGGAATAAGTCACTGTGTGACAATAAATGTGAAAATAGCATTTCAGATCTAACAACATAAAAAATGTAAATCAATATCTTTTACAATCAGGGAGCAGTTAGTTTTATTCCTTTAAGTATTGTTAACAGTTGCCATTCAATAGGCATCACATGTTGCCATGATTATAATGTGATGCAGTTTTAATTACATTAGCATGTTTCATCATTTTTTAATCTCTCAACAGCACCCATCTGGAAAATTAGCACCAGCAGCTGTTTTTCCTAATGAAGTAATTATTAATAATCACAAAACAGAGGTGGATGGCATGGTTTATTAATTGCACATTTAAATTTCATTTTAACATTTGATCAAGACCAATGAGGAAATCTAGTTTATGGTGGAATTCATTTGCTACTGTTGATGTTTTTTTTAACGATTTTGATTAGAATAGATTTTGATTAGTTCAATTGAAGCAGATTTTCCTTCATTTTATCCTAATTGATTATACTTAGTTAATTAGTGGATCCCAAAGGCATGTAATTAAACAAGTTGTGATATACTGTAAATGATGATGTAGCATTTGATGTATTGTTTCAGGCGGAGTTATTTATTGAGATTTATTGAGCCCTCTTTGTGGGTCAAAAGACCAAATGGGCATGGGACTAAATAGTGATCTTTTTAACATAGATTAATAATGTACCAAAAAATGACTAATACTCATCTAAAAATCTTATATAATGTTCATTATCACGTTTCCTTTTTTTTTTTTTTTGTGGTGTGAATGTGGCACAACACACAACTGGAACAGTTGTAGGCTTCCTCTGCAGAGTTGGCCAACTGCTTCAACACCTGACCCGTGTGATGACCTCTAAATGTTAGAGGGGGGATTCAAGAAAAACTCTGCCAATGTAGTTTCCTGTGCAGGGCCAGCTGTTACTGTATGAACTAATGATATCATCGATTATTCAAATTACCACACAAACTAAGGCACTTTCATGCCAGCCTCTGAGTGTATTCAGCTGTAATGTGAATTTAAAAATTCATAGTGATCTGTTGCTCCTTAAACACTTGTTTAACCCCTGCTTTACTCAGTTTACCTGCAGTTGACCAACACTGCAGAGACTGTGTCTTGGCTTGACCATAGGAATATTTTATTTAGTGTAATGTTGAACATCACTTCGGTTCATTTTATGTAATTGTCACTCAAATAATAATTTCTCGGTTTCAGGTTTTCCTCATATGTAAATCTCATTTATTCTTCAGAAAAATAAATGAGATAATTCCCCCATTCATTGTTTTGTATCAAATGGAATGTGTGTCCTCTGCATTGACCTTTTTTAAAGTTATGTGGACATTTCTGGGTGAAAATGTTTAGTAGTTGGAAACAGACCCAGTAGGTCTCTGTGATGCAGCTCCAAAAGGGCCACGTGCTTGATGTGAGTGGGCTGAGCAAGAATCTCAGTAACACAGTTTAAACTGTGAGAGGATGTTATGTCATGAATGTCGAAACAAAACTGTTTTGTTGCTGAACATAAATTTAAGGTTGTGTAGTTGTGAGCCTTTTATAGTCCCTCCACTAATCTGTGAAGTTGAAGAGTACAACTTCACAGATTAGTGGACTCTTAAGCATTGAGCAGCATTGACCCAATAATAGACAACAGCCATCTGGATCACTATGGATCTCTGACTGTTATAGGTTTATGTAAGGTCTTGGCAAAAACATACTGCTGTTTTTAAGTTGCACATGTAAGTTTGACACCATGTAGGCGTTACAGTCTTTTTAGGTTTATGGCAGAAATCCAACAATCAATGCAATCACGATTCACATTCTCCTCAGCTGCACAGATCTGTGTTTTAACACTGATAATCCATTGAAAAATATATAAATCCATACAGGAAAACCTCTTTGTTTTCCACTTTCTTCACTGGCACTCTATGTTAACTATGTTATAAAGAAACAGCACACATGAGCTTGTGCTTGGTCACACACACACACACTCACACCTGCCTACAGTATGCACGTGTGCTCGAACAAATGAAGAGGAAATAAAAGCACATAAAATTATGCAGATTGTTACATACATTTCATTTTGATTTGCTGGATGATCTCAATGAGCTCCATCTCCGTCGGCATGTATCCCATGGTTCTCATACAGTCTGCGATGTCTTTGTAATGGATGAAACCATCTGCATCATAGTCGAACTCTTTGAAGGCCTCCCGCAGCTCTGATAGGCACAAGCAGAATACAAAAGAAACACGTGTGTGTCTGACAGTGACAGCAGTTTAGAATCAATGCACCTATTGATGAGACACAACTACAGTTACTGTCGTAAAGAACAGTAACTTTGGTGAGTTGATTTATTCTGTAGCTCTGAGTCATCGGTAAACAACAGTTCAAGGTAAATACAGAGAAGAAGAAGAAGAAGAAGAAGGCTTCCACTGAGGAGGAGGAAGCTCAACAGGGGGAAACATCAGGGATTGATTAAGCTGTGCATTTATTCACGAGCCATTTATCATGTGTTTGCATCTGAATTACACCCACAATGTCTTACCATCTAGTTCCTGAGGCATCAGCTCTCTCTCCTGCAGAGTGGATACGTAAAGACAAAAGAGAAATGATTAAAACACAGCGAAGGAGGGCAGGGTGGAACGTCAGCATGGCTTTAAAACTGCAGATGCTCCAGAAGACCAAGTGATAATCTGTTTTTGACTACCAATTTAGAATAACACCCATATCCTGTCAACACTGCTGCATACTGATAGGAGGTCTAATGGGATTTCACCCGGTGACATGTCTTTTTAATTTGCAAAATGACACAATACAACATAATGTGTGTATACGTGTACACACACACTTGGCAGGATCCTGTGGGAAATACGGCATTAGCTTAGCTCAGTTTGTGCGCATGCAAACATGTACAATGACTGTGTGACAGAAACTGTGTGTAAAGACACACAGTCTAACTGTGCAGACTCAAGACATGATTTGCAATTCACTGTGTGTGAGATGTTTAGCATTCCCTGCTGTGTTTTGACATTTGGTCAGGCTAATCTCCAGCTCCCTTTTCCCTTTTACTGTCATTTTTGCCCTTATCTTCATGCATTTTTGAGGCAGAGCTTTAAACTGGAAATAAAAACATCTTTGCACAGACTTCCAGAATAATGATGAGGATTACATTTAAGTATGCAGGATGATTTAATGGCAATATGTTAATTAATTCTACTGGCGGCTCACTGAAAGTTTTGATTAAAATAAGTAAGAAATGCATGCACTTGCAGTAGATAGGAGGGGAAAAATGAATTTCAAGACCTTGGATGAGACTTTTAGACCAGCTCTATCTGTTCAACCAGGATTTTTTAACTGTGAAAACTCTGTTCCTCTTGTCCTTGTTCCCACCACCAATATATTGTGTTTTCTTATAACACTTGCCAAAGAGTGTGTCCTCTTTACACCTTAGGAAAACATGCTTCAAACAAAATAATTCCATGCCTCATGTTATGTTGCTGAGAACAGGATGTAGTTTTTGGTGTAATCAACAAATATTACAATGCCTTTAGTAAATTAAGTTTTATTTGTGTTTCATTTGTTTAGAGATCACCAAGCAGCAGTGACCCCTTCAGAAGCCGTTGTCAAGGAAACTCTCCAAGGCTTACAGTCCATCTACTCCTAGAATCAACACCAACAATCAGGTAAGTCCTGCACATGCGGTCCAGCAGTGCACCCCTACCACTTTTGAATTCGCTGTTGTAGAGGTGGCCCATAGTTATTACCCACCACCAGAGTGCGGCCCCTCCTCCAGGCTTTGACCAGTTTAGGGATGGCTTGATCTGATACTCAGGATCAGTATTGGTCCAATATTGGTCAGAATTTCAGGATCCAACATTGAAAAAGAAATCAACTATAGCTCTGTTTGATGCGATACCTGAGCCCAAATGCTTAACCTGAATTTTCAGAATCGGCAGATACTCCAAGTTGCAGTGTCAATGTCAGGCATGAAAACGTTGTATTAAGCCATCCCTAGACCAGGTACATCAAGGTTTGCGGACAATGTCTTTACAACCAGGAAGGAGATTAGCCAGGAGGCAACCACACCAACCAACCGTAACTCCCAGAGAGAGGAGAAGCCTCATTACAGAACACATGCTCCTAAATGAAAGTCAAATGTTCCAAACCATGCTGATGTATTGTGTTTCCAGTCTCTAAGGACTTGGTTCGGCACTTACATATATCACACAGCAAGTCGGTCATGAATGTCAGGTTTCCAAAAGGGTTCCTTTGTAAGCTGAGGGGCAATAACACTTGCTTTGTACCAGGATGTAAAGGCATTTATGCGTCCTGTGTGGTACACACGACACACATCACATCCAGTAGCTCTTTGATAACTGAAGTTAGCATATGAGTAAATATTTTAATTAGCATTCCTCAGGTTGTTCTGTCAAACTAAAATGTATTATTCTTTGAAAACAATCCCCTGAAGTGCTCCTTATAACTTGCCTCAGGGCAAATGTTTTTCATGGCTCTGCCTTCAGCACCATGACCAGGGGCGTGCAAAGTTCAACTATAATGAAAAATGAAAGAAATATAGAAGCTCATATCATTCAGAGAAGCTTAGCCTGACATGGAGATATCACTTAGCATCATACACTACAAGGAGGTTCAGAGAGACCAAGAGACTGACGGAGACTGACAGAAAAGCTCCGAAAAGCTTTAATGTCACTCTGCTCTGGGCTCTTTTTGTCATGTTTCTGCAGTGAGCATCAAGACTCAAGAATATGAGCAGTGAAAGAAAACCTGAACCATATTTTCCTCTTTATTTTTTTTATATAAAACACTCATAGCCTGCAGTAAACCTTATGCTGCAATCTTATGTAAAAAAGCTGAGTTTTGAGGGCACCAGACGTTAGCGCTACAATCACTAGGTGACTCAATATTCTTGGGAATGCGTGTCACATCCACTCTCACAGATAATGTGAATTACACTATTTCAAAGTGTCAAACCAATAAAGTGCACAGCAGTGTGCTTCACATACCCACGTCACACCCTACCGCGTGTGTCCTCTTTTACCCCAAAGTCTACACATCTGCCAACCTGCCATTAAAACTTGTTTTTTTATGTAGGATGTGTTTTAATTCTGCCATCGCACACGTTCCTCGCAGAAAAGAAGTAATACAGCATGCTGTAAAAGTTGAAACTTGTGCCGCAGTACTAATACTTTTTTTTTTTTTTTTTACAAAATCCTATAATTTCCCCCTAATACATGTTGGCACCAGAATTGCTAATACATAAATCACACAAGGTCGTACTGTTCAGGTGCACAATAGCTGGAGGAAAAAGAGAGGTCAGACTAGTTAGGAAATGGCTCTGCATGGCATGTGTTCAAATCGTTACTCACTCTGTAGTTCTGCCAAAGAACAAAGCTAAAGCATTAATACAGGAGAAAAGAAAAAAAATCAATTTGAAACACCACGGTTTTACATAAACCATTAGAATAATTCCTCTGCCTAAAAACAATCAAATAGATACAAGATTTACCTGGAGCCCTGCTGTTTAGCATGCCAGGGTTCCTGTGGTCTACAAGGACATATTTAGAAACCAAGGTCATCACAATAATTTGATTTTTGTTTTTTTCATTCTGAAAGGATTAGACAGCATGCCATGCAGACTGTCAATTCATCTGCCAGTACGAGCCCATTAACAGTTAATTTCATTCTGTCTTTGTTAGCATGACGTGCTCACGTGTGTCCGTGCCCGATCCACACACATTGCACCACATACAGTATACCGTAGCTATACGCTTTAATGTCGTCATTGTTTCGGTGAGGTTCTGTTTACGTACACATGTACTCAACTTCCTTTGGCCTGTTTGACATTCAAATCCATCAGCTGTTATTGTTGGTAATTTATCTCTTCCGGATCAGGTTGGATCTAATGAGCTCTGAGATTGAACATTGCTGAGGGAGTTGTGGAGTCATTAACACTATGTTAAAGCAGGATTAGAGTTTCTGCAGCACCACACTCAGGGCAAAGTATAGAAGTATAAATAGAAAATGTAACCTTATACAGAACTTTCTACCTTGTCAGTCAGGCAGTCTACAGCCGATCAATCAAGACAGTGGATTATGGAAGGAATTAGAGAGCACCAAGTTCAGATAGGTCATCGTAAATCTGTTTCATATAAATGACTTAAATTCTTCTTCTCAACTGTCAATCAGTTTTTTTAAATTAAATATTGTTGAATGATTCAAGCTGTCATTAATTTTATAATAATGTAATTTATCTCAATGCACACTTGTGGTCAGGACATTTAAAAAATCCTCTGGCTCCTTACAAATGCAAATAATTAGAGTAGTAATTAGAGACAAAAGGACGATCATAAAAAGACATTTAAATGACACAATGTGAAGAGTGAAATAAAAAGAAGAAAAACACCAGTGAAAGAAAAGAAGAAAATCACGAATCAGTGATTTTCCTTTTGCATAAAAAATGTTGATTAATGGAGGAAAACAATTGCTAAAATAATATAAAAAATATGTAATTTTATATAAAAGTACATGCAGAGTGTAGGTAAAATATGTATGTGAGCCACTCTCCAGGCGATATTTTCTCTTTAAGGATGTTAGCTCACAGAGACAAAGCACACATACTTAGAAAATTAAACCTTTTTGTGTTTTTATTCGCCCACTAAAACTTTGCGGTTGTGAATTTGCATAAATGCGCCAATCAAACATGATTTTCATTATTCATACATTGAACATTTCAGAATGAGATTTTTATGTAGCTTCAAGCGCCATATACCAATGTCTGTAACATATTTCTAGAACTGCAAATGAGAAAGTGACTATAAGCTTATGTCCAATTATTATGCGGCGTTTTTAAAGTCTGGTTCAGGGACCAATTGTGACATTTTAACAGCTACTGTGTGGCCTGTATTTTACTGTCATCCTTTAGAACATTTTTAAAATAATAATTATTAACTTATTAGAGATCTTTATTACCCTGTGGCACCAAACAATGTAAATGAAATATAGTGTAGAGCTCAGAGCTGACCTGTCCAAACAGTTTGTTGAGGTAAGAGATATAGGCAGCGGCTACTGCTGAGCTGTTGCTAAGACTCCTTTTACCGCGCTTGGAAGCCGCCTCCACACCAGAGTTCTTCCCTTTGGCCGAGCGGGACTGTGAATTTGAACTGTGAAGTGAACATTTACACACCAACTGTTAGGAAGTGTCAACAATTCCACCAAAAATCTGGACTCTAACACAAATATTCAAAAATATTATATTCCATCCGACTATTACTGAACCACTGGTCGGACAGAACACGATCGATCCACTGACCAGGGGAGAGGGGTCGACCGTGTAAGTGGGTGTAAATTTTGTATTCTCAGCGCTCATTTTGTTGCTTTGGTACCAATCAATTACACAAATTGGATACACGTATCTACACAAGCCACTCTCTTTGTCCTCATAAATGTTGATTAGAAACAGATAATTATAATCACCAAAATTTCTTGGAGAGGCTTAGCTGAAGGGCCTTGTTCCTGAATCTCCCAGCAGCAGGCTGTCGTCCAGCTGCTGCAGCCCTTCCTCCCGCTCTGGGAGACAGGCTAACAAAGACAGAAATAATAGTCACTTCAAAGTACATTACATGCGTCATTACTGAGTCAGATTGAACTTTTCTTGAGTTTGATCATTTAAACAAAAAAAAACTTTACATCTAATATTATTAAAAGGTCCATTTTCAGTTGTGTTCAGCTGACCTGGCCACAGACGTCGATCTACTGTCTGTACTCCCTTTCACACTTTTCACAGACATCCTGGAAAAAAGAGACAAAGAGATGAATCAGTTGAGACATTTAAAAAGTAAATTGTTTTTATTAGAACAATCAGAGAGCGAAGTTTACTGTCAAGTCCCAAAGCTAGTAACTGCACAAAGACTGACGCCGTGCACGTGTTTTAGGCAGGAGTCAGTGAGACATTAGACACAGACGCTCTGACTACAGCACCTTGACATTTCCCACTGTGGCGGGGGCTGCTTGATCAATAAGAATGATAAATCACTGCATTAAAACAAACCCATGGGGTTTAAGAGGCTAAAACACTGCAAAACACATCATTTTAGATCAAACAAAACAAACCTTTTGTTTATCTTCAGTGTGACAGACATTCAGATAATAGAACCTACAATAGCACTAAAATCTACTGATACACCATGACAGTGATTTGACATCTCAAGGCAGCTAGGACGAGTGGAAGAGTCAAGTAAGAAGGGCATGGAAAAGAAAAGATAAAAGAGGACATGAGGGGGAGTGAGGATAAATAAAAGAGGAGTGAATTATAATTACAAGTGTGTGTTGCACAAGGGAATTTGAATGAGACATTTATGGATGTGTTTAAAAGGCGCACGTTCTCCCCTCGCTCTCGGTGTATGATGAATGACTGTGACATGTTATAAACATAATACCTCGACCCATTTTGTAACATGCCAGCAACACGCTGCAAGCCTGGGAAACAGATCTGCTGCAGCGGTCATTACTCTGGGCTGCATGGAGTTGGACAGCAGTAATGAAACCAGACAATGAGGACTCGCAAAATCTTTAAATTATGCTCAACTGCTTAATGTGTCCCTACCCAGCATGCAGCATTCCCAATCCCCACTTGGTCAAACTAAACATGCCATGACTGTGTAGTGATTGCCTGTCTGTCACGCTTTGCTGCAATCAGGGTGCATGTGATACATGCTGATGGCAACACGCTTACAGCATGTTAAACTGTGGGGCAGAGAGGAAAGACATTTTCAAGTTCACACATAATATCAGTCAGAAAGTATTTATAACATCTGTTCGTGGTTCACTGTAGTTAAGGTCTGTAATACAGCAATAAATTTATTGGAATCCTCTGATATACCCGGCAGTACACGCAGCCAAGGACACTTCATCTCTCTCTGTCTCTATTAAGGACATAAAAACATGACAGTTTTGCCCCCAGATGTTTGTATGTAGCAGATGCCTGTGGCAGTTGTACGAGCAAAGTAATTCCCAGCGAAAAAAAATAGTTTTATAGTAACAATGTAGGATTTAGCAACACCTAGTGGTAAAAGCATATATTGTTGTTAAATTTCCCAAGAAAATGTCCAAGAGAATGTGTGAATATACTGCAGTCTGTCTAATGTTGGCTACTGTAAAAACAGTTAAAACCTATCACTGTATTTGGAAAAAATAAATAAATACAATCTAAATAATTACCTTCAATTATAAAAACTTTTAATTAACTTCAACATATATATATTCTATATCATGATTGCATTTGATAAGAATATATTGTGTTTGCTCAGGAAGATATGGAGCTAGGAACCTGTGCGATTAAGTAAACTGAGGTAATAAAAAAGCAGGAGGGAAAATAGTCGTGTGGTTCCTGCTTTTGCAACTAGCAAAGCATCTTTGGTTTATCCTTAGGACTTAATCATTAGCTCAGGGATACATGTGTTTGTTGTTGCCGCTGTAGCAGTTACTGAGTCAGCTACTCTACAGAAATAGTACAGTAGCTGCTGATGTATTATCCTGATACTAGTACCTAAATGAACCCTAGTTCTAATCTGAAAACAAAATCAATCCTTAAAAATGGGCTTTGGACTTTTAAGGTGTGTGCACAAACACACTCTCAAACCGGCTCACCTGAACAACTGCATCTACATCTACATCTTCTTCCAGTAAAAACTCCCATCAGAGTAAACAAACACACTAACACACTCACTCACTTTCTTATTCACACACAAACACTGCACACATGCATGGTTCACCACTCAGGTCACTAAGCAATACTGTGGCTGCTGTACATCTCCTAAATGGCCAATTGATGTCAATCATGGAGCCTGTCACAGGCAATCTTAGATCCTAATCAGGTTAATTGAAGTAATGAAATTGAGGTCCAGGTGGAAAGGCCCCAAACAATCACGGCTAACACAGCTGATGATGGAGAGCAGCCTGAACTCGAGGGCTGTTACTGCAACGTCAGGGGTTTGAGCAGGCAATTGAAATTCTAAATATATTTCACAAGAACAACTGGAGAGAAGGACAGGACAAAAACAGACACAAAATAAAGGTGATTATTCCCCCGAGGCCCTACAGTTATTTTAATCTGATATTCCAACAACATTGAGATTTGATTAGAAAAAGAAAAGTGGCGTAAAAGAAATATCAGTCATCAACAGGGACCCTACACTCTACACCACTCTTCACTTATGATAAATAGGATGTTTCGATGGTAAAAAGATGGAAAGGTTCTGTTTTTCCCTTTTCACGGCAGGTCTTTGGATACAAACACCGCGAGAGGAGAGGGACCACTGGATGTGGTGTTTTTACTGCTCTAGTTGTTCTAAAATTTAAGTTAGCAGATGGCAGATGAAGCAGAAGTTTGTGTCCAGCTGTTCCGGGGTTGTGTGTTTGGGTAGAAAGAGAGACTGAATGATCTATGGAGAGATGACAAAGACACTGCTGCTAACCTGGTGCTGAGAAGAAGTACTTTCTGTTCTCCCGCAGTTCTGTCAGAAGACGATCAATCCCACTGGGCCAACCCTGTGTCTGAACTATAAACAAGTGATAAAAAATGCATTTGGACCTTCCCCTATATTCACACCCCATCAACTGTTTTCTCACCCCCTGCCCCCTCTTCTTNTCTGAAATGAGACTGTCACCTTTAGTTTAACTGCACACAGGCAGAAAATGAAGGCCAGTTTTTTTTTTTTAACCATTTGAGTCCAAATTTCTCTGCCAGTGTGTTTGGGAAACATTCATCTCTTGTTTTGAATCATTCTTAATAATTGTGACCTGACTGTTTGCATATAAACAATCAGCAGGAGCACAACTATTGAATCAAAGAAAATGCAAACGGTGGCTTGGCCATCTGTTTGCTCCTATTATGAAATGCACTTGAGATACAGATACAACAAACACAGTGTTGTCAGTGAGTAAGTGGGCTGCTACCTGTTAGTGTAAACAGCAAAGCTAAAAACAGCTTGTTGGCACTGACTATATATGAACCATTATTATATTTATATTCTTACCTTGTGCAGCATTCAGAAGAAATGGTATATTTTTGTAATTTAATAGTTTATTTTGAATCGGCCTGCTCTGCCGGATTGTCTCAGATAACTGATGGCAGTGAGAGACACTTGAGGATTATGTAATGAAAGGTGATTACCCTGCTAAATATGAAAGGATTATACATGTCGCTCACTGCCCTCGTCCTTCAGAGCAGTGGTCAGCAACAGGCGGCTAGTAAGTCAGAATTAACATATCCTTTAACACAAATACAATTACACAATGAGACTTTTTTTTCTTGTTATAAGCCTGTTTAAGCCATGTCTCCACAGAGATTTGGAGTTAAAAGGTCTGTCGTCGTCTACCCTACCTGGTTTCATTGAACACAATGAACCAGCTTCGTTTGAGCTGTTTTTGTTTCTAAATAATCATTATTATCGGGCAGATCAGAGATCAGACCTGTAATCCGATGCCAGCAATAACTTAATAAAGAGTATAATCACCAAAAAAGTTGTTATTTTAGATTTATCGCAGATTCATGAATTTTCTAGTAATTTATGGTTGCCCTTTCTCTAGGTATTTAGTCAAAGTAAAAAGTAATAAAACTGGTTTTAATTATATATCAAACTTAAACCCGTATTTAGTCAAGACCATCAACATCATCTTATGTCAGTATGACTGTTGTCAGTGTATGAGGTGTCTGTATTTATGATGGCAAAAAGTTGATAATCAACAATGTATAAATTGCCCAACTATGCACTTGAAAAACCTGAAATTCTCTAATGAATCTTCAAAAATCTTCAAATTTAAATGTCTCCAAAATTCACACATCAGGACGCCCGTCTCATACAGTATTAGTAGATAAAGAAACTGGGTACAAGGCTGATACATATACAGTATAACCTGAGTACCTCCAATCCCTTTCCATGTAATTTATCCTGATTGAGTGTTGTATAAATGTCAACAATTTTCCCAGTGTAAAATCAAGGTTCAGTCTGATGTACTAATCTAATGTAATCTAATCTAATGTAATCCAGTCTAAATATGGTAGAAATGACAGGATTTCTATATTAATGGTGGACAAAGGATCAATAATTCTCCTTCTTTTTTGTTCATTTTTGATTTCACATACTGCACTGAAAATACCAAACTGTTTTTGCTGGTTCAATGAACATTGTGCTTTAATTTTACAGATGCACAACCAGCATATTTATTCCTGCAAATTCAGTGCAACTCCAGGTTGTGGATTGATGAAAAATAAAGCGGGGAAGGAAGTAATGTTATGCTCAGGGAAAAACAAAAGGCCCTGGTAAGCATGGACTGATTTTAATGCTTTCCCTCTAGTTTTTCTTTCCACTTTCTTTTCACTTTTTCTGTTCTTTTCCTGACGAGGCAGTGCTGCAGTGAGGAACTGTTGAATATTCCCCTGTGTGACTGGACTCTGGCCACTCACAGATATGCTTACTGTACTGTATCCAACCAAAGTCTTTATTTGGTGATTTCCTTTGCTGATGAATCCTGCAGCCCTTACTTTTACAGAAAAAAAATACACAGTAGGTGCAATAGCTTTGTCACATTTCATGCACCCGTCAGCTCCCAGTGGAGGGGTAGACCCCTGTTTTGTGCACTAAAGTGAAAATGGACTGGTTGGAGCCAGTGTTGTAGTTGTGAAATGGCCTGATGCCAACAACTTGTTTTATAAATTCTAAAATTCTTATTCTGCCCGTGTTGTTGAACTCTCCTTGGTTCACATTAGTTTTGTTTGGCTGTTTGACGAGGAGTTCACACTGATAAGATGAAACAATGTGAGCATCCAATTGTATTGTTGCATTCTCAGTTAATTCCACTGTAGATTTTTTTTGTCATGGTTATACATACAGTACAGTACACAGATATCTGTACAAAGACAAAGACACTCATTAAAGAAATGTGCAACGCTTCAAGACTCCGAACGACAATTTCTAGTCATTTATTCTCCTTTATTTATCGTTGCATCGTGTGCTTAAACACACGTATGTGCTGTACGAAGAGAATTGGCATTAAGTAGGTCAGGTGGTTAATGGTGTGTTCACCTCTCAAACTCTCTGACTGAAGTCATATGAAGAACTAATTGCCTGCACTGTTGCTTCATTAAGCACAGCATGGCGTCCTGCTATGGAGCAGTGGCTTTACATCCTGCCACAATCAGCCGTACCTCGTATTCTGCTGCTGCTTTGTTCCTCATCGTTGTAAATTCACAGGCAAATTCTCCTTTGTCTGTTTCAATGCAGTTATTCAGTTATGTGTTTTGCACATGATATGACATCACATTTTTTAAAACAAAATCCGACTAATATACATTTTTTAACATTTACATACATTTTCTGTCTTTAAAAACAAAAAAGATTTGTTTGGGTTTTCTTGGTGGGGAATGGGTATTATTTAAAAAAAGTAAATTATTCATTTTGGTAGAAAAACAAAACACCTTTTGGTCTGCAGTGATAGCTGAAGGCTATATTATATATTGTGCTGTTATGCGAGGAGCTTGGACAGAAATGGTTACTCACTAAATCAGTTTGCACTTCTGGCATCTCCCATTCTCTATCTCTGCTTTTTAATGTCACCTTCACACGTATGATCGGGAGAGAGATTGTATTCTCTCTATCCGGCCACTACTCTCACTTGTGCATGTTCACTGCTGCTACTGCTTTTCATCACAAACACACATGCACGCTCTCTCTCACACACACACACACACACTCCTTTTCCTCCTCACGTTCTCTTTTATTTATGGGAATATGCTGATAGGGGCAAACCCAGGTAAGGATATCATTTTTCCAAGCGAAAGTGTGAGAAAACAGAAATTAAAAAAATAAAAGTAAGACAGCAAAAGAGTGAGAGAACACACACAATTAATCATTTAGCTGTCATTTGTCCTAAAAAGCAAACCTATTCATCACAACAACCAGAGGGAAGTAAGGTAAGGGAGAAACAAGAGCGTAGGGAGAGAGGAAGGCAGAACGATTGCAGGATCTGTGCAGGATTAAATTAGGTCAATGGCAAATAATGTGCCTGTGTTAAAGCTGATCTTTGCTTTAGAGCTGGAACAGCAGGCTGGTCGCTGAAAGTCCGCAGCAATTTGGTCCCCAGAGAGACAAAAAAGATGTAAGGTTATCTCAAACTCCCTGAGAAATGTGACACAAAGGCAGACATCCAGTAATTAACCCTGTGCCGTAATATTGTATCAAATCAAATCTGAGGCCATAGAGGGCGCAAAAGGGTCAAATCAAATAGTTAAAAATGAATTAGGACTATTACTTTGACAGAATGTGACTTTTATCATGGTTGAGGTCATATTTAATAGCTTACATTATTGGTGTGTCATCAATTATTTGAAAAATGAATTTTATTAAATCTTGTACACTCCTACTTGTCGGAGTTAAGGGCAAAATCTCAGTTAATGAAATCTCTGTGTCAGTGGATCCCTCAGGGACACGGCGTGCATGTGATAAAATAGAGAAAATGTGTCAGTGAAATGTGAGGGGGTTGGTTGATCATATCATGGACGGCAGGAGCAGAAGGAAATGAAAGGAACTCTGTCCTGCGTTTGACCAGGAAACACGCAGGTCTAAACCTGGCTGTGCACCGCCTGATCAAAAGAATAATGTACCTTGACATGCTGCACTCTAGCTGTGCCACCAAGACCATTCAAGTGAAGTGAGAAGCTAGCAGCACCTGTGATCACCAACTTCCACCCTGGGGGTAACCTCAGCAACGAGCACCTGCTTAAAATAAATGCTCTCGCCCCAAATCACACAGCCTGTTAGTGTCACTGCTTTTTATGCGATGCGTCACTTTGAGGTGCGATGATTACATCGTGATTCAAACAGTGCTCAAAAGATTCGTCAAACACTCAGGGAAAATTACATGATTCACATATTTCATCACCCGGAAATGTCACATGGCTCCTTCTCATCAATCCCAGTGTATAATACTTGAAACAGGCAGCTCGAAAAGGAAATGTTTTTTATTTTATTTTCAAATAATACAAGAATTAAGAAGTAAATTTGCTGGATTATCGGCTCACATGGCCAGGGAAAGTAACATTTAAAAAGGGTGAGGTCTGGGCCAAGCACAGCACTGACCATAATGTGTCCAGACATATTTCTGCTCCTTTCCCTCTGAAGAGCTCATTAAAAAATAGGGGGAGATTAGAAAAGTTTTTGGGAAAGTTAGCAGAGTATGTTTGTGTACACGAGTCCCTCTGGTTTCTTTAGGTCGCAGCACATCTGGTTGAAGTAAGAATGATGAACGTTTTTTTTTTTTTTGCTACATTAGCGTTTTGTGCCAGCAACTGAACATAGCTTGTTTCTTTGAGCGAGAACAGAACATCGTGAAACCACAGCCTGATTTGAAGTCATGGCCTGGGCCAAACATTGATGATGCAACATAACCACCATGTGTTTTGTCATTGTGCTCAGTCCTGCTGTGTTGCACTAGCCATACAAACCAGACACCTTGTTATGAGACTCGTGGACAAAGCTGTAACGGATCTGAGCATCTTCAGATAAACTAGGGACAAACAGTTATCTCAAGGACAAATGTAGGGCACGACGAGCTGTGAGTTTGATCTGGACGTGATGCAGATTTTTTTTTTCCCACCCACAGATGTGGTAACATGGTCAGAGATGCAGCATGTCCCTCTGCTGCAGTATGTAAATAGAGGTTTACTCAATCTCAGACCTAATGGCTGTCTGAGAGGCAAGGGAGGTTGTGGTTGTACACTTAATGGAAAACCTGAACGGCTTTGTGCTGTAGTAATGGGAGGAGATTATCTTGCCATGCAGGCAGACTGGATGAATGCCCCTCCACAAATTACTTGTACCCTCTCCCTCCTTCCCCCTGATCTGCTGCCCTCCATCTCACTCTAAATATATGTTATTTATATTCCCAAATACTGTAAGTGGCATACACGCTGTAATCACGCTGTGACTGTGGCTGGTGCTGAACAGCTGATGATGGATGGATGGATGGATTTTTGGGGTTGTCGTTTGATTATTATGTGTACTAACTTTGTTTTTTACTTCAGACCATTCTTTGTTTCTGTCAGAACCCGCGCAGCGCTGCTGTGCTAAATATCAATCCAACAGTCTTGCCTTATGTTTACCACTGAGAGAGATCAATACCTCAGTGCCATTGTCTGGACACCGTCCTTTAAGCACAATTACTCCTGTTCCTCCATGTGTGCTACCTCTCAGTACAGGAACAGACAGATCTGGGTAGCTTGTTGTCAAAGGGAATGTAAAACAGACTCAATTAGGTGCTTTGCCTGTGAAATATGCTTATTAGCTCATTTGAAGGACATAATCCCTGTTACCTCTTTCAATTAGATTGTGAAGATAATGCCTACGGGTGGAATAATGATAGAGTGAGATAGAAACTATGATAATTATAAGCTTTTTATGGAAATGTGGGCATCAGACTCTAACATCTCTCTGGTTTGTCTACATCTCAGAGCGATTATCTGCTGTTCACCTTCTCTCTGGGTGTCTGAGAGTGCTGAAAGTCTGCTCTCACCTCACCTCACACCTTTCCTGTAAAAGTCCAGTACGTTACAGGAGTGAAGCTCTCATGAGCAGCAAGTGTTGGTAGTGTTCACTGAGGACATTTGTCGTTTATCATCAGACAGTCATTTTGAACTGCACTTTCTACATTTTACAATTTCTCGCCATGAGTTCTTTTAATCTGCAGCAGGCTGCAGCCCCGCTTATTAAACTTTAAAAATAAACTCTAAACTGAAAAAACCCAAAACCTAAAAAGTCTCTTAGCACATCTAAAATTGTCAACAATTCTGGTGGCCAGGGCACAGCAGTATGACTCATGCCAGAGAGGTAGGAGAAGAGTGGTAACGAGGCTTCAAGAGAGTGTTTTGATCATATAAACCCACAATTCTGTGTTAAGTTTTTAATAATATTAAAACATGCATTTTAGTCACGTGTCACAGATATTGAAATTCTTCAATATCTGTGGGCCATTAATTCAAAATGTAATTGGAATACACTGCTACTGACAAGGCTGGCTGAGGGACTGCTGGACCTGAGGGTTAGGGTACAATGTTGTGGGCTCAATCGTAGTCAGATAAAAAAGGCAAAGGTTAAAACACAAGAAGGCCAACCAATAGATACATGGCTGAAGTACAGAATGATTTGCTAGGCTAAAGGTCAAAAGGTCAACAAAGAGTAAAAGTGAACACACATGGAATTCACTGGAGGAAAGGCTGGATCAGACTAACCTGGCAACCAAAGAGGGGAAGTGAGGGGTGTGTGTACAGACAGGGGAGGAGTAAATGAGACACGGGTGAAGATGGTTAGGCCATCACCTTGGAGGGAAACACGGTAGGTAGGGACAGGGAGATTAGGGAGGCGTGGACACAGGAGGTTAGGGAGTAGCACCTGAAAGACAAACACAAGGTGAGACACAAGAAAACTGAACAGAGAATAAATGTGAAGTACAAAGAATTGTATTATTGTTCTGCAACTTAGCCTTTGTTGATATTATCAACTTGTTCTTTTCCCAGCTGAAATACATTCAGGTAACACAAAATCAAATGTAGCAAAAAGGCAAAAATCCTTTTCAATTATGTGGAAGGTAATCAAAGAGACTGGTTTTTCAGTCCCTGTATATTTCTGATTTATTATTCACTATGCTCAGTTTTAACAAAACATTGTTAAAATGTAAATTTGGTGTCTGCCCTACTTCATGTTGAAGTATATGTGTGTATATTTTCTTTCCAGCTGGAAAAACGCTGAGTCCTAATATATTACAGTAAAGACTGCACAATGTACAGCAGCTAACCAGTAGCTCTGAACTCACAGCGTTATTAGCGGTGACCTAATTTCAGTTGCCTCAGCAGCAAGAGCAGTTAACACATTTTGTAGGCAGAGAAGATAGGTGCAGTTGTTTAAGGTGGAGCTTCATCCATGGGTTGAGAATAAATGATTGTGACTGAGCCGACGTTTTGGTCGATGAAACAAAAGTGTTTATACAAAGATGACCTGAAAGTCTCCTCACCACTGCTTTTGATTTAAAACTTCTGAAGTAATTATCTACAGGTGGAGTTAGTATAAATGATTGTTTCCTGTGTACAAACAGTCAGTAAGGAGTGTCATGGCCTACATTTAATGTGTTTCCTGAAGAAGTCCAAGTGAATAATAACCAAACACCATTGACATTAACCAGTCATCCTGCAGTATACTCTGCAGTGCAGTCTGTACCACACGGACTCTGACGGCAGATCTGTGACGTGTGAATCAGTCCTCAGCTGCTTGGGTGAATGACTGTTAGTATTCACAAACATTGATCGGGACACAAGGATCATACTAAGGCCAAGTCTTCAGTCAATAATAACTACAGTATATACTTTATACAATTAGAGTTATGCTTTTAGAGGTTCCGTAGTGTAGCGGTTATCATGTCTGCCTTACAAATCTGCCTTACACACAGAATGTCCTGAGTTTGAGCCCTCGAGAAACCAGATAGCTAAGGGCGCCTCCTGTGTGGCAACCACATACATCATGGCGCCTCCTGTAGCACCCTTTGTGTGGGTTGCAAAGACTCACATTGTGAATTTCCCCATTGTGGGATGAATAAGGGACTTTTATGTGAAAGACTGTCCAACTATATCAATGTAAAGTATCTAATTCACAATAATTTAAGAATAGCGGTGATTACATTTTTATAGTAATTTTTATCTGTATTTTTTTTTAAAAATTCCACATTCCATCATTAAAGGATGTGTAATAGAAGAGTCATTAGGATCTACCTCTCCCTCCCTCTGAACTGCTCTGTGATGTTACTGTTTTTAGTCCACCTTCCTACAGATTTAGTACTGAGATTCTAAATGGAGCTCAGCACAGGTGCAGAACTGCCGACACCTTTCAGATGACTTGACTTATTGTACAATGGAAAGGGTACGGTTTTCTCCAGACTCCCCGGCTCCTCCCACAGCCCAGAAACATCCTTGTTAGGTGAATATGTTGTCCGGACACCCTGAAGTGACCATAGGTATGAATGTGATTGTAAAGGGTTGTTTCTCTCTTTATATGGCCCTGGGATGGACTGGCGAACCGTCCACGGTGTACCTCGCCTTTACCCGTAGATAGCTGGGATTGGCTCCAGCCCCACTGTGACCCTGAAAAGGAATAAGTGGTAGAAGATGGATGGAAGCAATATTTCCAAAATGTTTTTATTCATCAAATCACACGTTCAACTTTAAACGTGCACCTAATCCATAGATTAGGTTCCAAATATTGATATTCTAACCATAGATTAGGTTCCAAATATTGATATTGAGTTAGATGTGAGATTACTGCTGGTTGAGGACTTTCTAGTTGTGTGGTGTCCCAGCTCCAGGATGAGTATCTGGTAATCAGAAGGTCAGCTGTGATCATTTTACAGCTGTGTTGATTACTGTTGTCCATTTCCTCTGTTCGTCATCCAGAGGTTTTCTCTCTGAGTATTTTTGAATTCCGCTTCAATCTATGTCAAACAAATGGCCCGCGTCCAAAGCATCTATTCTTGATCAGCTTGGCAACAGAAGCATTTATGTTCATCCAAGTCATTCCGTACTCATGCGCTGTGTCCATTACATGATGAATATACAGTGCAGTGGTTGGTTAACACAGTATCGACGAGGTCGCAGTGATTGTGGTGAGAGTTTCTCGCTCATTGTCCATATATTGATGCAGCTCTTTCCTTCCGACATTACATTAAATTGACTGAGTTCGATGTTCATCGGTTACTTGTCAACCGTGAAAAATTATGCATTCGAAAATTACAGTTGTAAAACCACATATAGATCATTGTGGCGTCATTAATATGTCCCTGCTCTGTAATTAGAGAGAAACTCACAGAAGAGAGATGTTCTCATTTGGCTTTCTTTCCCCCCATCATTAGTATGCCCCAAGATGCTTTGCTAAGATGTTGCAATATCTGCAGTTAGTGGTGTTGTTGTTCTGCTCCTTTGTGGTCGTGTAACCTGCTTCATCTTTTATCTGAAAATAGGCCATGTCTAGCATTGTGATCAGACATGACTGAAGAAGCATTGTGAGTACGGGGGTGGGGGTGGGGGGGTTTCAGGTAGTGGAGGCAACAAAACACATTAATCTTGCAGAGCGTCAGGACACATGGAGGTTTCACACAGAAGGTCCAAATTGGGATCAGAACTCCTTGCTTAACACCGTCAAGCGAAGATGCCCGACTCAAATTGTCAGGTGACATACAGTACGTAACTGTGTGTGATCTGCCAGGATTACACACACACACACACACACACACTGAGCAGCCGCACACAGTTGTTCTCGTTCCACTTCACAAGGTACTACATTCTTTAAGCGAGCACATTAGGAGCATTTAAATATAGATCACAATATTCATTTATATGATGTTGAAATGGAATTGTGTTCTTTTTTCTTTTCTATTTTTTTTCTGTCAGGTGTCAGCTGTTGCTGCCCCAGTTGGAGACAAATGGAGGAAACTGAAGCACAGACACACGCTGCTGGATGTGTTCAAAGTGGGAACGTAATAGTAGTTGTGGGGCTGTTTACTGGATGATTGTATGTCTGTGTGATTTCTCATGAGTCTCCATAACACACACACACACACACACAC
>NC_024315.1:9540122-9565440 GCF_000523025.1 Cynoglossus semilaevis | reverse complement strand
TAGAGAGGGATATATTAAGTCAAGCTGGTCTGCATGCTTCACAGTGTGAAAGAGACAGAGGACGTGAGAGCAAACAAGATGGAGTGCTTGCAAAGATGAAGACTGTCACTGGGTACGTACATGTGGACCACTGCAGTCCTGCTCATGTGTGTTTGCGTGAATGTGGACGTGGACATGGAGGTGCCATGTGCACACACAAACTTGTACGTGTGCATGACTGCGTAACGCAGGGTGAGATGAGTGAGTTTTTAAGCAACCTGCTCCAAGTAATGGTTTGCACCCAAGCATGAAATTGGGGATCTGTTACATAAGAGCCGACGAGTTTGAGTGATGAGTGAAGGTTATCAGACAGTTTGAATCTTTGTCGCCAGCCACATACATGTATGTGTGTGTATGCGTGTGTATATGAGTAAGTGCAACTACAACTACTTGATGTGAGGAGGTTGCAGCAGAGTCTTCCCCTCAATGTTGTTGCTGTAAATTGTCAGCGTATGGAAGAAAACCTCAGTGTGTCAACGTGTGCGTGTTTTGGAATATGAAAAGGGAAAAAGTCAATATTTTATGATGCTCTTCAGGTGAACTATGGATGTAATGGATTGTGGTATTTTTAGTTTTTTTGCCTTCACTGAAAAATACGATGAGTTGGGTCGACGACACATGCTTTAGTTAATTCTGTGTACAGCCTACAGATAGTCTTCAGACAGACCGGCACCATTTATTTGTTCATCCTCTGCCAGATTTATCAAATATGACAACCCGCGTCCGGAGGAATAATCCCACAGTCCTGTAAAACCTTGAACATGGCTAATCTCACTAACATGTTTGCTACAAGAGTGTTACTGTAGTTGCAGCTTAACTATACAGATAAGTACACAACAAGATTTAGAATATATACTACTGTATACTACTCTCATACTGCCTCAGTGAATGATACTTTAAACACTGACAGTTTTTTGGAATACTTTTCTACATTCATCCAAAAGATGCTATTGGAATACTTTTCTACATTCATCCAAATAACAATAGTGAAAAACATATAATACAGTAGTGTCTGTTGATTTGTCATTCATACTCTGGGAGTCAATACTTTTATTCTAAAGCACCACAAGACTAATGGCACAGCTAGAAAATATGCACATTACTGAAATCTTAATAAGAGAGGCATTAGCTAAAAGCTTAAAAAAAGGAGGACAAATGTCTCATCACTGTTTTTATTTTTTTTTATAATTTTCTAAAAACAAACCTTTGCTGCCAAAGAAACTAGCTTCACAAGATAACATTAAACATGACTTACAGATAGTAAATTATTATATAATCCGTTTTGTTGTATTCTATGCATTGGTATTTAAAGGGGTGATAGAAACAGATTTACAACATCCTGCTCCATGAGTTGGGAACACTAGTGTCAGATTGTTGTTTTGTGCAGGACAACTCCAGATTCAGATTTCTTTTCCCTTCAGGCACAGTGTAGACTTTTAGTCATTCAGACTAGATGTTCAACTCATGACGGAAACTGCTACGCCTGCAAAAAATTAAATCACAACAGAAGCAGCCCTCTGAAAAATGTCACAGCCAAGCTTAAATTCTAACCCATTGATGTACACCAACTGCAAAATTGGATGTCCTGTAACCATTTTTACCTCTACTCATGCTAAAGGAATTGTTTAAGTGGTAATATTTATCACTCATCTCAAATTTCTTGTAATCTTAAAGGCATTGGAAAAATAGTAAAAATGCAGGCAGAGGGCAGTGACGCTTCTAGTGGATAATGTTAAAAAAAGAACAATGTTTATTTTAGACATTGCATGTATACATCACCTATTCAAATCATGATGTGTATATATTTGTATTAAATACATGAATGTCAGCGTATAAATGATCTGGTTATTGTCATTGAATATATTGAAATGCCAGAACCATTACATATGCCACAACAACAATCAGACAAGGTGTGTTAGCAGAAGTGTTTCTCCGGTGTCTTTGTAAAGGCATTTGGTTTAATGATGTCAGATATTGGTAAATGTCATTACACTTCCACCAATGACAAATAAGCTGAAGCCTCAGAAAGACTTCTCATGGTATTATGTAAATGTGTCTCGGGGGACTTAGAGGTAGTGTGCAGTGAAAGAGTGAGATAAGGAAGGGATTAAAGTTTGGTACAAGTGCGTAAGTGACATCACTTGTTTGTACTTTACAGCACTGTATTTGAATATCCCTTTAGGGCGCGTAATTGGTGTGCAGACACTTTCAGTGAGTCACACTTGAAGTGCCAATGATTCTGGAAAATTCTCTTCTGGCTTTTAGGGTGTCAGGATTGGAAGGTCTTAGTGCATAGAAGGAAATGTGTTTTTTCTTCTCCACAGGAAGTTTAGACCTGATGTATGTGTGTGAATCTCTCACTAACTAACTTAATAGAAACAAACAAACTTTGTTACGGCTTTTAGAACTCAAAATTTGACTCATGTCCGGAAAAAATCTTCTCTGTTTGTTTCATTTTCCCGGCCTCCTGTTTTTCTCCTTCTGCTTTGACTCCGTCTGTTATTATCTCACCTCTTTCTCTCTCTGCCTCACCCACATTTTTGCAGCCACATCTGAGAAACCACATGAGCGTCTCCAAGCCCCCGCCGCCGCCCTCCACCTCTCACCTGGCCATCCCCCCTTCCTCCACTTCCACCTCTTCTCCTTCCTCATCAGCTTCCTCCCCCGCAGCAACACCCCACTCCACACCTATGCCCCCCCCTTCACCGGTCAAGATCTCTATGCAGGAGCACTTTGCCATCAATGTGTGCCCAGGTCCCATCCTCCCAATCCCACAGATCTCAGACTTTTTCCCTCGATTTCATGATTACCCCTGCACGCCACCGCCTCCGAGGGAGAAGAAGATTTTGAAAGAGGAGACTTTCAATGGGGAGACGGGTGGAGGATACAAGGACGCAGAGAGGAGGGCGTACAACGACAGAGACAGAGAGGAGGTGGCCGACTCTGATGATGATGACAGTAAGTTGTTTTATTTATATTTTTTTTGTTGAAAAAGTTTTGTTTCTATTATAAATATTCACTAAAAAAGGCAGCAGCTTTCACGGCCGTGAAGTGAACAGTGTGGTCTCAGATGTGCAACACACGCTTATTAATATTTTAAAGTTGTTTTTTTACTCCCACTCTCGTGTTTCTCTGAATCAAGTGCCTGGGATGATCTTCAGACAAGGTTACAGTAGTAGGACTCCTAGTTATCAGAGGGCTTACTCTTTATCAGGCTGAAATTAGACAAAACAGATCAATTTGTATTAGGCAGCTTCATGTTTCTAAGTGGCCATCTGCTGCAAATATGACTCAGAGGTTTAGAGTGTGCATGTTTGTTGACAAGTGTGTCCATCCAAACACTGGCAGTCATTTCTGTGGATATTTTTCACTCTGATTCTAGCCTACCTGGGAACACTGGAGTTCAGCCTGCTGTTTGATCAGGAGAACAACTGTCTTCATTGTACTATTCACAAAGCAAAGGTAAACACAGTCCAACACCAGACACACAGCCTTCATGGTAACATTAATACCCCTGAAAGTCCAGCTAAACCATTCCTACGTGATTTATTATTAGTTTGTAAGAGTCGTCATATTTTCCGCAGTCTTTTTTTAATGTACCATGGACGTCATAGAAGGACACCACAAAAACTGTTGACTGTCATGTTATGTTAATTATGCAAGTCTGACTGACTGGTTCCCTGGAGTACAAAGGAAAAAAATGGCTTGGAATTAAAATTTCCAGATGTAACCACAGTAGAAAATGTGCTGTTACAGTGTCTGTCTTTTTCTGACCCTGTCAGCTGTGTTAAGTGTACGAGGTCCCAATGATGTCACTGACACCGCACTGCTGTCCTTGTGTGTGTGTGTGTGTGTGTGTGTGTGTGTGTGTGTGTGTATGCGGTATGTGCCTGCTTATGTCCACAGGGACTGAAAGCCATGGACTCCAATGGATTGGCGGATCCATACGTCAAACTTCATCTTCTGCCCGGGGCTAGCAAGGTCACTGCTTCTACCTTACCTCTGTGACAATTAGAGTAACATTCGATTACCCTGGAACTGTCCCACACACTGACACTTCATCACCTTCCACTCACTCATGGTAAAAAAAAAGTTCATTTCTCATAACTAGAGGCAGTAACACATAATTGAATTGAATAAAAGAAGAAACACCGATTTACATATCGGAATTCATTGTGTCACTGGACATTTCGTGTGGATCAGAGAACACGTCAGGGTGTTGTTTGGTCTGGTTACTGCCCCCTGTGGGTCTGGACCACTGATCTGCTGTACTGTATCAAGGTGGCTGTGATGTTAGCACTCACCACAACAGCAGCCTCACCCAGCTTCAACAGCATGCAACCTGTTGTCGGCCATTTTGGATCAAGGTTGACATGAAATTAGGTTATGATAAACCTGGGAAGGACGCTGAGCCAAGATAGGTTGAATGAGGCTACTGTCTGGGGTCTAAGGTGCTAACAATAACAATGTCTGGAGGATTTATGTCCTCCAGACTCCCTCTCTCCTCCTTCTCAGCCGTAGTGATTGGTCTGCTTTCCTCCATTTCTCCACCTATATCTCTCTCTATCTCACTATCTGACTGTGACCCTCTTTGACCTTGAAATACCAACAGTGTGTGGAGACAACAGAGAGGGAGTGTAAAAAGAGAGGGAGGGAAAGACAGATGAGGGGACGAGAGCAGCAGGTGGTTGCCATGGAAACAGGGAGGATTGTTACACGGCTCACGTCAACGGGCGAGTGTTGATGGGAAGAGAGTGGTGTTGTTAGTGGTGGCGAGAGTGGCGGGTGGTGCAAAGAAAGCATTGTTGAGTAGGTAAGTGCCCATGTACTGTCATTTAATGAATATCCACCAGACGGGGGCCACGTCAGTCTGCATAGGAAGTGATGATGACAGAGTCACATTCGCACACCTACACTGTAACCGTGTGTCAGTGTTCGTTGCGGTGAATAATCGTTGACAGTTCACTTTCCGAGCAGAGCTAACTTGTCAAAAGCTGGTTAGGATCAATGAGCATCCTCCCTGTCCCACTGTGTCCTCCCATACTGAACTCTTCTGCTGTCCACCACACAGTCCAGGACAGTGTCTCCAAGGGTCGGTCACATGGAAACGCATGTGGTTTCTGACCTTGTGTTTCTACATGCTGAGGCTCTGGTCACAGTCACAGTCAGACGCTCCCCTGCATCCCTCCTTCTGCAACACTGCCTCGCTCTCACACGCAAACATGCATAAACACATCGGTTGCTGGTACTTCAGTTGTGGTCACTGGTGCCGTCATCTGTCCGTTCTTTATCCGGGTGGAAAATTCACTCGCAGTCAGTGTGTGCACTTACAGCTCTGGGAAGTAGGGACCGAGAAGAGAGAGAGGGGGACTGGGGGGGGTATGACATAGATAAAAGGATTCATTCAGGCAAATGGAGAGAGAGAAGAGAGAGAGAGAGAAGGAGTGATGGACAGATGGGGAGCCAGAGATAAAACATTTACAAACAGATGCCAAAGCTCTGAATTGGTGTAGAAGAAAGATGGAAGCTGACAGTGTCACAGGGCAGACAGTAGATCTGGGGTTGTGTGAGGAAATATATTCTGGAATAATAATCCAGCTGATTCTCTGAGCAGATTGTTTGTGACAAGTTTTTTTCTCCTGAGCTGAATGTGGCAGATAAAGCTGTAAAGCCTCAGTCATGACTCTCTCTGATTTGTTAAGTCCCCTGTCACTCGATGGATCTAATGAAGGAGTTTAAAAAAATCAACAAAATACAACATTTGTTCCTTTTGGCCAACAGGATCTACAAGACAGACAATCAGCCAAAAAGTTTTATTTTGAAAATGGTGCTGTGAGAGGATAATGATATGAGGACGGGGTGGCTGCAAAGGCACAACAGTGGGGTTAGGGACAAAAACAAAGAGAGGAGAAATAGAAGGAAGGAAGGATTCAGCATCCTGCCCTGAGGTGGTGGAGCAAGAAGCTGACTGTGGCAGAAAGGAGTAGTGGGAGGGGGGATTAAATGTGTTTCTGAATATGTTAAAGAACGGGTTGCATATTTTTTTTTTGTCCCTGCTGGCTATTCAGAGTATATTATGATGTCATTTGGAGACCCAGGTAAAAAAAGAAATCACTGCTCTATATATTATAACTATAATTTTCCAAAAGCACCATTGTCACTGTGTCTCTTTGCCATATCTTATTATTTTCTTATTCTTGCCAGTAAAGACAGAACCTGAGTGGATTTGCGCCCACTGTGGCTGATCTTTAGGAAGAGCTCATCTTCGCTCCACTTCAACAACTTCAAAAAATTAACATTCAGAAAAAATCATTACATTTGTTGAGAGTATTTCAGAGGATAGTTGAATTCAATACAAACCTGCACACACTATTGTGTAATATATATATAATCATGGGACATTCATATTTGTGTGGCTGGTTTTCACTAAGTTAGAGAGAGTTCTATATAATGGTTCAGACTAAGTTGTGGTGTTAGGGTAACAGTTATGTACGTGTATAAATATGTGCCATTTATGCAGTTCAAAATCTGCACAAACACTTCAACATCATGTGAGGCTGAATCATTTTAAAAGCCAAAATGAAGAAAAAACAAGTTTGACTAATCCCCTGTCCTTCAGAAATATTATTATTTTACACGACTAATGTATCCACTCCTGCAGCCAAAAAACTAATTAGTTTTGCTTTTAGTCCCACAAGGCCTTTTTACACCATTGGAGGATAATGTGTCTGAAAGGCTTTCAGTGGACGGATATTGATAACGTGTTCGTTTGTTAGGAGTGATTTATGACATTAAATATTACATTTGGGGAAAAGGCACATCTTAAAGGCAACTCAGGAAAATATAGTAGAAAAAAAACTGTATTTTTTGTATTATTATTATTTATGGAAGTGGGAGCTGTGGGGCCTCATGAGCATTTTCTCTCCTGAAAAGCTTTATTTTTTATGCTGATTTTATGGGCAATGTATTCAGCTGGTCCACAAGTTGTAATGCAGTTCTGACAGGTGCTAAAGCATCCACCACTGAAATGCTGCTGAAGAGACAGATGTAAAGGTGAGGGGAGGAAGGCCCTGTGTCCTCTCACTCTCCTCTACAAAGGAGGCAGCAGATGTCTGAGATTTCCTGTGGGACGGAGATAAATGATGTTCCCACGCATTTTTCTATTTCTTATTGTCCCCTGCTACTCTTATATTCCCAAATCCTGACTCTATCTTTCCACCATACAACAGGTGTGTTTTCTCCCCGCTCCTAATTATTCCTCTCAATTTAACTTCCTCATTAACCCCAGCTCTCACCCCTCACTCCCACCTCCCTTTAATATCATAGGCGATGTAAAAGAATTTAGAGACCTTGCGTCTTTGCCAGAAAAGATGAGGTCGACTCTCCAATGATTTAAACATGTATTTTCCTAAGAGGTTTATGGTCTTCCATAGCTGATGTCATGTGAAGGTACTAAATTAAATAGCTAGTACTGACATGTGACGGCACATAGGAGTAAACACCATGTAATATTGACAACACCGTGAATGTGTGTTTGTTCAAGTAACACGTTGGCAGTTTGTGTAAAAATGTATAATTAATCTAATTCTTACATTTGTGAATCTCTGTAGCAGATTATGAATCTAATTCTTTCAGCCAGAGGACAAACATTTGTGAATCTCTGTAGCAGATTATTTTGGTGGGAAAATCATAAATGGATAGTTTACAGTAAAATGAATCAAATCTTATTCAAATCCCTGAGCTCC
Source organism: Cynoglossus semilaevis (assembly GCF_000523025.1). Classification (NCBI taxonomy): domain Eukaryota; kingdom Metazoa; phylum Chordata; class Actinopteri; order Pleuronectiformes; family Cynoglossidae; genus Cynoglossus; species Cynoglossus semilaevis. Next base: position 9,557,656 of record NC_024315.1, on the reverse strand, counting down.
ACTTCAAATCCCATCCTTTCTTTACTTGTTTTTGTTTTGTTTTTTATTAAAGTTTCATCACTGTAGATCACTGAAGCGTGTCATCCTCCTAATGATGACAATCCAGCTGTTTGATAGAACGGTGAAACACTCAACAGCAGGTTCTTAAAAATGTCCCCGTTGGTAAGATGATCTGAGGTAAACAGTGGCAGCACCTGGAGAACGTCACGGCTGAACGGGACGGTTCATAATTCTATATAATTGACACCAGAGACATTAAGAAGAAATATTGAAATACAGAGGGAAACTGAATTAAGTTCCCTGTAATAACTATGAAAATGTCTCGTTGACTTAAGACAAATAAGGCACAGCTATTATATGGTTTTAATCTGTCTGACAAAATGACCTTACAGTAACTTAGCATCAGTATCAATATGACTGTGATCTACTTTTAACCCTGTAAAACCATGTTTCATATTTGCTTCACAAGACTCTGAGAGAAAAACTGCTGTATATTTATTTCTAAAATAGTTTTGAGTGAGAAAATGCCTAATGTATGAAACTAAATACAACAAAGAACTTTTTTTCTATTTTCTTATGTAGTACTGTTTCATAAACATCTCAGTTTCAAAAGCTTAGAATTTTCTGGATGTTGCAGCGTTATATTGAAAACCCAAAGCTGGACATTATCACCAAACATGTGACAACATTCAGTTTCTTACACAGTGCAGCTTATGATGAATGGCTACTCATTTGTCCTTTCACTTTCCTCCTCAGGCAAACAAGCTAAGGACAAAAACCCTGAAGAATACATTAAACCCAGTGTGGAATGAGACACTGGTGTACCATGGCATCACAGCAGCTGACATGACTACCAAAACGCTCAGGTAGGTTGGTTACTTTGTGGCCACCAATTAGTGCTATTCCCCAGACGGACATGTGGCCAATTTATTAAGTGGAGAAGGAAGCTCCGTCCTTTTAATCCTCTGGTGGATAACCAGCAGCCGTCTGTGCTTCCCAGTTGGCTTATACAGGTGACTCATAATTGCATCCAGGTGACACCAACCAACTGTTCCACTTGCTGTTGCTCCAGTGTTGGCTCAGAAGTCCCGCCCCTTCCCCTCTGCAGAGCTCTGCAGATGGAGTGATCGAGGTCGAGCGTTACAATCTTGGCCCAAAAAGTCTGACGTGCAGGTGTCACGCTGCATGTCTGAGACGGTGGAGAGGTGAAGCTGCGTGTGTGTTGTGTTGGTGAATGTGTTTGCTGTGTGAGGTTGTTGCTTAGTCAGTTAGTATTATAATTATACATAATAATAATTATTATTGTTGTTATTATTATTGTAAGAAAAAACAAGCACAAATGCAGGAGTATGGATAACCTCACAGCTTATACACCCAAACACATTCATGATTATAGATCCTGTTGTGACGTATGTTAAGGCAGTCAGTAATTACAACTGTTCTCACCAGACACACACAAACCCACAGGCACACGCATGACCCCAGGAACTGAAGAAAACCCTCCTGTCCTCTGTTCAAGGACACACTGTAGCCTATAGGCATAAACCAGCAGGCATCATCTAGTCACAATGAGGAAGGAAGTGTGTGTGTGTGTGGGGGTGTGGGTTTGTATACGACGCTGGGGGAAAGAGAAAGAGAAGAGCGAGATGCCAAGACCGACTCGGAGAATGAGCTAAAGCATGAATGATGTCGAGTGACAGTTAAGGGTGGTGTAGATGAGGGAGCGTGGCAGGCCAGCTTGACAAGAATGAGTCCGTACTTGGTTTAAAGAGAGAGCTAGAAAAAGGTCAAGCGATGGGGTGTTTCCTCAAACGGCAGCCAAAAATTGAAAGAATGAGGGCAGTAAGAAATACTGTATGTGAGACAGTGAATGAAATGCCGTCTGGCAGCGAAAACGCAGCGACGCTCAAAGCTCTTCAGGCTCCAACATGAATCCTGAGCCAAAACACTGACTTTGTTCTCGTTACTCTACACAGAACAGCAAGCAGCTGGAGAATAGAGAAATAGAGAGGCGTCCCTGGGGAGATGTTTACTCGCTGAGTATTGGCCTGCCAGTCACAGCGGGGGTCCGTGTGATCCTCCTGTGCTGTGAGGATCACACGGACTAACATCTGCCCGGAATCACTCCCTACCTAGCACTGCCTGAAGGTTAGAGGGGTTCAAATGTGGCTAAAGAGAGAAGGGCTTGAACTAGGTGGATGTGAACATCAGAAGGCTTTAGCTTTTTCATTCAAAATAAAGATTTTTTTTACATTGAAGGTGATGATCAAAGTAAAACAGTAACTAAAACAATCTTCAAATCACTGATTTTTGTATTAGAAGTATTTTATTTTTTTTACATTGAAGGTGATGAAAACAGTAACTAAAACAATCTTCAATTTATCACTGATTTTTGTATTAGAAGTATTTTTGTTCACTACACATTAGGACCAAATCACCTTTTTATGTTGCAGTAAAAATGCACCAAATTCTGAGGTCGGAAAGTGGGAAAAAATCTTAGATCATAATTTAGTGAAAATACCAAATTTATCAACATTTTTAAGTCTAAACTGTATCTGAGAAACTGGATTCGCTTCAGTTCTTCCTTCAGTTTGTCAACACTCTAGTCATCTGTAATAACCTGTAACAGCTCTGCCGCGTCTTTCTTCATCATCATCATCAGAGGAATCACTGTGCTCTAACATCTAACACGGGCTCCCGTTCAAACACAGCACTGACTGGTGGATTCAAACCTTCTTCTTACCTACAGGGCTCTTCACCACCCAGCAGCTCCAAACCTCTCCCACATTCTCCAAATCTACTCACCCACCTGTGCTGTTCTGCCTTCCTCCTCCATTCTCATCACTACACCTCCTGCCCACTTAACATTCATGGGTTCCAGAGCTTAACACTGTGCAGTACTTTGACTTTGTGATTCCCTCCCACAAATCAATCCTCAGGGTAAATCCCTTTATATCCACAAATCACACTTTTGAACAAGTACACACCCTTGAACAGGTTAAGGAGTTATGTTGTCTTAAATTAATTAATTTAGTATTTGAAAAAAAAGTTAATATAAAGAGAAAAAAGAGTACAGCACACTGTCACAAAGGATTAAAGCATTTCTAAGGACATTAACTATTTCTTTGTAGTTACCAATTTAATTCAAGTCACTGAAGATCATATCACAAGATACTTCATTGGAATACTCTTCAAATACTTCAAACACTGGTACACACAAACATGAGACCCAATACTCAGTAACAGATTTTCAACAACAGACGGTCAGCCAGTGTTTTCTGTTTTCATACTGCAGTTCAGGGTACTTTATATAACGATCGCAACTGCTTGGAAGAATTTTAACATCAGAGACAAAGACAGGAGCAAGACTAAATACTCTTCAAATACTTCAAAAACGCTTATTTATCACAAAAATAATGAAAATACTGGTACTGTGATTCTTAGGCTAGAAAACGCTTATTTTATCACAAAAATAATGAAAATACTGGAAATTGTTTTTATATATTGCAAAAAAGAACGTTAGCGTGAATAATCTGCAATACAAGAATACATTTAAAATAATAAAAACCTGCGATTCACTGAGGGTGCGACATCCGAACCACGATACAACGAGGGGCGACTGCAACATTTCCTTCCTCGCCACAGCCAAACCGCAATACAGCGAGGGGCGACTGCAACATTTCCTTCCTGTCCACTGCATACTTGGAAACCAACCTAAAAAGTATTTACGGTATTTGTATGTCTGTGTACACAGATGAAAATACTCTCATTCAAATTAGCAGAAAAGTGTATTGCGACAGTTATTCTGTTCTTATTCAGTCGTTAAGGTTGTTCTCATACGGGCTAATCCTGTCTCTGAATTATTTTATATTCTGAATTAGATCTGAAAATAAAAGCAACCAGTGCAGTTCTTCAGTAAAGACATGGAGCAATCTGATAGGTAAGAGTTTAACCCCCAGACACTCTGGTGTGACCTTGGGGTGGTTCTACTCTGGCAGCTGTGCCCGCAGTGTTAGCTGGGTGTGTGGTCTCCAATCATGCTACACACACTAACCACTTCACACAGTAGCTCTGCAAGTCTGAGTGAACGAGGAAAGAGATATTAGGAAAAACAATTTGAAGCATTTAAAGGAGAATTTCCAAAAACCTCCAGTAAAGGCTCATCCCCTTTGAAGTCAGGAGTGATTGAAGATGTGTTTTCTTTGTTTGTTTTTTTGCAGTGGAGCTGACACAATTTCCAGATCAGGTCCAAATTTATGACTTTGTCATTCTCTGCAATCTGTTGTCTGCCTTTGGGCAATCTTCAAGTGAGAAATTGCTGAACTCACTGTAATGACGCACAAAAAACTGAGGTGTGTTTTACATAGATGGATGTCTGGGAGGAAATCGCATTTAAACTGTGCATTTCATCAATGGGATGATTGATAGTAATGACTTAACTCAGAGGATGAGGCATGTGGAGATGTGATGAGAGGCGGCTGTACAGACGTTCAGGTTTTGTATGTGTGCAAATGGTGCATTTTTTGGAAGTCTATCCACAGACAGCGTCCACGCTCCCCTTTCAATTTCCCTGTTTCTCTGTCAGTCCTAGTAATAGTTTGTCTGCTGTGGCAGTTCATTTCTTATTAACTGTTGGATGAGGCTGAGATTGACTGTGTGACATCACAGGTGTGATCCAGGACAGGGCTTATATAATGAGTGAGGAACAAAATGAATGTGTTCCGTATGCTGATGTAAGTGAAGTATTTAGTTTGACTGACGGACTCTTAACAGTTGTTTCTATTAGCAGTTCATGATCCACAGAGAATGAAGGAGTAAATCACGCCGTGTGCGTTGTCGTTTAATTTTCTTGTCATGCTGTGGGTCGTTTTTTTCCCCGTTCCTTTTCTCTTAATGATTACATGAGTCATTCGTTTTCCTTTTTTGTCTGGAGTAAATTTGCAGCAGCCCACCTTCCCAAAAGAGTTGGTCTGCTGCCTTAAAATGCAATACAAAATAGATGAGTATTTTGACTTTGTTGTTTTACGAAAGTAATTGATTGAACAGGAAACAGTGCAGTTAAATACCTCTGTGTATTGGCACTCACTTACTTAATTAAAATCTAACCATATATTGATTCAGTTAGTTACAAAGTCTAAAGTGAGACTGAAGCTGACAGACAGGTCTGACACATTAGAACTGCGTCCTTTAAATCAGTTTAAATCGGTTGATGTGACCTGAGGGAGAGGTTCCAGCTCATTCCATTCATTTTGAGGCTCCAAGTTCATTCATGCTGCACACATTTATAAAATAGACATCGCAGAGATATCAAATTTGCCTTTGTACCCACAATACAGAAATCTTTTTAATTCTTGGAAAATGGCTTCTTAAGCCAAACCATTTCAATCAATCCATAAAAAAAACAACTTTTTCCTGACGTAATTGTCTGCTATTACAACAAATGTGAATTTCAATTAAAAACAAGTAGATTTTATTAAAAAAAGATTGCAAAAAAGACAAAATTTAAAGATATTTAAATAGAAATATATAGATTCATGTCCTTTTAGTGACGCCCAAATATTCTATTGCAAAAATCATGTTGATTTAAAATCACATTCAAGATTCAATTTGTCACTTGTGGGATATTTATATATAGATATATATTAAAATATATATCTTTATATAAAAGAAAGAGTCCTGCACCAGTGGTCTGTGGTACAACAGCAGGTTGGGGACAGCTTCTCTGAAAGACCAAAAAAAGACGTTTTACTTTGAAGTGACAGAGCAGGACCCAGAGTGCCATCAATGTCAGTTACAAAAAGTTCCAAACCATACAAGAACTAAAGGCACAAAGGACTCCCTGCTGATGTTGTTTAGATAAGAAAATGAATCCACGCTGGACAGACTGTAGCACAACATGTTCCTCCGACTCAATGGGCATCTGTTTGTTCTCTGTCATGAATTCAGAAAATAAGGTTTTGGAAAAAAAAAAAAACAGATGGAAGCAAAGAGGTTTAGGTGGAACATGGTGTAATATTTCACACCTTATCTCATCACGGTCACCCTGCATGTATGACAAGAAATGGCACATAAATCACCTGACAGCCGTGGTCATGAGTCAGAGTTATTCTGAAGCTTCTGTCACAGATACTCATCAGCTATGACTAAAAGGCTGGAACCAGGCTGTCCAAATGTCAGGTACAGTGGAGAAGAGGGCGAGAGTGAGAAATAGAGAGCGGAAATAAATAAAGAATGAAAAGTAAGGAGCAGGCGGACGAAATCAGCCGCAGCAGCGATCCAGCAGGGAATATTTGAGCACAGAGAGAATATTGTAGCAGGTGATGGTCTGTGAAGACTCTTCTGTGGCTGATTGAATATCCCCCCCTGTGATAGACATCACCATGCTTTTGAGTGAGTGCACTCTGTGTATAACTTACTTTAGAGGGAAACAGCAATGAAGGTGGGAAATTGATTTGGCTTTGTCTCCAAAGAATAATCTATGCTTTTCAACTGAATATTTGCTGTAACTGGTGAATAAACAGTGCCATGTTTTGATGCAAACACTGTGGAACCAGGTGTACTTGTTTGTATTCCCCCACTCATCAGCTCAGTGTAAATAAGGTTCTTCATTTCAGTGGGAGTTCTGATGTGAAGTGCACTTATAAATGTCTCTGCTCTGGCCCTTAAATGGAAACCTCCTTCTGTATATTATAAGCAGGCTGTACAGAGCCCTATAAAAGAGCCCTCCAATATGTACACTGTGAAATTGTGATGGACGTGCTGTCTATATTGTTGCAACATAACAGTGTAGATGTTATTGTTTCCCTTCTGGTTTTAATTTTTTTGCAATTTGTTAATATTTTTAATCTGATTAATTTCATTTGGACTGTCCTAATAACAAATGTATTTATTTATCAATTACTAAGTTATACTCATCCACTGTGACCTCATCTATGTCCAGGTGATCCACCAATAGCCAAGCCTCCAGTTACTATAGTTATATAACTATACTAACTATAACTAACTATAGTTATAGTTAGTTATTCATTATTACATTATTATATTGGATTTCTGCCGATGGGAAATGACATTAAAGACTTTAATGGTTTACAGTAGAACCCAACTGTGCCTTTGATCAAACCAACATTAATTGAATTACGTTGAGGCGTTTTGACCTTTGTACTGTAGACATACTGTACCTGATCATAGTCATGTAATTAGTTTGACTTCTGTACCATATCTGCTGTGTAGTACAGTCGTTAGTTCTGTGGTGGCCTCTCTGTATGACATGCCCTGGGCTGCCTCTGCCTTATACTCTGTGGTGAAGAGAGAAGTTTCAGAAAGCACTCCAAATATATTATTTACAACTGCTTGTCACTAAATGACTTTTCATTTCTTGCACGTATTTACCACAGCCAGTATTCACTGTGAGGTCTGAGAACCTGCTTCAGACAATCTTTTTCAACCCACATGGTTCAATTATGGAAAATTACTGTCTGATGGAGTAACAGCGGAGAAGGGAGTGATTAAAATCCTCTGGAAACCCTCGGCAATTTAACCACGTTTCATTACAGGCACAGAGAAGCAGCCGTGGAGCGACTCGGAGCTCATCGTGTGCTGCAGATGAAGCAGATGACTTATTGTTGTGTTGCACTTTGCAGAGTGCAGTATTTGACTGGATTAACTTTGTACTGACTGAGATCATGTGATGTTTTTGTTTTAAACTGACTCGTCTTATTCCCTTGCGTTGTGTGTGTGTGTGTGTGTGTGAAGGTTGTGTGTCTGTGACATGGACAGGCTGGGAAGGAATGAATTCATCGGAGAGGTCAGAGTGGCGCTGAAGAAACTGAAGGAAGGAGAGAGCAAACGCTACAATATGGGTTTGGAGAGAATTGCACAGGTATGTGATTTGCCTGTGTGTGTGTGTGTGTGTGTTCTCCTGTGCTAACAAATAGTGAACATATATATATATATATATATATGTAACCGGTGTAGCCCCTACTGTTAGCCTTGAGGATATCAGCATCTATTTGAAATACAATATTATGTTGTGTAATAGATCTTCACCTAGATACCCTGATGGTAAAACCTCTCTCTCTCTCTCTCTCTCTCTCTCTCCCTCCCCTTAATCTATCCCTCTCATGTCAGAATAAAGAAACCAACAGCCAGGCAGTGGAGCAGGGAGCAGTGGTGGCGGAGGAGGAGGTAATGTTCTCATCAAGTTTACATCTGCTTCTATTATTATAATCTATCATTCAATCCATCTTGACTGAAAATACCACTGAGAGTATATATAACCATTACCACCAGTGCAGTAGAGTCACGGTTCAATGATGTGGTCGCCATCGTGTCAAGTCAAGAAGGACAGATGTGATCAACGCGTAGAAAAATGTTGCAGCATTTTAAAGTGAAGAATCATGAAACAAAAAACAAATCTTCAAACTTTACATTTTCAGTTAATGTATACATCCATTTTAATCTGCTCCCTTTTGTTATTATTTTTGCTTTAAGTAAAAACTCATATAAATGTATATACAGACAACTTTATGTGATTACATTGCCAAATTTATCAAGAAAGTCTTGTTCCATCCTTCCTACATATGGCGTTACTTACTTACCGTTACTTACCGTTACTGTTTAAACTAGGTAACGGTAAATAACGGCAACAGAGGGAAACATATGTTGTCATGTGCTGCTATACGCAGAAGACAGTATTGTTTACTAACACCAGTTGTACGCCACACATTGGATCGTGTTATATTAGTTTGAGTTGTTTTTTTGGGCTGGACTTACTTATGTGCAGCATGTGTGCAGCCCATATATTTATCAATGTTTGCTTATTGTCTGTGTCCTCAGCGCGGCCGTATCCTGGTGTCATTGTGCTACAACACAGAGAAAGGTTGTCTGCTCGTTGGCATTATACGCTGCGCTCATCTGGCTGCCATGGACTCTAACGGCTACTCTGATCCCTTTGTCAAAATGTAAGTGATGAAGGACGTCTGTGAACAAAATGGACATGCTAGTTTTATGGCTATTTGCTGCAACACTGCCATTCAGTGTCTGTCTTTTCTCTACTGAATGAATACAGATGTGAGGAGTAGTTTGATCTTTAAGTTGTCGCAGTAAGGACAAATGTAATATTTAGGGGTAAATAAATCCACCTTTTGTTCACACAGGCAGCTGTTGTTGTTTGTAGGGAAGATTATAATAAGACTGAGGTAATAATGAGCAGGGGTTTTAGGAGCGACAGTCCCTGAAATCACTGTGAAAAATGAGAAGATGAAAGCAGTTCAGACACAAATCGCTATTGGATTCTTGGAAAGTAGAACATTGGAGACTGAGAGTCTATCAATTATTAAAGCAGCCTGGATGAGGGAATACTGGATATTCCTGCAAAATGTAGTACTTCTCTTACAGTATTTTTAGAGTGTTTCCTCTGTTTCCACTTTCACTACTACATTTAACTTCAGCAAACTCTTCTGAGAGCACATATCAGCAACAGATATTACAGTTTTAGATTACTGTGAAGACTCACGCTGGCCGGGGTCTTCCTCAGGGGTCACCACAGTGGTGGTCTGCACACTGATTTGGAACAGTTTTTATGTTGGATGTGTAAAACATTCCTGGTGCTGCCCACCCTGGGATTTTGGGACAGTGTGGTATCAAACCCAGAATCCTCTGCATGCAGGCAGGATTCCTGTCACTACACCACTCTGGCCAACAGGGGTTGGGTTACTGTAATATATTAAATTCCCCAGCAATAACTCATAGTGTGATGTGCAATTTATAAATGTAGTTATTTAGAGATGTCCCTGTAATGGTTAGAGGAAACACGTAATCATTTTAGGTTTTACTTCAGAGGCTACCGTACAAATGCCATGCACACATGTCAGGTTGTAATGGTAAGTGTCATGTTTTTTTAGGTATATGGCCAAGTGTGAGGCTGGATGAGAGCTACACTCTCCAGGAGTGGTCCTGCTGTCATTTTTAAAAACTTGTCTCAGTGAAAGGTCACCAGTGTCCAGGCATCGTAATGCTCCTCACAGTCACATCTACTCTCAGAGCAGAGCAGTGTGCAGCCTGTGGAAATAAATCCAGTCATGTAAATGATACTGAGGCATAAAAACACCTGCAACACAAATCCACACTTTAAACTTGACTCAAGAGCTTATTAAAAATCAAATGTTCTGTTACCTAAAAATTCAAGGTATTGTTTTTCAAAGTAGCAAAATGTACTTGAGATCAAAATGCCAGGTCAGGATAAAGATGACCGATTGAATTTCCCAAAAGGAATTTCCGAGGGCTTAATAAAGTTCTATCTAATCTATCGTCATAGACTTACAAAATATCTCTAATCCTAAAACTTTTATTTAACCAGCAATGTAATTCTGAAAAACATTCTGTCTCCACTGAGGTACAAATAAAGAAAAAATGGAAAGCAAAAATTATGGACCTCACTATGCCACTATGCAAAAACTCTGAGGCCCCTACAGGGCCCACCCCCCACTTTGAGAACCACTGATATAAACTAAGAGGTTCTCTCATAGACTGATACCCAAAGGATCTTTAAAGATGCTGACAAAGACGGAGAAATCTTTTTTTTTTTTTATCTTGAGCTACTCAGTGAGAATGATAGTTGTAATTTTGAAAGTAATCATGAGTAACAGGACAGGGAAAAGCCACAACAGAACACTGCTGAAGCAGCCTTCTGGGAAAATATAAAAACTTTCAGCCCATCTGTGTTGTGCCTGCTGCATCTGGGAGTGGCAATCAACAGCCTGAGCTCCCTTCGTTCAAACTTCCACAGAGTAAGCACTGAGCTCAAGCAGAGGAATTAGCCCTACTGTTAAAAAAAACAAAAAACAACGTGGGCAGCGTTAGCCTGTCTCCTGTCGGACAATATTCCTCCTAACTACGAGGGTCATATTCTTAGACTATGAAAGCCAGTGTGTTATAACAAGTTAATTCAGACTAATCTTTTCATGCTAATTAAACCTCCTTTGATTACCACTGAGTACAAACATGGAGAGGAAGAGCTCCCACGCAGGACCACACGTCCTGCTTTAACAAAGGATCTCATGACAGTTATGCAACATGGCGTGAATATAAGGTCAAATGGAGCTGATGAGGATCTCAGTCTTTTTAACACAATCACGCCTTTTTCCTCCCACATCCCAAAAACATGCCTGGGTTGATCGAACATTCTGAACTGACTATAAGTACAGTATGAAAGTGAGTGTGAAGGTTTGTTGGTCTCTATGTGACAAACTGTGATGGACTGGCAAACTGTCCTGCTCTACCCCGCCCTCGCTGTTGATAGCTGCTGTTGGCTCCAGTCCCTGTGACCCTGAAAAGGAACAGGTGATAGATAAAGGATGAATGGATGTTTGTAGTTGATGATTTGGGACGTCTACTGTAAGTAATTGAGTTACAACGAACGGTGTACATTTGAAAATGTGCACCCATGTTGTTTAGAAATTGTTTGTTTCCTTGTTTGAATGCGGTCTGAAGCTCTACCTGGAAATTGTCCCTGTGTTGTTGTCAATGCAGCTTCTGAACACAGTAAAATATCCCCTCGGATTCACTCTGTCTGTTTGACTCTAAATGCAACGTGATGGATTTTCAAGTCGTGTGCTGAGATCCCAAGGCCGTGCAGACCTCCAAGAATCACAGCATCTTTTGAATACTTGATGTTGCGTTTTCTCAGTTTGGACTGAATCAAAGGGACTCTGTCAGTACCGTCAGACTGATGAAGGATTTCTGGAAGTACAGAAGAGAAGGCTTATGTTTAATGCAGAAAGATTAGGCTCTTTACATCTCTCAGACTTTAGAGGAAGAAAATAACGTTAAAAAAAAACTTCGATTCTTACTGCAATCTGTTTCTATGTGGCAACATTTAACATCACTGTGAAAAGTACTGTGTGCAGATCATGTGTCAGGCTCTCGATTCAGTTCACTGTCACCATGGGGCTGAAATTCCATCTCTAATTCAAAGTTGTGAAATTCAACAAATATGAATACAATGTAGTTTGGTTTTTTTTTTTTTTTGGTTTTTTTTTTTTAAATACATCCCCTAAATCCCAAGCAAAATTGGTAGCAGTTGCTCCAGGAACTTGTGGCGTTAGACCCTAAGGTTGATGAAGTGAGTTGGTGGAACATATTACTTCTCTTTACTGATGCAAACACAGTCTGGTTCACTCAGAGCATCTGCACTTGGAATGAAAATAAGTCTGAACAGGATTGGTGTTTTTTCTTGTCTCGTGAAATTGCCACTATAACAGCAGTATAGTTTGTGCTCTAATGTAAGAGGGTCCTCGGAGGATTATGCCTGGTCTGCTGTACACTCTCCAGAGCACAATGAGCTATTATGTAGACATAGGTATTAATTTCCTCAATAAGTTTTTTAAATGCCATGGTCCATTTGTTGATAGTCTGCTGATGTAACACCCACAGCTCTCTGGGGAAATCTATATAAAAATGCTAATTTTATGTGTGTGTGTCTCAGATAGAGACAGAGAGAGACAGAGAGAGAGAGAGACATGAGGGAGAGAGTGTTTGTGCATTCGTGCAAAGGTTTTCAGTTGGCCGTTTTCCCCCACTTTCTCCATTTCAATTGGCCTTTTCAAGCCATTGAACGAACTGAAGGTCAAAATTACCTCTAGACAATTTGTCTCCGTTTCAAAGGGACAAATTAGTGCTTTAAATATTAAATTCTTTTTTATCCTATTGAAGGACCCACGTTTCTCTGCTCTGCAGGGTTTTAACGTGAGTCTGAATTCTAACGGGAGGCAGACACGTGAAGTCAGAGGAGGCGTGAGACGTGTTTGATATTACCTGCTGACCAAGCACTGTGGCATGTGTTAGTGCTCCCTTTCTTTTCTTAGTAAAACTGGTGTGAGGTGAAATTCTTTTTTTTTTTTCACCCCACGTGTATTAAGCGCCTCTCTTTTATTTATAACACACACATTCCACATGTCTACATTTTCCCATTTTTGCATATTTGTCAAATGTCCTCTCTAGCTCAGAGGCATTTTTCTTTGGCCGACTCTGTTTTGTTATTTGTTTGTTCCTTTTCCCCAAAATGATCTTGTTTCTTTCCCCTTACATTGGCCTGAATCTGCTGTCAGAGAAATGTTTTGGTCCAGGCAGGTAGAGATTTGTCACAATGACACGTGTCCTAGCTGTAATGACACAAAGAGGGGTAATTCTGAGTCAGGGCAGAAAGGAAGGTGGACCTGGGTTTTTTTGGAGGATTCGACAGGAAAAATGTTGACTGTTGTAGCTGTTCTTGTGGTTTCAGCTGGTGTGTAACCTTGTGGTGTAGAAAAAAGTGAATTATGACATTTTAGTCAGAAAATCAATACCATCCCTCTCATTTCTATGCAGCAGGCATGAGGCCACTGTCATTTAGCTGTTTTGGCATAAAGACAGAAAACGCTGAGTAATACTTAAAATGAATTTTGGACACTGCCCAGAAATGGATTTAAAGGAGATTGACTGTTTAAATGCATAAACCTGGTCTTCAAGACCACTAAGTGACCTCAGCCGAGACCAAACACAGAGAAACGGCTCGTTGTAGACGAAGAAGAATCCTGTTGTTGACAAAGCACCAGGAGAAGTTGTCTGTGAACGCAGGCCAGTCGTTACGAAGCAACATTTGTACCAGACTTTTGGAGTGTGGGTTTTGTCTGGAAAAAAGATTCAGAGAATATTTTGCTACTGTACTGTTATCTAACATGATTCATCTAACAGTGTCTGATTCCTGAGTTGAACTGTGATGATGTCAGTGTTGTCCGTCAGTGGTTCTGACCTACTGTACGGTAACCTCCCACACCTGAGGTTTAACACCACTGCACAAACACTCTGCTGTGAACCCTTTCTCCTGTGGTGTAGCCTTTACAATGATGCAATGATGATGTTGCTCTGTAGCTTGTTTTTTTCTAGTACTCTATGAACTTAAGTTAAGAGGTTTATCTTATAAGTTTAAGGAATTACACAGAGTCAATGTGAATCTTACTGCTTTATTTCTTAAAATTTAAAATGACCATAAATGCATTTCAGACTGGATATTAAATGGGTATAAATCTTCCAAAAAAGGTGGTGTTTGTAGATGTTGTATTTGAATGTTTCTTACATCACATTTTTCTTACATTACATTTACTTCTTTTTCAATGACATGGTTAAAAATGATTTGGATTTTCTCTTTAAGAGTATTTGTAATTGGGTCATAATGTAAATATTCCACACTTGAAACATCTACATTTCATTACCACACTGTTGTGTATTAAGGGTATGACAGAAAAGTGGTATAACATTCAGAAACAGTACGTATGCATTTCTTTATTCATTTGATAATTTTTAGATTTTTTTGAATGAATTTTAAGCAGATTTTACACCGTAACTGCCAAACTATTCTAATATATTTTAACTTTTTTAATCCGGTGCAGAGCAAGACAAAAGAGGTGTCACGTGTGTCACGATAATATAAAAAAGAAAGATGAAAAGAGTATGAGCCGGTTCACAGCTGGACTCAGTCCAGGAGTCTGTTACCACAGCAGGAACATTTTGTTGCCTTTTTTATTCATTTCCCAAATCCATATCTGGGGAGCAGGAGTGGGGGGATGGATGACGTAAGTACAGCAGAGGACTACGTCAGTGTGCAGGGCTCAGACGTAGAAGAGTCATTCTGACACAGGCAGCATATTGTAGGGCGTTTAAGAGGACCTGATGGAATATTTCTGTGTTTCAGTATTAAATAGCACACTCTTAATGAGGATGGGCAAATATGTCTGAAGTGTGAAGGAGAGCTGGCAGTAAACAGGAGTCTGAATGACATGACCAGCTGGACAAACATGTGCAAACAGGAACAAGGATTAAACAAAACACAGGACAAAACAGAAGAGAAATATGAATCAAATCTGAACAATTCATTTAAAGAAAAACAACAAACAAATATTATTGATTATTTAACCTAGATAAACCGTGTCTCATGGACAACTGTCACACTCTCATCACATTTATTGCAGAAAAATGACAGTAATTTGTGTCATTCCTACTGTCTACACATCCATAGAGTCCATAGGACAGGAAGCAGATATTTATGCTGGCATGGATGGCTGAATGAACGGTGAGGGACCTACTTTTTTAGGGAACAGCTCAAACCGTGGAGATAATCCACTCCTATCTCCAAAGACCAGCCTGCAGTAATGAAATGTTCTTCACCTTGGAAATTCGATGGTAATTCCAGCACAGTTTTCATGCTGCAGAGCAGAATATATTCATCATATTTATGTTCTCATTGTTATGAATGGAGCTGTCAAGTTGTGTTTTTTTCATGTTCGTTATACAGGAATCTGGTATTCCCCTGGCTGACTGCCAGAGAGTGGAATGTAAAGTATTATTTCAGTACGGCTCAGACTAGGATGTCCCCCCAGGGTTCTTCAGCAGTCTGTACGCACCTGGTCACAAACAGCTTTGTTCAGCCGCATTCACGTCCTCTCTTCTTCTTTTTTTCCGTGACAATCCAGAGACAACTGTGTAAAAAAACATGTATTTTGAACATGTATCTTGAATAGGTTTTTTAGTGGCATAGGCCTAGGCATTGGAGAAGAAGTATTGCTTGCCAATGCTACCTCAACTTGGGGGCTGCATTTAAAATTCAAATCATCAAATCATCAAATCATCAAAGCTGACAACCTTATAAAGGGAATATATATATATATATATATATATATAATTTATGCCCTCTAGTGGCTGTCTGTGTGAAAATAACGACCACGTAAAATTATATATTTTGATATATAAGTCGCACCTGAGTATAAGTCGCAAACCCAGCTAAAGGGTGAAAAAGGGTGCGACTTAAAGTCTAGAGAGTACAGTATATAAATATGTACATATAATCGATATTACAAACAACAGCATTACTCTCAGACTTAGCTAACAAAGTTGACCTAGCCACAGATACATTTTAAAAAAGGAAGGTAATTTTCATCCTTCTAGCACTTCATGTGTTTTCTAAGCAGCCATGTGTAAGGCTTCGACCAGGAAAGGCTCAATGTGGAAACAGCTGTCGACACAGCTGTCAATCAGTCAAAAACATTGCTTGCAGCTCTCTCACAAGTTCTGGTGGGGATGACGGGCATTTCCACGAGGTAAATTTGTTTTGCCTCAGACCACAGTTGTTGATGAGCCAGTGAGGCTACAAATGACTCTCTGCTCATAGCTCATCCACGCTTTCAGGTTTAAGTATGTGGCTGTTCCTTTAACTAATTTATTATAAATATATATAAATAAATAAATAAAAAAATTTTCTCTAATGCCGAGCAGCCTGTGGAAAAAAAAACATATCAGTCTTTCTGACATCACCTTACACTCTATCAATTCCTCCTCTTCCTCCTCCAGTTCCTTCTGCACCTCAATCCCTCCATCCTTCACTCACTCTGATTCCTGCTCTGCAGTGACAGCCCCCAGCCCTTCTCATGCATCGACTGTCAGGGCAGAATTCGTCACCAGCGAGGTGGAGGCTGAGGAAGTGAGATATCTCACAGCCTGAACATCTTGACTTTATTTATGCTGAATGATGACTCCTGCTGCCCTCGGGCCATCCTTCTGTAGCCTTTCTCACATGAGTGAACACTCCTCCAACATCAGCATGATTAAGATCAGCCTCCGGTCTCCCTCTTTTTAATCTGCTCACCGTATTTCTTTTAAATTTTGAAACACCTTTTCATTTGTTTCTGCCTATAAAACAGGGATTTTTTTCTAGAGCTAAAAAAAAAGAAATACAGAATGATTGATTTTGAATTTAATAATAAAAAGCACTGAACCTAGTAGTTGAGGATCTTGATTTTGCAAACCTTGTTTTTACAGCCTCTGCTATTAAATTGATTTTCTTTTAGGGTCCATTTACGCTTGAGTATAACAAAAACAAGTTTCAATTATTGATAAATACAGTTCTGTACTATAGACTTATATCAAATGTGATATTACTATTATATTTGCAGCACACTTTTAACTTGGGGATGTAAAGCCTACCACAAAAAAATGTATTTACTCAAAGGACCTCCAGTATATCTCTGTGTTTCACAACCTTTGTTGAGCAACAGCAAATGTTTTACTTCTTAAAAAATATCTCACCCCGGACAACCAAATAAAAATGTCTAGTGTATGTAATGAAATGTAATATATAAATATAATGATCTTCTAGTTTCAATTTATTTTAGTGTGGGCCTGTTTAGTTGAACAGAACACTGATATACTCTCGGCAATTGAAGAAAGACAAAGACAATGTCAGCTTTATAGTTTTAGAATTATATATATTTATAAGCTGTAGATTCTTCATTTCCCAAGTTTTTACACGACTAAACTGACAGTGAGAGCTGCTCACACAGCTTTTGCTCTTTTGATTTCTCCTCCACGTTCTAGACAGTTGAAGACAGTACGCTCCGACTGCCAATGTGCCTCCACTTATCCAAATTAAACAGAGCTATACAACTGCATCTCTCCAAAGTAGTTGATTTAAGTATATTGAGTACTGTCCAAAGTTGTAAAAAGTA
>NC_024315.1:9537019-9540058 GCF_000523025.1 Cynoglossus semilaevis | reverse complement strand
GGCGATGATAACAGCACTTTGTGTCGTTGTGCTGTCACTGCTGTAAGTAAAGGATGGGTTCACCGGGGTCATGTGTCTAAACTGACGCTGATCAGAGACTTTGACAAACTGTGTCCTTTGTCAAAATTATAACAACTCCAACTCCGACTAATGAGGCTAAAAAATAGTCAACACTGTGTTTGGTATTTAGATGAGAGGTGTATCCAGGTGATTGATTATAACGGCAGTGTTGGACTTGAAGGTAAATTAGGTGACATTTCAGTTTCACCTGAAACTAAAACAAAGTTTGAGGTGGTTCCTCTGTCTTAATCACCAGCTAATTGCTTCATTTGCAGTTGTTGCTGCAGAGACTTCAATTAACCTAATTTACCAAAATGTCAACCTCTGTGTTGTACGGGGGAATAATGATCTGATTTCAACGTAACCTTTGCTTCTGTCTTCCTCTCTTTCACAGAATCTTGCAGCCAGATATGGGGAAAAAGTCCAAGTACAAGACGACAGTGAAGAAAAAGACTCTCAACCCTGAGTTTAATGAGGTAAGCATGTCTCCAAAAATAACCACAATACACGTGAAGTCTTCTTTTGTTTCTCCACTGAAGTCTAATAGACTTCCTGCACGGCAGGGCACCGCGATAAATCAGGCTGCTATTGTTAAGACGTGAAGTCTCTGTAAAATGTTTGTTTTGAAATTTTGTACTACAATTAGAAACACATTTACTGTCACTTGTGTGTGTGTGTTTTCTGTGATAGTGAATAATTGTGTAAATCATGTAAATTATTACATGTCACCTGCACAGGAGTTTTCATATGACGTATCACTGGACCAGCTGGCGAAGAAAACCCTGGAGATCTCTGTGTGGGATTATGACTTGGGACTGAGCAACGACTTCATAGGTAGGCAGATACAGAGACAGGGCTGTGGCTCAGAGGAAATGATAAAGAAACTCATCTGTGGCGCGATCAAGACGCGATCTGAGTGACTGTACAGACGTGTTTTAACGGAAGCACTGAAACTGCGGAGAGCACGACGGTGGGCTGAAAGTGGGTTGAATGGAGCAGTTAAATGAATGCACAGATGACGGGGTAATTATAAGGATTGAGGAGAACGACTGAGCAAATATAGGAGCGGCTCCATGAAGTGGTGCCGGAAATGCAAATGGTTGAGATATAAAAGTAAAGAAATCTAAATGCTTGTCCTCAAATGTCTCGGCACATCAGCTCACTGCTGCTTTATCTCTCCGCTAAACAGCTCAGACGTGGCCTTGTGATCATATTACAGCAGTGGGGCAAATGGGGATGCACAGTGAGAGTGAATTATCACCCTGTAAGCCCTAAAAGACCTTCAGATCAAGGTGTTTTACTCTGTCTCATGTGTGTACTCACATGTGTGTGTGTGAGGCGGTCGGTGGGGCGGAGGTAGCCCCCCGGTGTTTTGATAAGCCCAGTGAGTTATTAGCCCTGCCAGGGGAAAAGGCCATCAGTCGAACTTAGTGTCCCAGATAAACGCTGTTCCCCTGACCATTATCATCACAGCTTTGGCTGCAGCGGTGTGTCAGTGGTTTTAATTTAGGTTCCGCAAACAATGAAAAATGAGAAGAAACAGACCAAAAAGAGGCTGAGTCAGCACTGTATCACTGCTCTAATGTGGGGGAAATATCCTGTGGAGTAACCAGAAAGCACGTCTGCCTTGCGAGCAGTCAGTCATGGTTTCGATTCCCTGAGGAACCACATACCTTGCGCCTCCAAAATTGTGTGATTTATACACAAAATGCAGTGTTTCCCCTGAACTGAAGCTAAACCGCTGAATATCATATTCTCTGTCTAACGACTTCCCCAAAGGAACATCTTTTGAAGTAAATTCTAATTTAAAGATAAGATTCAACTGCTGATGAACGAGGCAGTAAGACCAGAACAGCAGGCTTTTGATGAAACTTTAATCTAACGGGCACAAGGCCAAAACAAATTTCCATTCTTAAGTTCTCAAAAGGATCATATGAATGACTAACCCAGTTTGGCCATCACTGCTGATCTTTGCTGGCAGTTTCTATATCTATGTCTGTAACATATACATATTTATATATAAATATTTGACCTGCCCTCGACGTATATCAAAGAGCTTCACAACCCTGTTACAGGTTCAGTGCTTTTCCTTCTTCTTCTTCTTCTTCTTCTTCTCAGGCTCTGCAGTTTTAGAGAGGCTCTGTGCCAATCTACCAATCACAGTTAGGCCCTTGCCACACTTGCTGAAATCCTCATATTTACCACCCACTAACAGGTGCCCTGATACACAGATAATCATTGTTCTTGACTTCACTAGCCAGTGGTCATGCTGTTATAGCTGCAACTGCAGAGATTCTAGGCTGGTACATGATGAGGATTTTTTTTCTTCTCTTCTCATAGTGATTTCTAGTGCCTGCACTTTGTTGTTGAGTGACCTCCCACTGTGGTGATTTACACAAACGTCTGATTCAGGTACCGTTCGGTTTAATATGATATGATGTGACCAGCAGAGTCACAATAGTGATGCCTTCAGGGCTGTTGTTCTGCTAGACACCCAGACACAGTATCTGCTTGCATTGACAACTTAGTGTGCAACAGTGATGTGGAGCAACACTACAGACAGAGTCAATAGAGGAAGTGCCTGCCTCTCTCCTCCTGCCTTCTCCCAGGGCTGTGACTCCTCAGTCGTGCCCTGCCCCACACTGCATTTCTGACTGTTCATTTGTCAGAGGAAACCTAGACACTCCAGTAACACTGTATTGATTTTCATATGCTTCTTTTGAGGTGTGTAGGAACCCAACCCTGTCCACACATTTGGACTTGTTTAAATCTGTGTAATCATGTCTTCACTGTGTCCTTTTACACATGATGTTATACTGATGGTAGCAAAATGGTCTTCCAGTTACTTTTTGCATTTCAAACACCATCAACCAGTCCTGTGAGTCTCCCCTGACCATTGGCATAAACATGGCTTCTGCCCCCTGTGGCTCATAAGCAACATGCTGCTTGTTTGTGGATTGGCCAGATTACACTGGCTGT
>NC_024315.1:9535793-9536784 GCF_000523025.1 Cynoglossus semilaevis | reverse complement strand
AAGAAAAATCCAGAAAACCGTATCTATTCTCATAGTGTGTTTGAAGTAGTGAACCATGACCACATGACTCGCTGATTTCAGCCCATTTGCTCAGGTGATTTCAACCATGAAAAAAAAAGAAACACTGTATCTGACGACCTTTCTGTATGAAGCAGCCCCACTATGTTAGCTTTGTAAAAATAGATTACTGTTATGTCTGACAGTATGTCTGACACTATGTAGCGCTAGTATTAAAATGTTTACAGTTGACTATTATAGTGCCGTAACCACTGTAATACAAGGTGAAATCCAACCCCTCCGGTGCTGATTTTGGTAATGCCACGTCAGAAAGTCCGAAGCCAACGTTGTTTTTTTGTTTTGTTTTTTTTGCAGCTGGGAACGGCAGTAATTCAGGCGACATTCTCAGTGCAGCTAAAATGAGTTTCAGATTAAAGATCACACGTCGCTTGCTTGAGGCTTGCAGTGTGCAGGGTGCTGTTAGCAGCCAGCGGTGCCACCGTGTCATGTTTAAGACTTCACACTCCGTTAACTGTGCAACCACGGAAAAGGAAAATGATACTGAAATAACCTTGATGCAACAACTGCCTGTGTCTCTCTGTCTTCCAGGCTAATGCCTCAATCCCCTCCCTTGTATCACCTCAGCTCTCTCTCACTGTGTCTTTGTTCGCCCTCCTCCCACGCCCCATATTCATCTTTCAAAAATATCCTAAATGATCTAAACCTCTTTCAGTCGCTAACAAATGTTTTCCTAGTTGTTGCAGCTTCCTCGTCTCTCCACTCATTTTCATCTTTTCAGTGTTCTGTGGTGCTGATGCTCATCAAAACAACGCTTGTTAAAAATAATTAACCCTCTGAAAAATGTGATTAAATTCACATTTCTAACCAACTAATCCTCTCTCTTTATCTCATGCACTGTGATAAGGATTAGGAGGATAAGGAGAAGTCATTTGTTTTTATCAACAGTCCAGTAATATTATACAAATGTGTACTA
>NC_024315.1:9519318-9535693 GCF_000523025.1 Cynoglossus semilaevis | reverse complement strand
AAAACAGACCAGTTCAATCAGTAATAATAGCAAAAGATAAAACATGCAATAATAATAATAATATAATATTATTAATAATAATAACCTGTCACTCAGTGACAGTAGCTTAAGCACTAACTTCTACTATATGACATTAGTGATGGTAAAAAAAAGGGTCTGTTCTGAACTTTTTTAAAGATGAACCAAATTGTGAAAATGTCTTCATCCAAGTGTTAATGTGATAAATACAATAATCACAAAAATGTGCGTTAGACCTTGTCGTACTGTGGAAGATGTTCATAATTTGTCATTTAAATTTGCACCTGTTAATTAGGGGCCGACACTATGTGGACCCTAGTGACTCTTGATGTGGTATTTAGAGCAGAAGTATCATAAAAAGGTGGATTCTGTTCTGGGCAGTCTCTGTTTTAGTGGTTGCTGATCCGATGCAAAACAACACATCATAATATAAAGCACAAAATGATCCATTTAGTGGATTTAAACCTTTAATGTGTCAGTGTTCTTGTTCCCATGTCTGTCAGTCATCTGAAGTGACTGTGGTTCTCTGTATGTCATTGCATCTTTGTGTGTGTGTGTATGTGTGTGTGTCTGGACTATGGGAATACACGTGCCTCCATTTACAGTCTGTGTGTTTTGTCTTTGTATTCACGTCATGTTCCATGGTCTTCATACAATTCTATTGAAGCACAGAGGAGTGAAGTTCATTTAACACAGAAAAAGAGAATCAATCTCCATCACCACCATCACCGCAGGTTCCAGTGGTTTATACGTA
Organism: Cynoglossus semilaevis; assembly: GCF_000523025.1. Taxonomy (NCBI): domain Eukaryota; kingdom Metazoa; phylum Chordata; class Actinopteri; order Pleuronectiformes; family Cynoglossidae; genus Cynoglossus; species Cynoglossus semilaevis. The sequence goes on along the minus strand of NC_024315.1, from coordinate 9,534,921 downwards.
TACAGTATGTTTCTGATGGAGAACACTAACCAGCCCTCAGTGGTGTGCCAAACTTTGCGATCTACCAACGCGTAACTCAGTTATATGGCAACCGGAAAAGCTAATGATGTAAATATAACCCCTTATTATTGGTTTTTAACACTCATAATGAACACATTTTATTAAAAATTGTTTGTTTTTGTTAATCGTACCAGTAACACACAGATTATGTGCAAGAGTAAAAGTAATTTTCAAATATTTGGGGTGTGCACTAAATTAATCTGCTTATGACAAACTACAACTGGGGAAAGTTAGGATTCATAGTTTAGCAACACCGAAAAACTCACTGCTAATTTTTCACAAAAGTGAGACTTTTTAGAATTATTGGTACGTAATTATCATAGCAACACAACTACAGACTAATAATGTATGTTACTGGCAGGAGATTGGTGAGAGAAAGAAGGAAGTGTTCCCTCAATTTCAGGAAAATATCAGTGCTTCTGACTTACTGTAGTACAAGGTAGTACTTGTGGGAAAACCATGAAGTAATGCAGCCTGGTTGTGTGTATTCAATTGATTTCTGTTGATGAAGTATATTCATTATTTGGAGGCAAGGGAGATGCATGAGGTGGAGTTTCCATTCCTGCAAACGTATGAGTGCACTTAGCAGAGTGTAGATGAAGACATTGTACCCTCCCACACACACACACACACACACACACTCACACGATCCTGGGGCCAAGATATTGATGCTGAATGTCAGCGACAGCTTGTTGCTGACTTGTCTGAATGCGCTTCTGAATATTAAATACATTCCCTGGATTCCAGTATTACTACAGCTTTGGTTTAACACGTGTTCACTAAAGCATTCTCACAGCCAGTCAGTGGCCTCCAGTACTATTCTAACTGTTTAATCACCAAGATTGCTCATTTCATGGTGTCCTTCTACAACCTTGTGAATGACTCAACGCTGAATGCAAAAACTGGAGCCTTCAGTGTTTAATTAGGCTTAGATGAAAAGGGCTGAGGTGTTATGAAAGCTTGGAATTCATCTAAACAAACAAACAAACACAAAAAAAGGCGTAAACACATTTTCTGAAAGCCTTTTTTTTTTGACAAGTCTTGGACAAAAGATTAAAGTTATTCTGTACTTTCTCTATGCACATTTATACTCCCGGCATGACAGCAGTGAGATACTCAAACCAAATCAATGGCGTTGTCATGTTATACAAGCAGCAATGATACATTTCTGGGAATGCACTGTTCGAGGTTAGGCTAGGTGACAGTGATCTAATAGAGGTCATGTTTCTCTCTGGATCTGTTGGTTTTGTTTACAATCATAGGAATTTTCTGGCTCTTCTCTGTTGACCCTGCTGTGCTTATGTGATCATTTTAACTGCTATACAGCTGCATGTTTAGTGATTATCATCAGCTTGATTAATAGAGTGCAACCATAGCTGATCATTCTGAATGTCTGTGTGTACAGCCTGTGGCAACATTCAGTCTCTAACCGTTGGTGTTTGTCCGTTTCTTCGTTTGTTTGTTTGTATGTTCATTTGTGACTACAACAATTCAGGGTATTTTTGCTCATTTGTTCTGATTAACCAAGCAATTGTTTGCTATAAATCAAAACCTTTACTGTCACATACTTTGACACTTTTATTTCTTTAACTGATATCTGTGATGAGGTTATCAGAGACCTAAGATGGAAGTGAAATGAGATTTTTACTACTGTCTGTATAATAACATTCAATGTCAATCACACAATACGACTGCCATCATGTGGTGGCTTTGTGTAACTACTCAAAATAAAATGAAGTTTCAGTGCTTGTGTGGCGTCTATTAAATAGCATATTACCTACAAAAAGAGAGGGTGTTCAGTTAATATACTGGTGATAATAACCACTTACTTGATGTAAATTTACAAAATCACAACCCATAATGTAGATTGTGATGTTTTACTAAATTGTTAAAATTGTATGCATTTAATCAAAACGGAAAAACTACGAAGATCCTGAATAATAACAATAATAAAGATCGTCAGGTTTTGACCTTTAACCTTTTCACCCAAAGGGAGACAAAGCAGTAATGTATTTTTATGAATCCCAAATATATATATATATATACATATACATATATATAAACGTGATTATTCTGTTAAACATTTGTTTTGGAAAAACAAACTCCCATCGAAAAATCGACCCTCGATTAAAAATCCTTACATACAATTATAGAACTTTACTGGGCGTACTCAGTCGGAAGCAATCAACTGCCGAGAGTAAAATAAAAGGAAAAGAGAAGGATCCAAAACTTTTAGACTTTTTTTCTTTTGGAAGCACGCCAAAGCCTAATGGAAAGCCTCCGTTTAGGATTACAGTGACGTTTTACAATATGTAATCAGTCTGTGAATCACCTGGATTCAAAGTTGTCTTCGCTGGAAGAAAAGATTTAGCCAAAGACAGTAAGTAAGTTTCCCTCCCGGTCATCTGATCGACCAGCGGAAAGAGCACTAACAATGGCAGAGAGCGACAGCAGAGACTGTTAGCCGTCCGTTCGTTTTCATCTCTCCTCTCTTCTCATATCTGTCTGTTCGCTGTGACTGTTTGAAAATGTACTTTGGGTTTTGTTTTTGAAAAACTTTTTTTGCAGTGGGATTTTGGATTACTTAACTTAACCGTACAATATTAAAAGAAACCGCTTCTCATTTTAACGTAACTCTAATGTTTTGTCCAGAGAAACAGCAGATCATGTGTCTCCATCTCATCCCGATCGCATTTGACTAGCCTCCTTTAGAAACGTTCTCTGTCACTGCTTAATTTCCCCATCATTCTTTGTTTTTGTTTATTTGAACCGTCTCAATCTTGCCTTTCAAACTATTGTCCACTCTGGTGGACAATAGCTTTAACTTTGTCATCATCACGTCAGACCACAGGACGTGGCTTATTGCTAATTATTGATGCAATCCCACTCCTACCAAAGCAATTTTACATGATGTGAAAGCACTTAATTGCTCTGTTTTTGAAAACACGATGAGACATAAAGTAATTAGGGATCATACAAATATTTTTGTTGTCGGTTGTGTTTGAAAAAACAAAACAAAAAACGTTTGTATAATCTATAGATTCAATAACCAAGATCTCTTTGCTAACTGTATGTTTGAGATCACACATTTTATTCTCCTTTTACTCAGTGAATATCAAACCACAGGAGCTCAGGGCTTAAAAAGGCAATCGCTATGGCAGCACAATTCAGCATAGACGATGCCTTTGTGTTGGAGGGAGATGAGGAGGGAGGCACGTCTGATGGTGAGACGGAAAGATGGACAGGTCGAGACATCGACAGAGATGGGGCAGAGATGACGTTTGGTCCTCTCACCTTTTCTAAACCTCAGACTCATCCACTGCCTGTTACCACCAGCTCCCAGGACCACAGTAACCTGAAGTACCAGGTAAAAATGCAGCTTCTCTAACAACGTTAAGACAAAACAACCTAAATGGTTTTTCATCATCTCCCTTCCTTTAGAATCTGGAAAATGAAGAGGCCTTTGGAAGTAACGGTACTTCCTCCTTTAACAACATCTTCAAAATCAGGTAAGTCCTATAGTTTCCCAAGTTCTTTAAATAGCAAACACATTTTGAAAGATGAATGACTAGTGTGTAATATGAAGCTGGAATATCCTAAGAAAAGTAGAGCAAACAGTGGACCACAATCGTCAAATTTCAGCTACAAACCATTAGCTCAAATTTATACTTTCAAGATGTATTTAGTTATTTAATAATATGCATAAAACCATGCATGTCTTCAGTTGGATGGCTTTTTAAAAAATGTTAGTGACACTCTCAATTAAATGCAGGTGACTAGCCTGCTCCCAAACCCATTAAAAATCTCAATAGACCCCATCTCTCTGGGAACACCTTCTCAGAAGAGCAGAACTGTTGATGTTCCCGTCTCTTTTCCTCTTGCTTTCATGCCGTCCATTATGATTTGGCAACAGTTTCTTCTCTCTGCAGTGACCCGTCCACCCTGTCATACTGCAGCTCTCAGTGGTCCTTCAGCACACTGAGTTCTGTCACGCAGCTTTCTGCACACTGCTGCGGGTAAGTGGCAAACTCACACTAACACATACAAACAGCAACAAAGACAGTTGGGGTTTTTTTTTTTTTTCAACGTTTTTGTTGCTCAGGTGGGTGTCCCATCCACTAGTGAAGAAAAATAGAAGAGTCGTCCTGGCCTCCTTTCTTCTCCTAATCTTTGGGCTTGGTGAGTCTTTTACACATAGTGTTTAACAATTGTTATAGAGCAGTGATTACGGTTTTATTTATTTTGGAAATATTTTCTAAACAAAAGCTAGTTGTAGCAGCTGGCAATCCTGAAAATGTAGATATTTTAGAATGATGTAAAATACAAAATATTGATTATATTTTTCTTGGTCTTCATTTGGCATCTTATATTAATATGTTTTCCAAGGTTATAAGAGTGTTGCTTGTGTGGCTGTTTTAGTCTTATTTTGGCCCTGTCTTACATATTGTTGTATTTAGAAAAGCTCAAACAAAGAACCAAACATAGTTGACAGTCAATTTTACTGAACTTTTTAATAACAATGTTTTAATTTAAATACAGTTGATAAATGGGCTCATACTTTTGAACCTGTAAACAGACAGTTATATTTCTGGAATTCTATTCTTTTCTTTTTTGTAGCCCTTATTGTTACAGGTGTTATCATACAGCTGAATCCGAATGCAGGTAATTTTTGTTTTGTTTTTTTAAATAAAAATAAAACACAAACCATGTTATGAATATATCAGTCTTTCACTTGAAATGCTAAACTAAAACTGTCTTTTAAGGAGTGTCAAGTGCGATATTCTTTGTCCCTGGATTTCTTCTCTTCATCCCTGGAGGTAAATGTAGGATCTGCCCCTTTAACTCATTTCGCATGGCCTTTGGTCAGACAAACAAACGTGTACTGTTTTTGTTCTTACATCTGTGTTTTTCTTTTGTAGTTTATCATGTGATTTACATCAGCTGTGCTGTCCGGGGAAGAAGAGGCTTCAAACTGTTCTACCTGCCTTACTTTGAAAAATGACACAACTTTTTAACTACATTTCCACTCGCTGTGATTTTGTCACACATTACACCAGTATTTAATTGTTACATGCTTTATGTTGTTTTTTTCTTGTCATTGTCATGACCACTAATTTAACCACTCAGTGTCTAGAGTGTGTTTCTACATTATGAACTGACACTATTGTGTAGAAGCATGAAGAGAAGGACATTGTTTTAACCTGTGTTTCATTGTGTGAATGATGACTGTGAATTTGCAATTAAAAGGCTGATTGTTTTTTAATGTAGCCTTGTGATCTTCTTTTTTTTTACACAATCAGTTGCCATCAGTTCTGGCCTTATAGTTGGAGCGTGGGGTATGTATTTTCTCACTGTTAACCTTGTAAACTAGTAGTGTCAGTGTCACTGCAAAAAAGAACTTCATGGTTCTGCGTGTTGATTTGATTGGAAAATATACATAAAAGTATCACTGACTGCTAGAGACATTGCTGTAGAACTGGTCTACACTGTGTTTGGTCTCTGTGTTCAGCCTTCACCTTAAAATCAATGTTGTCTGTCCTTCATCCACTAAGAATTCTTCCACACAGCAGTATCCTTTTTAGTTGGCCGTCATGTCATTAGTAGATATATATGTTTTGTGTTGTTTGCTATTTTTTAAATTTACAAGTATACACTATAAAATACACCTTAGATACATTTATCCTTCTAAAGTTGTTTAAATTTAATGTGTTTGTTTTTGTTGTACCAACGTAAGCAAGCTGCAAATTATTTATTTTAATATATTATTTTTAAATGTATGATATTTCTAAATAATTATCTACGTTTTAATTATCTTCATCTTACTGTTAAAAGTAATTGCCAATTGTGGGTCATATAAAGATGTTTGAACTGAACCAAATTCACAAATTGTGGTTAAAGATTACCTTTTTTTTATTTTTTAAATAACTAAAAAAAAAAATTAAAATTAAATAGGGCCATGAAGTATTCCAATTAAGTTTTAGTTTTTACTAAATAACGAAACACCTAGAAAACGGATTGTGTTTCTTCCGTCTTCACATAGAGGGAGCTATGCGGCTAAAGCACACAGCTTCGACAAACGTCGATATCTCCGGCACAAGAACCGAGATTCTGACCAGGATGGAGGAAGAGGCACGCAAGCTTCTCGAAGAAGGAATTACAAAGAAATTGCTCAGTCCTGGTAAAGGAGAGCTATCGAGCACTAAGGATGGCACTAAGGTAAACAGGACACGTCAGAGGGTTCCGCTGTTCTAATCTAAGAATGTATGTACAATAACGCACTTATACCAGAGCACCAAAGCTAATGCTATCACCACTGCTAACGCCACAGGCTCTCGGCAGGATTCGTGTTACATGAACGGCTGTTTGTTTTTTGTAAACACAGGCGCTACAAGGCGTTGGGTGTTGTCGCAAATGTTGCGAAACATTGACCGATGTCGGTCTTTTAGTGTCATTATTTAATGGAAGTCATTTTTTCACAATGGTTTCCCATCAAACACGAAAAAAAGGGGCGGGAGATGATGAAGTGTTTATAAATGCTGATTGGTTTGCAGACTTGTCAATCAAATTTGGCAGACACAACCTGATGATGAACTTAGATCGCTCTTCAGGACATAAGTGTTGCTGCAAAATCCAATATTTTTTAATTGTAAGGCAACTTAATTATTTTACTACCAATTTTTTACATTTGACATGTTAAAATGATTATAGATTGTAGACTGTACACAACACATTTGTACATTTACCTCATGTGGAATTTTTTTAATCGAACAAAGGATTTTACTAATTGTTGATTATCAGTTACACAATGCCATAGAAACTTGCAACTTTTTACTTAACAAGATTGTTGTTGCCACTGGTGGCAGTCAGTGGACTATAGGGTGAAGATAGGAAACAGTGCACATAGGTAGACACACTGACATTGCCTGCGATAAGGCTTTTACTGGATTGGCCAGATGTCGCTATCATACGTTGTGTATTCAGATGCATTGTCTGCTGTCCTGGATTTGTCGTGGGTTCCTGGGAATTACCCATTTTTTAGAATCTTTCACCATGTGGCCAGTGCTCTTGTTTTGTAAATACACAAATGTGAACCAATAGCGATCACTAAGACTAAGACTGGTGATGAGCTGGATGTTTACCTCAATTAAAAAAAAAAAAATTTAAATGCACAATTTAAATTTCATGGTATTGAAAAATACTTAGTTATATTTGTTAAATAATATGAATTGAATGCAATATATGGTAAAAGCCTGGGAAATAAGTAACATTTTATCTTGTCATGCTAATGTGTGTCAAAAATTAATTTAAAAAAATTAATGTTATTTTGTTTTTTAGGTGATCTTCCACTACCGCACTAGTCTGTGCGATGGCACAGTGCTGGATGATTCCAGAACCATGGGGGGGCGCTGCAAACCCATGGAGCTCATCTTGGGCAAGAAGTTTAAACTAGCTGTGTGGGAAAGGGTGGTCATCACCATGAGAAGAGGGGAAATCGCAGAGTTCACCTGCGACACTAAGGTCTGACACATTGAACGTGATTTATTTAGATTCTTGTTCACGTCCAGTGCAAACCACTTCATCTTTTCCTAAACTCTCAGCACACAGCTCTGTACCCACTGATGTCGCAGTCCTTGAGAAACATAAGTGCTGGTAAGGACCCCCTGGAAGGACAACGGCACTGTTGTGGAATTGCCCAGATTCACTCGCACCATTCTCTGGGACACAAGGACCTAGACAATCTTCAGGCCAATCCACAGCCTCTTGTCTTTACCATAGAGCTACTTGAGGTGAGCTGGCAGTTGAAAGAATAAATGATTCTGTCCTCATGGTATTCTGTTACCGCACAGTCATGTTTTTATTTTCACCAAAGTTGCTCCGTAATGGGAAAAATTGTAATCACAAATATTTTGGCCAGCTTTAAAATTTAGGATTGTTGTACACGATTGCTCACAAACATTAATTACACATTGTGAACCACAATTGTGATATTTTCCTTTTTCTTTAATTACTTTCCTGTTGAGCTTTCTTTCGAATATCTGAAGGTATAATATTCAAATATTGTATAAAAAAAGCAACAACAAGTAAGACAATCAGCAATGTAGTGCATATCCACAGTCTGCTATTTTTTCTGTGCAGGTTTTCTCTCCAGGCTCATTCCAGCTGGACTTGTGGGCTATGTCAGATGAAGAGAAACTGGAGTTGGTGCCTCAGATCCATGAGGAGGGTAATGCACTATTTAAACAAGGCCAAATCAAGGAGGCCACTGAGAAATACTACAATGGCATCGCCTGCCTTAAAAACCTACAGATGAAGGTTTGGATCCAGCATGATTTATATTTTATGTTCACATATTGTTGTTGCTCAGTGTTATTGTGTTGTCAATTGTGTTGTACATGTGGTGATTAAATCTGAAATGCATTATTACAGACTGATTACTTACCTTTTAAAAGGCATGTGTCTATGTTTGTTTTAGGAGCGCCCTGGTGACGAAATATGGAGAAATCTGGACAAAATGATCACACCGCTGCTCCTCAACTACTGCCAGTGCATGTTGCTCCAGGGCCAGTACTACGAAGTTATAGAGTATTGCTCTTCTCTACTCTTCAAATATGAGGGTAAGCATTCAGTACAGATGACTAGGTCGGAACATCCTCTGACAAATATTGACAGTGAGAACTGAACTCAAGACAAAAAAAAAATCACCAAGAGTGCTGAGTGAATCATGTCAGTAGGTGGCGACAGGGATTTCATAAGTGTGAATGTGTTCTTGAAGTACCTGCTTTTATTTTCATACATTATTCCACTCTGATGAAGTAGATTTCTCCCCAAAGGCTACATGTGGACTAATTTGAGGTTGGAGTTACAAATGATGCTGTCAACAATAATCAACAGTGTATGAACAATGACGTATACTGTGGAGATCTTCTAACGATAAGAAGGATTCATTGCTCTATTTGCATCAATTAAAGTTAATGCTTTTGAATAATTTTGTTATTTAACAGGGTTGTTTTAAATGTATTTGAAATACATTTAAAACAATAAGTATTGATTTATAATTTGGTATAATCGTTATATAAAAATATACTTGGCGTAATTGAATTGTGAGGTTCCCACAGACAGCCCCTAAATTTCATCCAGCAGTGATGTGGTGGGGGGCTCTGTTTGCCAGTGGAAGATGTATTCTGATGTTTTGCTCTCAAACAGTGAGTGCCTGTTGTCGTGCCGTTACGGTTAATCACACTATTTCAACACAGTCACATTGGCTCAGTGCTACGCTGTAGACAGCAGGTATTACTGAAAGTACGGAAGGTGCATGGCATCAATATCAGGCATTTCTTAAATTGTATCACCACTAACAACATGAACAGCTCCACTCTTCACATTTAGTTTCTTTCAAAATAATTTTGAAAAACAAAAAAGAACAACGTAACCTAGATAATAGCATACTAAATCGAACGTCTTGTTTTATTACAGAACCATGTAATTTATAAAGTTTCTGAAATGTTTCAATTGATCAGGTTTTCTCTATTTGAACAGACAATGTTAAAGCCTACTACAAGCGGGCAAAGGCCCATGCTGCTGTGTGGAATGAGAAAGAGGCCCGGGCTGACTTTGCCAAGGTCCTAGAGTTGGACCCCTCTCTGGGGCCGTCTGTAGCCAAAGAGTTGAGGGCCATGGAGGAGAGGATCGAGTCTAAGAAAAAGGAGGAGAAAGGTCGCTACAAGAGCTTGTTCAACTACAATACTGCACCAGCCACAGCAACTACAGTAAGTCCAGACTGAGTTTGTTTGGTTAAATCTTATATTCAGTTTTACTTACAAGCTTAAATATTTTCCTTTCTTTCTTTATCTGTCGTCTAGGGTTGAATCTCTTTGTGGATCCAAAATGAGTTAACTTCTTTGAATTTGAGGAGGGAGGATAAATAGCAGGTGTATTTGTATTATAAATCTTACACCTAAGCCAATCTCTGCCACAGTGTCCTCTGTGGAAATGTTGTCAGGCGATCAGGTTATACAGTCATATACTCATAACTTAACATTGATGGGACAGTTTGCTTTCTTGCGTTTACTCTCCCTCTCTTGTTGAAAAAAAACCCCACATTTATCAGATTGAATTAATGGTCAGAGCATCACGGTCTTCAGTCTAAATTAGAAGTTCTTACAGACCCTGTCAGAAATAACACAATACCTGGTAAAAAAAACAAACAGTCATGTTACTGCTGTCCCTGGCAGCACCATTCACAGGACCTCCTATAGTGATAATTCTTATTCTTTATGCTTTAATATATCACTGTTTATGTATGTCATCAGATATTGGTTTATACATGTCACACACCAGTTAGCCACATTATTGAAAATAAGTAGATACAATATTTACTGTTCTATTGCTTCATTTGAACCATGTAAAGCTGTTGAATAATGTATAATTCAGCCTAATTATTAAGAGAAAAGCTTTCTGCATTGAGAACATGATGTACTTGTGTACACCACAACTTTCCACTGTTCAGCTAAAGAAGCAGGAGGCCAACGTCTCCTGTCGGCTGCGACAATCATCACAAATATGAAATTGATTTGTTTTCTTGCTGTTTCTGCCCCATGTGTTGAATTGATTTTTCAATTGCTGTTGAATAGCATTGAATAGCAACCACACTTAATGTGCACTCCTCAAAAGCTTCGCTTTCCATTATGTTTGCTCAGCAGCATCTTAGCATCTTTTTCTGTAAACCAGTGGAGGTGTCATTAAGGTTTTGATCATGTTATTTAAAATAAAAAATGTTTATCCCAATGCTGATTTAAACAATTTGACTCATTTTTTTTATTATATATGTGGTATGTGTCTAATATATATTATTATATACAGCATCCTCGGTTTACCATGGCCACAACCTATGGCGTTTCGTAGTTACGTCGGCATCTACCACAAATAATACAGTACAAAAAAAAACTAATACGGGGTGAAACTTATATTCAGTACAGCAGTTAATAATGCATTTTAAAACATCTATTGAACATAACAATGGGGTGTGTTTATATCAATATATGTAAAGCAAACAGGCAATTATTGTTTTGTCATTTTTATTAAGATATACATAGTGAATTGCAAAAATCTGGTTTACAAAATTTCTGTACTAATAAATTGATAAGTATAGTTATGGACATTGAGAAATATTTCAGATTTCGACTAAAAACAGACAAAATGCTGTTTGTGTGAAGTGGTTGCAGAATAGAAACTTGAGGATCATGGCCTTTTGGAAGGGCCATTTAAAAGATAAGAATCTCTATGGACAATAACCTCCGGTACTGAACAATTTGACTATAAATATTTTCGCAAGGTTTTCTACATAAAAAAGTGTTCAAAATAGATACAAAACTGCATGTTGTTTTCATCTCACAGGTCAGAGATAATTTTGTCAACACAACAGCTGATGTGGGACGAGGAACAGTGTTGACAAGAAGAACATGCTGTGCCCTATAGAAGGCAACAGAAAACACACAAAACATAATAGCATAAAAAACAGGACATTGATGAGGGTCGGCTTCAACAGTGACAGCACAGAATAAAAAGATCTTTTCAAAAGGTTATGTACGGGCGCTTCTTTCCGTCTCTGCCAGACACTCCCTGACCAGTGCACGGGCGTGAATTATTCCTGTACAGGTTAGAAAAAAAAACACCAGCAAATAAACACCATTATATTACTGCATTTGTACTTATGTTATTTGACCTTGACTCAGTGAAGTCGCTGTTGTGCACACATTTCAGTTTGAATTCATGTCAATAGAATGTAACAATTGTGTGTGTCTGTGTGTGGGGGGTATTTATTGTATAATTAAATGAACTTAATAACGAATAACAACTAAAACATGGATAATTGTTACACAATATCTACAGTGTCATAGACATTTTTTCTTTTGACACACACCTCTCTTTAGTCTCTCCATAGCACTTTTGCTCCCAGCGTATGTGGGTCTGATCTCACGACTCATTTCTTCAATGACAGACAGGAGCTCGCTGTAGGTGGAACCTTGAGACACTTTGACAGGCTGTTTGTACAGTGGTCCAACCATGCAATATGTGGAGGGAAAAAAGCCATTAAAACAGGTCAAAAGAACAGATGAATAGAGAAATGAGAATTTACCATTTCTTTTCATTGAGGAGTACAACCTTGACTCTGTACAGAACAGAATACAGTTGAGGAACTTCATCTTCTACACACACTGAGTACATGAGTGTGTGGTATTATTAATTAAATACGTAAATGTTTGCTTTACAAACAGTTGCTCTGCCTAGAATACTGTAAACCCCACTTGTCAGTAAATTAATTCTCAGAGCCCTCAACTGGGTCAACATTCCTGAAATGAGTACTACAAGCAGTACAGGATAAGAAGTACATGTACCATCACACCTTTTGCTTTTGGAAATTAATTAGAATGTTATTTTTTTAATGTTTTAAAACCACTAACAACTAAATGTGATTTAGCCACTTAAAAATGTATTTTTCTCTTCCTACAATATGTATAAGACACCGATCCATACCTGAACAAAACCCATAGAAGGTGGGCCAAAGTCACTGAAAGCTGGTCTAAAGCTGGATGATGAGGGTAGGGATGGAGAGGGCACAGAGGAGCCTAGATAACAGGGAAGTAGATGTAAATAAAAATGAATGACATGCTATTTATTTTATCGCAAATTATAAAAATAATAACAATAAAGCATTAAATACTAAAATTATTCTGACAAATTTTCACAGCAAACTCTGATGACGTAAATTTAGTTAAATCTTTTAAAAAATGCTTTATAATGGAAAACAACGTAAACAAGGTTTCTTCTCCTGGGCCTTTTAAACAGCAAACGCTCGCATACAGACGCACATAGAGTGCAAACAGACACCCACATCAAACAGTCCTCACCCCCTGTCTTTGTACTTCTGTTTATAGAGCTTTCTGTAGCTCTGGATGTCTGTTATAAATGCAAAATTAGTTGGGTTTTTTTTTTCTTATTTCTTTTTTTGTTTTTGTCTAGTTTTCCATTTGCAGTTACTAATTTTAAGTGACTTTCTTTAATATTTTTTTCAATGACCTCATTCTTTCTCTGTAAAGTTATCTATTCCTCTTTGCACAGTTTTAATTTTTTACTTATTTGGACAGTTGATAATAAAGCCCATTCTATTCTACTCTATTCTAGCCACTTTGGTCACTTGTGTGTAAATTTTTTCTGTCGTACTGCCCATGGTTGTTTGACTGGTTGCTCTAATAATAACCAAGTCGTCATTATTAAAGAAAAAAAAGATTAATTACATTAAAATACCAGGGTTAAAACAAAACGGAAACTGTGTCCAGTTGAATTACCTGGAGGAGTATGGTTGGAGCCAGACGGCGCAGGAGCAATGGGTTTGTAACTCATGGCGAAGTCAACAGGAAGTTCCCCGTAAGACGCGCCACTTCCTTCCGTCCCGTCAACCTGATGCTTATACAGCTTTACTGGTGGTTATGTGCTCCTAAGAGCTGATCCACAAAAAACTGTTTAATCATTTGTAAGGGGTAGTTAGAGTGACCGTAACTGACTAGTCTCATAGCTGGACAGCTTTAACCACCTGTTCACTTCTCCTTAATGGCTTTAAAAATGTTTTAATTCGCCTGCTTTAAGTAACTATGTGATATACTGATGATCAAATAAATAATGGCTTTAAAAATGTTTTAATTCGCTTTAAGTAACTATGTGATAAACTGATCATCAAATAGCTGATCAACAAACTTTCCTCAGACAAAAAAATAAAAACAAAAAGCATTTTATAACGGTAACTGAAACGACAGTATTCCTCCTGAGATGACACTGGTATACAAGGGACAGAGCGTAAAGAATCAGCGAATTCACCTGACACGAACCGGAACAGACGCTACTGGTTTGAGGAGTCTTCCCAATTTGGTGAGATCTGAATTTAGCTATGACTTTCAATTAACGACAGGTTTCTTCTTTTAGTGAGGTCTTGTGGGGTATACTAGCTGAGATACTCGTTTTGTTTTTTAAATGAAGAAATATCTTGTGGACTTAAGGAAGTGAGAATAGTGATACGAACGCAACCGAGGTTTTAGTTAGCTTTTGTCAGCTAACAAAAGCTGACGTTAGCTCAAGAGAAACAGCAGTATTACTCACTACATACTGTTAGCACGATCGGCTAGCTCTGCCGGTTAGCACAACATCCACATTGACATGCAGCAAAGGCACTAGCGCCATCGTTATAACGGTCTACTAAGACAGGATAAAGCATGGAGGTTGATCTACAGCTTGGGCCACTGAGAAGCCTATGTCCGTTGGTCCATAACTGTATTTTGTACCTTTAGAGGAGAGTAGTGATCCTCCTTGGACGACTGCTACTCCTGCCGCTGTTTGTAGTCTGCGCGTGCGTAGTACATCAGCGTAGTACAGTTTTTTCCCTGCCGTGATGTGATTGGCTGCTGTACTTAAGTCAAAAAATCGATGAAACAACACGTTTTCTATAATTTTGAAGAAGCCTGAAATAATTTTAATAGCTCACTATTTTCTTAGATTAATTTCGTGCAATTTTGCATAGAATTCATCGATTTTAGTTGTATAGCTCAAATTCATTTGTTTCATCGAGCCTGTGTTTTGCTTTACAGTTTTAAAATCAGAAATGAAATTAAAATTGAAAATGTTCATCCAGGGTAAATGTACAGCTTTATGACTCACAAATATAAGCAGCCATGTCAAGTCAAGTGTATATTATAGCAAGTGTATAGTATTGCCTTTAGGTTGGGTTATGCACAGTCATTTTAGAGTCAAAAACAGTAAATAAGTGATTAGTAAACAAAAACGCAAGCCAGCAAAGCACCTAAATTAAAACCATTTCGTGGACAAAAAAGAGAGACAGAGTAGGTGGACAAACACGAATACAAAACAGTGTTTGGTTTTGTAAGCAGATGTAGATGAGACTTGTTTTGACAGATAAAATGGACCTGAAAGGATCACTGTGATTTTTATCTCCAACATAGTTAATTAGTCAGTGGGATTTGAGTAGGATGACAAATGGACTAGATAATCATTTATTAAGTGAGCTGTCATCGTTCAATGAGAGCTCAATTTGATGGATGAACGACAACATATCAAACTTTCAGAACTATAAATGTATGCGGGTAAATCAAAAAGGTAAAAGACAAATTGAAAACAGTCTTTATTTATTAGAATAACAAAACCATTCTTCAACAAAGCAATACAAACAATGTTTCCGTCAAAGAAATTCTTCGCAGGGTTAGCATTATAATCAGTATAATTACTAATTCACTTAAATACAGTAGCTCAATAATAGTAGTCAAACTATTCAAAAAAAAAAGCAAATTTGCCTATTCATGTTAGTATAAAGCAAATTTAGACATACATATTTCAATAACCATAATCCCCAATACATGTACATGTTGGGGACTGGGGGTTATTTTTGTTATTAAAGGTTATTTTTAACCTTTTTGTGTTGTAAAGCTACTGGAAATGACAATAGAAGAAGCAGTGAGAGAAAACCACACACTGTATGAG